>NC_047058.1:11024663-11334823 GCF_000738735.6 Corvus cornix cornix | reverse complement strand
ATTCATTTTCCCTACATTGTCTGTGGATGCTTTCTGGTGTAGATGAACCCATATTCTATTTCTTCACCAACATGGGAAACTGAAATAAAGCATTCAGAATGCTTATCTGGTTGTTTTTTTTCCCCTGATCCTTAGTATGATGTTTGTTAGATGAAGTAATGAACGTTCTGTCTACTTGAAATCAGTGCCAGCTTTAAGACAATATTCTTTGCAATGTTTTTCAGCTGTTCTGAATATATTTATTTCTCACAGCATGAAAAATAGAGTATTCTAATGCATTTGAAAAAAATAATGCAGTGATGCAAATGGAAACAAAGCTTCATTTTTTTTCCTGTGTAGAAGAAAATTGCAAAGTAGCCTTATTCACAGTTCCCAGGCAAGCATTATGTGTTAATAACTACCTTTATTCATTTTTCAATATCTTGCAGCCTAGTTAATCTGTGTTGTATAAACACATTAATGCAAGAAAATCCCTTTTCAGACAATATATTGACCTTCAAAATTTGTGTAAACTGATGTTTCCGAAGCCCAATTTCAAATCTAGTAATTAATGGGCACAATCCTTGTTATCCTGAAGCAGAGAAGAGGACTTTGATGTTGCAGCTGGACGGGTGCACATCACATGGAGTTCTAGTAGGTTTAGCCTGGTAGAACACAGAACTGATTATTTTTCTTCTTGGCATTTTCTTAGTGGAAAAAAATAGTTCTGCTATAGAATTTTTCTTTATAGTGTGTCTTGCTTTTATACAGTTTCTCTGTTGTTCCTAAATATTTGCTATATTTCACTGTTCATAAAAGCAAGTAGTTTTAATATGGAGGGCTATCCAGGAGTGGAGGCTACTGCAGAGTCTGGAGGGTCACAAATATCATTAATACTTCGAAAAGCAATACTTTTAAATGTTGAAGTCATTGTATTAGAACACTGACTTGCATTTACTTTAAAATGACTGCTTTGAATACATCTGCTATATTTGGAGCCCTGTTGCAAGTCCAACTTATTTTTCAGATTTGAATAAAATTCTCTTCATCTGTTGTCTTATTTACAGCAGAATAGCCCTGCCACAGTCTTCAGCTGAGCTTGCAGGACATGGAGAGAGGCTTCACTGAGTCTTCACAAAGGAAAGAATTTTCAAATTCATGAGTAGGTGAGTTTAAAAGAAGCAACTGCAGCAAGATTTTGCTATGAATCTTCTGGTCTCAGGTATGGTATCAGATTAAAGTCTGGGAAAAATGTAGGCAGAAAACAACAGTAAATTATTAGAGCTAAGAATTTAATCAATAGTGTGTTCCTTGTAGACTGGTTTGTACAGAACTCACATTTTTAAAAGTAACTTCTGAATAAAATTTTATATGCAGATTATGTGTATGCATACAAGTCATTGTGAGCAAAGACAACCTACTCAAAATATGCTGTGAGAAAACTGGTTTGGTCTCATAGGTCAGCAAGTAAGTTTTTCTACACCAAAGGAATGACTTCTTTCAGAGCCAAATTTATAATACCAGCAAAATGATTAACTAAAGATTCACTTTCTGGGTATATTTTAGCAATGCTGTAGAGTTCCTCTTAACTGACTTCTGATCTAGAAATGTATTAAAAATTAAGCTGAGCAGCGTTAAGACAAACTGATAATTAGATTCAGGAGTTTAGCTGAACATTCAAAGAAGCATTTCTTTGCTTATAGTGTTTGGAAGTAATCTCAATATTCATTGCTAATAAAGTACAAATATTTTGGGCTTATTCTAAATTCCAAATAGGAAAGGTGCCACAGAAGGATTGGTTTTCGAGTCAGTGTAATTTCCACAGCTGACCTTTGTTCCAGGCATTTTAGTAATATCATATGAATGTCTAGGCACTGCCCATTGCTCCTTGGGAGAGAATTCTCCACAAGTTAGATGCTCTTCTTTCTGTCTGTACACCTCTGCAATCTATTTTGGACTGGGACAGCCCTCTGTCATGAGAATAATAGTTTGTGCTGGACGAATGGACTGATGTTTCTGTTTTACAAGAAAAAATAAACATACTGAAAACATATACATTACTTTCCCTGGAAAGGTCATCAGTGCCACAGAATGCAGCTGGAAATCTCAGTAAATTGACTTAATGGTGCATACAAAATTTTAGATTGTTTCCCAGTTCCAAGAGTTTACCCTTGGATAAAACAAGTATTTGCAGTAATTTTCATATAATGGGGGAGGGGAGAGGGGAGGGAGGTGTTTGAGTTTTAGTTAATTTCGGTTTAGAACAGACAAAATTTTACTGGGAAAAAAAGACATAGCAAAATAAAAAAAGACATAATGAAATGAAACTAGTGCTGCAGAAAAGTGGGCTCTAGATTTAATTTTAGAAGTGAAGGAATTTGCTTCAGGAGAGAATTGAATATGACCATAATTCCTGTCAATTCTGTAACTTCTTCAAGAGTGAGTATACGGTTGCAATAACAGACCTCAAATTACAGGGAGTACTTCAGTCAATAAAAAAAGTCAGATTATGGTGAAATTGTAGACAATTATGCTCCATATTGACTTCAGTTTAATTTGTTTTCACTGCACAGTTCATCTTTCCCTCCTTTAGCTTCTTTTTCTACACTCTCTTTGCTTAATGTGTGTTTACAAGGGTGGATTTTGGGTTAATAGAGTGACAGAAATAAAAGGACATCTCATTCACTGGCTAACTGGTAGTGCCTGAAGCCATATCTAATTTTACATAACTTATATGAAGCTCTGGCTGCCTTGTCCCTTACCATTGAAACCAAAGCCGTGCTGTACCTCTGGTTTGATTTAGATGTTGCTTTTTCCTGTTGGAAGTGTGCATTAATGATGGTAGATGCGTGAGCACTGCACACATCCAGCGAGTGGGGCATCAGCAACAAAAAGAAAAATAAGTTGTCATTGCTTCAGAACCAATTCTAGATAAATGCTACTTCACTACTTAATTTTCTGTGTCCTCTTAATCAGTAATGTTGGCAAATATTAGCTAATTTTTATTCTTCTTTTCCTGTATTGCTTCTTTTCACTTAACAAGAAGATGACTTTTCAAGGTAAAATTAATTTTCTTAGCCTTGGTGCCCAAAGTATCAAAAAAAGGAGGTTCTGAGAAAGACGACAGCCTAACACTGCTGATGGAGATGCTTTGTCCTATCTTCTGGCAGCCTGTGATGTGTCAGACCTATCAGGATGTTCATGACTTTCTCAATGAAATTGTTCACAGTAGCGGAAAGGCAGACAAGTGTGTGCGTGCATCAGTTTCAGAGAATTTTTCAGAGAATTCAGTACAGAATTCACAAGGTGTAAAAGACTAACTCAGCTGCTTTGGTGCTGACTACACAATGTAGAAACTATTCTGTTGTCTTGGCAAGCACCAGTTTAACTGTGGCCTTTTCTGTTCTCCTTTCCTTGCCAAATGTTCATTTTTTGTTGAGTTACATGCTCATGTGCTAAGCTCCATCAGGCAAAGACTGATTTTATTTAGAGAAAAGATTGTGTGTTTGCATAGAACGTGTCAACAGGAAAGCTGAATTCTAAAGAGCAATAAAGGCCTCACAGTTGTCACCGTGAAGATCAAGGGCAAGCATAAATATAGGTCCTGGAACACACCCTGATAGAAAAGGAGGAAAGACTTGAAATAACAGAAGGTGGCACTGAATACTGGGGTGATAAATATGACAGCTGCTATGCTCCTAAGGCCAGGATGAAAACATGTATAAAATCTGTATGATTCAATGGAGAAGTGTATATACGGATAGGTTTATCAAACAATATTTTTATATGCAATGCTATTTAAATAATTTGCTTTGCAGTAAAACCAGTAGAAGTAAAGAAGTTGGACCCTGTTTTATAAAATTTCATATATTTAGTAACTTAGGTTCAAGCATCCTGTCCCGTTACCTTCCTCATAAATGGTATCTAGACTTTTCATTTATGAGCATATTGGAAATAGTACAGACAAAAGGATCAATCACAGTGTTGTTTTGCTATGATCAATAGAAGACCTCTGTGACAGTAAGCTGGGAAATGGCTTTCGGAACAGCTTATTTGTCTAGAGTAAAATGCTTCCATGGCTGTGCTAACTGTAGAGAATATAATTCAACCCTTCTTTTCCCTATAAGGAGCAGACTGCTGCAGCCCTCTGATCTGACCCTCGGCTGTTGACTTCCCCGTTAGAGTCCCGTGAGCGCACCACGCTTCGACAGAACGCACACAATGTGCAGCTATCCATTTCCAGGACAGGCACTGTCTCTGGTGCATTTAGTGAATAGCATTATTGAGATCCCAGTTCTGACTAAGCCCTTTGACTGTAGCTCTTCTGCCTGTTTATTATAAGCACTGAATGCTAAAGTAACAACATGATAAAACAATCAGAAGCCTCCCCAAATAGGTAAATAGATAATTCTACCAATATATTTTAAATCTGCTAAAAGAAAGAGAACCAGCTATTTTAGTGTTACTTTGGGGTCTACATTAGACCCACTAGTTACGTTTTGAGGGGTGCCTACACAAACTATGTCTTTATGTGTGTGTACACATACACTGATATTAATATGAGGAAAAACGTGTCAGGTTTGGAAAATACCACCTTACACTTCAGGCCAATTTATGGAACATCTGATTTATCAACAGATGCAATTTTAACAGTAGGTTTATACCATAGTATTCAAGAGACTGTCAAATTTGGGAAATTGCAGAATAATAATAATTACTATAACAACAGGGATATTTCAAAAAAAGGTCTTTTTTTTTTTTTTCCTAAGAAACAGCTGCACCTGGAGCTTTACTTACCAAATAAAAATTTCTCTCTTTATTTTCAAACAGTTTTCAATTTTCTGTAGCATTGTGTATTTTTAATTAACTCCCTGAATTGTGATTATTTTTCCTGAAGTTCAAGCAGTGAAGGTCCAATGTAATCATAACGATGACTTTGCTCACTCAAGAGCTGTTTATAAGGTACAAGTAATTTTTTTTTTTATCTAGTAAAGCAACGCTGATTGACTAACAGATGCCTTAAGCTAGAAGTTCTTCATGCCTTCTTGCATTTTTAGTGAGTGCTTTTGTTATTAGGAAGAAAATAACAAGATTAGGACCATGTTAAATTGTTACAACAAGGCCTGAAAAACAGTCCTTAAAACCAAAATTCTATTGTACACCTCTTCCAAATCCCAGTTTAATTTGACATTTTTCTTCAGGAGGAAATTGCCATTTGCCAAACACCTGAGTTATGAAGCATAAGAACTCTCACATCGTCTTCAGCACTTTGGGAATTTTGCCTTTCAGTGCATTTGTTTTCTTAGCAAAATTATGCTTTAGGAGAAGTTATATTATAGATACATCTAATGACAACTTTGTAAAGAGCAAGTTCATTAATTTCAAACACACAGAATAGATTTTTAAATTAGGTAGCACACAGGACAGACACACAAATTTAAATTAGGACTTACACAGACCAGTCCAGACATTATTTTTCCTGGCAATTTGTGAATGATGGACTTTATTGTACCAGTTCTTTAGAATTATGTCTCCCAGAAGTTGAGTAAAAAATATTCTAAAAAATATTGCTCACATTTTCTTCTTTTACTTTAAGTGTTCTGTAAAAATGCTATCACTGAGCAATTGCTCTAGAACTCCTTCACTGTTCACTTACTGAGGGAAGTAGGACTTTAATATAAAGTTGATCAAGTCAGTAACTTGTACTAAATAAGCAACATGGCTTTATTCCATGTATGGAGTGGAATATGTTCCAGATAACACCAGGAGAAGCTACTATTCAGTGATTTCATACAACATATGTAGGCGTCGATTAGAGATACGCTTTCTTTAACACTATCATATTATGACAACTTAATTTCCTGCTGAGTATGAATAATTTTACTGTGAAATAATTTATCACCAATATTAATTCAGATGTTCTCAAATCAGTTGGCTATATTATTTAAATCCTACAGTTTTTTACTTTTTTTAAGTCAAAGTACTCTCATTAATATCATATTCTTTTAGAATAAGTGCCATGTTCCCCACTTTTAGAAATAAAACAGTTCACAGTCAAAATGAATCTTTATTGCCAATTTTACTAGGAAATTTTAAAAAAGACAATCATTCTGTCAGTAACTGTGTAGTCAAGAGGCAGAAGATCATGAAGTGGATCTAAAGCTTCCATTTCCTTAAAAATAATTCTCTGACCCCAATCTAGAATCCAGAGCTAAAAAAACCCCCCCAAAAATCAAACTTTTTCATGTATAATTTTGGCTGTATCATACTATAATACTCACTGCATTGAGCCTTTCAGCCCTAATTGTCCTTAAGGAGCATTGTGAAGTTTAATTATTTTTGTTTTGGAAAATAATTTAAATACAACAGTGATGAGCACTCTAGAAAAACACACAGCAAAATTAATTATGACATCTACAGCTCACAATTTGAATTTTGTAGAGTAAATATCAGAGTGTGCATCTACTCATTATCCTGCTTGTGCCTGTGTTTGTTAAACCACAGAGCTTCATCCATAAATAAATGAGGGCAGTGTTAATGCCAGTAAAGGAATGCTAATTCTGTCCCCTCTAATCTTTTACCTGCACTTAGCTTTTTGTTTCAGGGAAAAACACAAATTAATGCCAATGAAGGCAACCCAGCGCCAGAAAGGTAGAGTACATTCCTGAACCAATTATCATGAGGATCTGAATGTAAAATTTAAGCTCCTGTTAGCAATGCCATAAATTCTTCTTGCACTGCAAAATTCTGACATAACCATCTGTTTTCAAATTGTTTGGAGTCCTCATCTAATGTTAAATGAGTTGATATGAGAGCAGTATCCATTTCTTTCCTTACCTGTATTTGTAACTCCAGAACAGTTATCTCACTGCCATGTATTTCTAACCTGTTGATCTTCTGATTGCATGATGGTTTTGGCTGCATTTTGAGCTTTGTACAAGAAGACATTCTCAGGAGGAGGAATGTTAATGGACTTAGCTGGAGCTCCTTCAAGCAGCTGCTCACTTTGATCTTTAAAGTGAATCATCACAGCTCAGAGACGATCAGTGAACAAGGCTTAGAGAGGTTTGACTGATCTAAGCACAGCCTGCATGGTAATGAGCTCCTTGTTGGGATTACCTGGAACTTTGTGCTGCTTACAAAGTTAAGAAAGCATTTTGGCATCTCAGGTGTTTGTGCTTAGCTCCCAAAGTTATTTTTTTTCTTTTGCTATTGTTTTGCTATTGCTTTGAAGATTCCAGTCTTTAAACATTACAATTTCATTGCCTATTACCCTACTGTTCCTATAGGCTTGTTGCATTGGGGTGTGCATTGCATAGCCAGAGGCCTTTGGGTGATAAACATTTGAATTTCAGCTCATTTCTCATTATATATTCCATTACTTTTATGTTATCCCTAACATGACTTTGATGCAAAATTTGTGATGTTTTTGTTTAGGACTTTTAGTATACCAGTTATTGAATATGCTGTTGTAAAATCAGTGGAGGGAAGTTAGAAATGTTACTACAAACAATTGAATAGCCATTGCCTGGAGCCTAAAATCAAGAATCTAAATGTTCAATGATATGATGAACAGAATGAATTATAATTCATAGACTGTGGAGGGGAGATTTTTTCCTATTCTGAACTAGGCTGAATGTTTTTGGCCCCTTTAAAAAAATACCATTAAACCAAAGTTGAAGGATGTTATCAGCACTTTTTAGCAAACCATAGCATTTAAATGCCACAGATGATTTTTTTTTTTTTAATATTTTAGTTTACTAATCATGCAATGGGAGATGAGGAGAAATATATAACTCAGTATTTACTGAGTTACATTCACCCATTGCTCAAAATGTTCAGCTTCAGTTATTATTTTTGGATCCTCACAGCCAACAGTTGCTTATGCCGTGAAGTCATCTTAGCTGATCAGCACACAGATGGATGACCAAAGTTGTCCTGCATTTCTGTTTATCATAGCATAACCCTTTTCAGTAAAGAGAACAGGCTGTTTAAGAATACAGTTGGATAGATCATCAAATTCTCAACATTAGGATAAGCAAACCTAAACCATTAAGTGCAATTATGTGATTTTGTCTTGAATTAAAAACAAACCAAAAACAAACAAACAAACAAAACCCCATCAAAACAAAAAACCCCCCAAAAAAGAAAACCCAAAACCCCCAACAACCCAACCCCCCCACTCTGTTAACTGTTTTACAGATTTTAGTTCTAGGTCATGGATAGCAGTTCAAAACAGGACTGCAAAAACCAAAATGCATTTGGTAGAATTTTAAAGATCTTTTACAGAACATTGAGCTCAATCTTCAAACACACTTTTATTTTGTGAGACTGTAGCCTTTGTTTTCTCTTCCTAGAACTGGAAGACACATAAATGTTTTGACTGCAGTTCATGAAGGAAGAAAAAAACCCACAGCATTTTTGTAAACAGGAACTGCAAATTTGCTAGGAATTATTATTAAAAACTCTTGAATTCATTGTAGTTAGTAGCATAGGTGAACTGAGATGCAGTTTTCCTATTTTTCTTCTATTTTTTTACAACACATTTCAGGCTTTTATGACATGTTTCTTGCAGTTCAAACTAGCTGTAAGACTGGAGGATAAATCATTTTGAATGCAGGAAAAAACCCCACCTTTTATTATAATGTATGGAATAAAATCTCTGTTCTAACTCTCACTGAAGTTTTCCTGTCTGTCCCAGGAGACTATTGCTCAATTTACAGAACAGTGAACCAGCATTTGAGGCTGGGCTTATGTACAGCTTTCTCTGCCATTTATTCCTGCTCTGCAGAACAGATTATTAATCTTCCTTTCCCTTATAAAGGACTTTTGAACCTACTGATAACTGTGAAATTATTAATATGCATATTATTACTTCCTTCTCATTTGAAATTCTTTTTGTCACCAGAATGGAAATCTGTTCTCTAAAATGAACATGCTTGTTTCTAGAAATGTTTTTTAAAACTGAGAGCTAAGGAAAATTGCTGAAGATAGACAGAGTGCCTGGTTAGCATTTGCACACTCTGTATTAGTCCTGCTGAGAGAGGATTTTGAAATTGTTATTCTTGGGATTTTGCCACTGCAATGCTTTATGGAACATGGTGGCATTCTGGCTAGTGGCATCCTCTCTGTGGAGCCCAAGGAAATATTCACAACAGGTGAATAAGGCCCCGTCTGCTTCGGCATCCCAGCTCAGACATGGGTAACAATGAATGCACATGAGAAGATGACGCCTGTGGTAATTCTGATGGATGATTTCATGGCTTCTGAGGAAAAAGGACTACTTGAGTCCAGGATAGGCTTTTTGGTTTTAAGAGCCTGTAAGATTTTTATTTTATTAATGCTTTCCAAAGTTTGTGAATTCATGCTGGTTTATAGCATTCATTATATATCTCATGTCAGGGAGTTCCACAGTCCATCTTTGCATTAAGTGAAGAGCTGCCTACCTGATTTTGATTTGAAACTCCACCTGTGAATTTGTATTTGAGGGTTTCTTGTTATTGCAATGGAAGAGACAGCTAACCGATTTTTCTTTCACCATTTTCATGCCTGTCATGGTTTTTTAGTTGGCTCCTGTTTGATGTTTTTCTAGTTTGGGAGTGCTAGTCTGTGTATCTTCTTTCTGTGGAAGTAACTTGGTTATCTTTAATAATTTTTGTCAAAGTCTATTTCAAATTCTACTAAAATGCTTTTTCTCAGATGAAAAGACCAGCATTCCACATAACAATCACGATGTGGACACAATGCAAACTTTACCCAGTAGTATTACATTTTCTGAGGTTTTCCTATGATTATAATTCCGAAGCTACTGAACTGATATGTTCATAAGGCTATGATTTTAACCTAAGATCTCTGTTGTCTCTGGCAGCAGCTGTCTC
Organism: Corvus cornix cornix; assembly: GCF_000738735.6. NCBI lineage: Eukaryota > Metazoa > Chordata > Aves > Passeriformes > Corvidae > Corvus > Corvus cornix. Next base: position 11,324,966 of record NC_047058.1, on the reverse strand, counting down.
AGAATCAATTCCTGGGTACATAAAGTGAAAACTGTTTGGGGTTTTTTTGTTTGTTTTTTTTTTGCCAAGTTCATTACTTTATATCTGTTTGGTTTGAATGTCATCTGCCATTTTATCTTCAATCACTCAGTGCCACAGAGTCTTTCTGCTACTTTTTTTTTCAGTCCACTATTTGTTTTCCTCCACTGAAAAACCTGTCTTCAGTAGCAAACTCAATCTCCTTTCTGTTCTCTTTTCCTGATCATTCCTGAATGTGTTGAGCAGCTGAAGCCTTAGCAAAGATCCCTGTGGGATTGCACTTGTACCTTCCCTTCTCTGAGAAAATGGACTATTTACTGCAGCTTTTTCTTTCTGATCTTTTAGTTAGTTATCCCTGTGAGGACCTTCCCTCTTACATTATGTCAGCTTAATTTAAGACCCTTTAGTGATTGGACCTAGTTGAATACTTCATGGAAATCAGAGCTGGCTGTGTTAACCATCTCTCCCCTGTACTCATTCCGTTTATTTAGTTTATTTTCAGTGATTTTTCTCAGAAAATTCTGGGGGATTGTGGTGTGAGAATATTAAAAAGAAAAAGAAGTCATGTGGATTCTATTTTGAAGATCATTGATTGATAAAGTGGGCAGACCAACAGCCTATTTAAGTGCAAGTTTGCTTAGTTTCTCTTGAAAAAAAAGTTATTTACATTCTCTACAAGAAAGCTATTTTTATTCAGGAGACATGCTACCTGTGCTTGATATTGTTTAAGTAAGCACCTTCTGAAAATAGACTATTTATAGGACTTGCTGGGGATAATGAGAAATGGTAGATGAGAGTCTTTTGTGAATTCAGCCACATTTGACTCTTGTAACACCTCAGTACTGATCTTACCACCTTGGTATTCAGCCAAATGATGTCAATTCACACTGTTTGGAAGCAGAAAAAAATGTACATTTTGGGTCTTGGCACATAAACTGTTTGTAGCCACAAGCCAAAGAAAAAATTGACCAGTACTATTTGCGGTACAGATCAAACCCTAATACTTTGAAGATCGGGGGATTAAGAGTGGTGTGACACTTGCCATTTCAAAGTACAAAGAAAATGGTATCTGCAATCTTTTAAAAGTGTTCTTAAAACAAAGTTGGTGTGTGTAGAGCAACAGAATTTGCCACTACATTTTCTGATAACTTGTAAAGTAGTAGAAGTTGCTGAACCTCACTCTCTAGTGTTTGAAATATCTGTCATGAGTAAGTCCCATCTTCTGAAACTCTGAGTCATTATGCCTTGGAAAACAGAGGGGACTTTTTGATAAGACACCTAACAAACATAAGATCCTTCTTATATTTATTTTAAGGATAAAGGACCAAAAGCCTGGTATTTTGGAAAAAAAAAAATGCAGTCTGCTGCTTCATGTGTACAGAGAATAATCTGTGTTGGTAATTTGGTAAGGCTCACAAAGAAATACAGCAGCTCTGGCTGTGCTGTGTTTGTGTAACTCTTTTAATAAGCGATAACACAGATGAGCATTGTTGCTGAAATGCGAATTTTTTGAGCTTACGTGAAATTTACTGTTTTGCTCAGGGTTCCTTCTACCTTCTTTTAACACTGGTTTATTGAATCAAATGTAATGCCACCTTTCAGCTTGGATCATGATAAGTTTTATCCTACAATTCCTCAAACTTTCAAAAATAGCTTGTGTTTTCTACAGAGAATGGAAGAGTAATAAAAACAAGCCCGTGCTACTATCTAATCTAGACATCTCTATCATAAGCATTAGGACTTTAGCAAAAGTAAACCCTAAAATAATTCTTTTTTCATTGTGTAAAGAAACAAAAGTGCTTCTAAAAAAACTGTGAAATTATTGTATTCGCCACGTAAAATTTTCATAATCTAAAGAATTCTAAAAACTTAGTAAACAAAGCATAGTGTACTCTAAGGAGATTTCTGCTTCAATTACATTTGTGTCTTTCATAATGGATTATTATTAGAAGAAAAAGATTTGAATTCAGGAGAAAGTAAATATTTTATATACAAATGTATGTGCAAAGTTTATTTCTAATCATCTTTAGCATTACAGAAAAAGCCAACTCTAATTCTTCTCAAGGGGCAGTGATGCCTTTTCCTGGTCTTAAAATCAAGTATCAAACATGGTTAGAAGGGAAAAAGGAATTTTACCTCAGATTTATTTTAACGATCCTTAGGTGCACACGTCCAGGTCAAATGCACCTCAATGCAACCTGCAATGCACACTCACAGTAGGTTGAGTATAACATTATAGGTCCTACTAATTAGCATATCTATCAAAAATGCCCCAATGAGAGGCTTGAATGAACCCCCCTCCCCAAGGAACCTTCCCCTGGATGGTTCTATCTTAGTTTACAGAATATGTTCTGGAGAGGACCTTGGGGTCTGGGGCACACTGATCCCTAACTACGAGGCTTCTAAAACGTTAGTCTCCTAACTTAACAAAATAAGTCTAAGAATGTAGGCTAAAAACCACTAAGAATACAAAAAGCTATAAAAAGGTATATAAAAGGGGTATAAAAGAAAAGATAAAAAAATCATCATGGCATCAGTAGCATAGAAAACAGAAGTAATTTAGAAAACTTGACCTCTCAGTCCTTATTCTGGGGGACAAAAGAGATTAAACACAGGGCTTATTCCTCCTGTGAAAACCATAAACTAGGGTGTTTAAGTTGTGCTTATGTCTATTTGAGTAATCAGAAAAATTTTCCAAGTGCAATTACAGAACAAAAGATCTTGAACTGGAACTTAATATTGGTTTGGCAAGCTTGAGACCTCCTACTTGCTGAATTGATCTTAATTTATCTATAAATTGATTTTTCTCTCCTGTTTTTGCTGTTTTGATATGTTCAAATATTATACTGCCTTTTTTCATTATTAATGCTAAGTCTGAAGGAGGAGCAATGAATTGTCTGAATCAGGATGCCCTTAAAAGGTATGGAATTATAAGGTAAAGGAGATAATTGCTGAGGACCAACTGCAGCAGCAAGGTGTGAGAACAAAAACTATCACATTAGGAAATCTTCTCCTGAAAGCAGAGTTTTGTTTGGCTCTCCCTAAACCAGCTGCCACTCGCTCTGCCAGGCACCACTGGGGTTCAGCACGTGCCGATCACCTGAGCCTTTCACAGTGCTCACAGGCAGCTCATCACCCACATCCTTGGCGTGAATGATGCTCCTTGCAGCTTGGGCAACGCTGTCCATGTTATTAATTGTTGTCTTCCCTGATGGGGGAGACATTCAGATTTTTGCCAGGAGAAAAAAGGAGGAGAATGGGACTTCATGCTTCTCAGTCTCCAGACAGGTGTTTATTAATTCTTATCTAAGGAGTACAAGCCACTGGCATGGCTTAGACATAGCACAGAGCAGAGAATGCAGCAAGAAGACAACTTATTAAGATTTCACAGCCTTTTTAAAGGTAAATTACCCAATGAAAGCTTAAAATGCAAGATATTTTCACTTTTTTACCAGTGTCCAACAAGTTCCTAAGTCACATAGACAGGAACTGCAGAATTCTGTATCCAATCATCCTACTGTATCCAATCAAACTACTTCTACTGCAGAATATGGAGTAGTAGTAGAAGAAGAAGGAGGTTTGGAGAACAACAAAAATCCTCCATTTTGATGTTTTTTGCTTTTATCTATTTTCTATGCAAGTAGACCTAAAAACTCTAAATTTTTCACCCTTTGATAATCTCACATCTATCACCAAATTCACACCATTGTAGATTCAAATTCTTCCCAGAGGCTAGGCAAATTTTCCTATGGACAAGGGCCAAAAACAGTACTGTCCAGGGGGGTAAAACCCTTCAAAACAGGCAGAGAAATATTCTCTGCATTCTGGGTTCCCACACTTGGGCATGTCCAATCAAGTTGTAACAGCACTGTTTGGACTGTGCTGTGGAAGTGTCCTCTGTGTAGGATGTCTCTGAATGTCTGTAAAGAACTCACAGTGGCAGAACAAGAGTGATAATGAGTACAAATAACAGACCAATACCGTGTCTGGCTCTTTGGCTGGTATTAAATGGGGTTTTTGTATCCCTAAGAGTGCTGAAAGCACTGAGACAATTTGTACCCACTAATAACCCCAGTCCTACAGTTGTAGATTCTGGGCCAGTACAGGGGGAGTGGGCCACAGAAAGCAGCCAGGCTTCTCTGTTCCTGTGACAGCTTCACCCCTTGAACCTGTCAGAGACAACATTGCAGCCACAAGGACAAGTGCTTTGACTCAGGGTGGGTTTTCTTTAATTATTATGCAGGGTGGGAGCACTGTTACAGCACATATCTGTTTGTAAGAGTCTTTTTAAGATTCTGCTCTCATTATTATACTTCCCTCCAAATGAGAACTGATGCTTGGAAGCCTAATAAACTAGAACAGTTAGAAAAATAAAGTACCATTGCCAAGCATATCAGGCTGAATACTGATTAACTCCATTTATATCAGAGATGCTGCTCACATGTACGTTGGTGTGATGTAAAATAGAATTTAAAGAATGGGAGAAATGAATAGTAAGAGTGATAGTCACCAAAAGAGAGAATGGAGTGACACTTTCAGCATAGATATTTTTAGCCTTCAAATTCAGGGATGTGTCTCTCTGCCAAGAGAGCATATCTGATACATGAATGTTGAGTCTTTCTCAGTATCAGATAAACTGCATTGCATGTGTGCAGCAGAGCCATCATTGCCAATAGTACTTTGAATCCTGGCTGATTTGGGTGCTTCTGCTCCCTTATTTCAGGCAGTGGTTTTCATTCATATAAAGGATTGTATTGAGAAGAACAAATATATATTTTTTCTTCGTCCAATCCCAGTGACATGTAGGGTTAATAAAACCTTTGTATGCAGGAAGATTCACCAGTATTGTAAAAAGCTGATGTATGCATTTGGATGAGGCAGATATTATAGCAGCTGTAGAGATACAATATGTTATTGAGTGTTAAAGGAAATGTCTCTTGTCTGGCCCTAGGAATGACACAGGGATGAGTCTGGCTGTCCTGACACCAGAGACCAATCACATTACATTAGTTTGCTGTATTTGACAATTGTTACTTTATATTTCTTGGACGTGATACAAACTCAACAGAAGAGAATTATCAAGCCTGGCAGCACACAGATTAGACACATGCACTGTTTTGGATATGTGTCTTTCCTAGATCGATTACTATTGTATTTTAAGGCAGTTCACATAATTTGTTGCACCAAATATTAAAATCAACCTCTAGGTTCTTATAGCATGAAGGATCTAAATTCTAATGACAGAACCCATTGAGGCAATATTTGAACACTGCTTTAGAAGCTCAAAATAATTCTGAAACGTCAGTGCCTTTCTTTAAATGTCTTTATGACATAAACTTGTATTCTCAAACTCCAAATTGATAAAGCTATAAAATAAAAAGCTGTTGCTGTTCTTGGGAATGGTATGAATTCAGAGATGTTTTCATAGTATAGTTCAAATTTAAAGGTTGGGCTGATCATTTACTTAGTGTATGTTACTGCAGCCTTGATTAGAGTGGTAAAATGCTACTTACCCAGTTTAGTATCTGTCATGTAGGAACTCCTCTTCAAACATGGCTGCAGAGACTGGGTCTCCTTCGTGCAGCCATAAAGTTCTGGAAAATATGTAGAGCAAGAAGAGAGAATTACCTCACTGGGCATTAAAGATCTTGCAACAATAAAACCAGCCATAATCACTAATTTTTCTTTCATGAAAGCTCTTATAGGAATAGCATTTTCTAGATATTTCCCAATGTAAGAGATATTAATTATTCATAAATTAATTATTAAGAAATGCTTTTAAATTATAACTCTCAGCAATCTACATTGAAGACTGTACTTGATAGTGCAGTGAATACCTATGAAATGCAGAATAATCTTTTACAAAACTGTGAGATTTGTTCTTTTTTAAAATGTAAATACTTTGGAATGCAATTATAAGATGAGACATGGCTAAATGTAATTGGGAAACAATTTAATAAATAAAGTTGAAATTGCAAGAAAGTTTGTTAAGAATAAAAAGCAAAAGCACTTTGTGAATAATTTTAATGAAACTGCACATTTATATTTGAGATATTTTTACTTTCACTGTTTCTACCAGTGTGCTGGATATTTAAATCATCAAAAAGGAAGCTGGAAATGCTTACCTCTTTCACAAAAAGTAATGCAGTTACCTGTTTAAACCTGAAGGAAGATAAATTAAAAATATTCAAAAGTCAAGCCTATACAGCACGTTGAACATCTTATATGAAGGGGATGGGGGAAAAAAGAGAAAAATAAAAGTTGTGTAGGTGCTTTGAATCATTGTTTAATCTTCTCTACTGTATGTTTAGGAGTTAACAAATGCTTTGTTTCTAGAACGATTTTATTTTCCCCTCCTAATTAATAATCTTGGTTTTTGAATTCTGCCTTTCTTCAGCAGTAGAGAATAATGAGGATCCAATGAGGATGTTAGAGTTTTCCTTTAGAAAACTCTTCACAGCTTATGGAGCACATGTGGGTTTTTTAACAGTGGAAAGGATCAGAGAAATTGGATTTGAGGTGTTTAATTAAGTCTGTTCGCAGACAAATGGTCTTGATGAGTGACAGGTTGGCATGGTTAAGTCCACCAGGAAAAACAGCAATTAGAATGAACCTGTGGACTCTGCATCCCAATCTTTTCAAGGTCAAGCCACAGAACTAATTTAGAAAAGAACTAACATGATGTTGACAGAGAATCAATAATGAAAGGCACCATAGGATATTTCCCTAATGCAAAGTTGCTTTAACTCCACCCCCAACTCAAGATGTGTTCACAATTTATTCAGTTTTTGTAGAGTTTTATGAATGTAAATATATATATTATGAGTTTTTTACCCTTCCCCCCTTTCATAAAAATGTTGAAAATAAAATTAGCCATGGATTTTAAAACTGTTTAGTGAAATCAGTCAATTTTATATAAGCTAAATATTTTAAAGAAATCTGAGTTCCATTTGAGTTGATGACAAATACTTTCTCTGACAACATTTAGGATAGAAACAAGATAATATAAGGCAGTGTAACTTAAATGCTCATGTCTTTAGAACTAAGGCAAACATTTTCATTTGAATATCCATTGAGAAGAATGAATCCACTTCATACCTGCCTGCTAAGTTCTGCTGTTCTGTTAGGTATCATTTTTATTTTACTTACTATCTAAGCAGTTCCAGTTTTTGTTTCTTTTCTTGGCGTACTTCTTATTGTTTCTGTACATTTATTCAAGCAGGAATTGATGTTAAATTGAAATTCAACATATTATCCACATAAAGGAAAAATACATTGTCCATTTATTTTTTTTGCATATGAAAGCACAGATGTTTTCCTGAAGAGATGTTGGCAAAAACATAATTCAGAGAACATGGTAGAGATTTAGTAAAATATTCCACATAGATGGATCTCAAAAGAGCTTCAAGCTTGCAACTGCAGGACACCTTCCTCTAAGAATATAATACACTTCCCTTCCACTTTCCTTCCATAAAAGTGGTCATTCACTCTCCTACTCTCCAGTTCCTACTCTGCCAACTGCCTTCCCTTTTCTTCCCCTCTCAAAATAGTCCAGATCCTCTACTGCTGACTGTCCCCAAAACTGGCTAAGCAAGAAGTCAAAAACGTGGTAATGAAGTTATGAGCTAATCTTGGCTTGTAGAGGAAAGCAAAGAGAATGGAGCATCACTGTCAGTGTAGGTAGAGCTGGAACATGAGCTATTGCAGCAGCTCGAGCCTTGCAAGTTACTGGGCCCTGACACATCCACCCAACAGAGTTTAGGGATTTGGCTGACATCACTGGGAGGCCATTCTCCGTAATCTCTGAGTAGTTGTGGAGGTCAGGGGATGTCTAAGAAGATGGAAGGACGCTATTGCCACACCCATCGACAAGAAAGTCTTAAAGGAGTATTCAGGACATTATTGGCCCATCAGTCTTACTTCAGTCCCTGGGGAGAACATCGAACTGATCCCCCTGGAGGCTATCACAGGTCAGATGAAGCACATGACTGGAAAAACCAGCATGGACTCACTGAGGCCAAATCATGCTTGACAAGCCTGATCACCTTCTACGACTGAGTAACCTGCTTTGTTGATGTGAGCTGAGCGACAAACATATCTGCCTGGATTTTTCCAAGGCTTTTAATACACAGCCTTCCCACAGTCTCCCCACAGTCTCCTTGCTGAGAAGCTGACGTGTCACAGTCTGGACAAATGGTCTGTGCCATGGGTGGGGAATTGGCTGGCAATCAGCACCCAGAATGTGGTGGGAATGAGCTCCTCAAACTGCCAACCTGTCACAAGTGGGGTCCCCAGGGATCAGTACTGGGCCTGACACTGGTTAATGTCATCATTAGAGATCTGGAAGATGGGATCAAGTGTACCCTGAGAAGTTTGCAAATGAAACCCAGAAAGTGGTTTGAGAGGTGGATGTGAATAATCCCTTTTTTTCTTTACTTATAACTTTTACTGGGAAGAGAGACAAAATGGTTAAATGCCAGACACTTTAGTCAAAAATGAGTGTGCGAGAAGAACAAATTCAAAATAAAAACTGCATTCATGACAGTGGTGTTCAGTGGGGAACCCAAAGGATTCAGATTTCTATCAGGAGACAGCAAAAAAGCAGTAATGCTTTTCCTTGAAAGATAGTTTCCTAAGAAAACCCTTGGGTTCATCACTGTGCATTCTCTGCCAGATTTTACTGAGTTATCACAATTATGTTCCTGGTTTGGAGGGGAACAATGGGTGACAGTCACACTTTTGCTTTAAAAAGGGCAAACCTTTGGATTTGGGAGTCAAATTCAGAATTACTGAAATGAGAAAGTGATTTTTTTTCCCCATGGAAAACTGTGCTGTCAGCTAAAAGACAGCCTTAAAGACTGTGGTTTCTGCTCATGATCCATGGGACAGCGTATCATTAGATTCTTTCTGTTAATGTGCCCTTCCTTTGCTACTAAGATGTAATTTCAAAGCATTTTCTTGCTAGTTGAGACTCAAGAAGAGCACACACAGAATTCTGTTCACTGGGGCATATTGAGTTCATTCTCATTAGGTGTTTTCTAAATCTCTGGGATACTAAAACAAGTTTCTTGGAATTACTGTGCAGCAGTTATTTCAATTAAACATTTGCTAAAGGCTTTTAATGTCCTTATCAGTAAAATTCAGTGTAAGCCTTAGATTAGTTTGTTCATGATTGTGTGGTGCTTTGGAAATACAAACTACTGAATAAGAAAGAAATTCTATTATTGAACTATCTTCTAGATTCTGCAGCACCATGATTACTTCCGGCTCATATGTCTCTTCAGTGCTGGAAATACATAAAACTTAGCCTACCTAACAGTTGAAGTGCTGATAAATATCAGTTATATGTAGAATTATTTGCATAACTTTATCAGATAAACATATTTCTGTGTATTATGGCTCATCTTTAGCCATAACGTCAATATATTTAAAGCTTAGACAAGGAAGGTGGAACAATCTGAGATACAGAGAAGTTGGCATCTCCATTTAAAAGGAAAAGGAGGGGATGGAAAGAAAAAAATAAGACTGTGCTGGCAGTGTTCCAGGTAGATACAGAAGTTTGTGCTGGTGTCAAATGATTTGTTGCACTGACACTTGCAACTTTTCACAACAGTGGTTTCAGGTTCAAAACTTAAGTATCACTTCAGAACAGAAGTGGAAGAATTTGCTTCATTGTTTTTTGCTTTATTGAGTGATACTCCTGTGCCTTGGGATTGTGGCCACAGAGGAGGAGCAAGGAAACTTGTCTTTTCCAAGTACAGCACGAGCATGTAATCTGTATTTACTATCTAAGGCCTAATTTAGTTATCATTTAATCACATATTTAAATACCATTGGTCATAATAGCCCCTTAAGCAAATGTTTACACTTTGTTGTAAATATGTATACTTTCCTGAATTTATCAGAGCCAAAGGAAACTGAGAGTTATGCAGTGAAATCCCTCAGCTGAGGCTGCAGAGCTGGGGATCAGTGCTCCAGTATCTCATCCAGTCAGGCCTGTGTATTACTTGCTGAGCTGCACTGCTTCTGGCCTTTTGAACCTTTAAACTCAGCAGGGGCTATAGGCACCTCGATGGGAAACTTTGAACGGGAAATCACAAGTCCAAAGAGAACTGTAGCATTCTTTAGAAATATGCCTAATAATAACCTTTTCCTACATTTTTCTTTCGAGTAATACATGGCTTCAGCAGGGTTTTCATTCCATACAGTTTCATCAAAAGAGAGCAAAAAGTCTATTTCAGCATGCAGTTGTGTCCTTTTCTGTTACCTAAGAAACATTTCTTATATTCATTCGGATCAAGGAAACTCAGAACCAAACAAGACTTTGGAATCTTGTACAGTGGTTTTAGATGGGTTTTGATCCACATTTGAATCTTCCCTGTTTTCAAAATTTAATGATTTTTTTTTCCTCCTAATTTGTTTCAAGAACTTCATCCAATTTCTGCCATTTCTGAATTAATAAAAATAATGTTATGCATGTCACTGTGTTAAATCAGCCCATTAGCAGTTTGACCAATTCCTTCTTTTCTTTTTCTTTACTTTTTTTTTAAGTGTTTCTGTCTATCACTCTTGCCAGCTGTGTCCTATTTCCAAAGCTTCATCTACTCACACAAAACAGCTTGGAACAGTGAGGTAGATTTTAGGAGATTAAAGATTGCACTGTAATATACTAGACTTAATCCTAATGCCAGTAAACTCTTTATATGCTATCCTCCCCTCAGGATTACAAAGATTTATGTAACCATATTTTTTCACATCCAAAGGAGATTAAAGGAATAGACATAGATTGTTCTGGGTGCTGAATAAAAGCAGTAAGCCCAGATAAAGTATTTTTGTTCCTCAGATAATATACTAGAATGTAGCATTTTCAAACTGAGTGGTCATAGGAGACAGTTGAATGGGGTGAAGGGGGAATGTTTACTCTGATCTTGTACTCGTCTCCAGGATGCAGTGGCACACATTTAATATCTGTAACAGCAGAGCTAGGAAAAATGTCTTGTCTAACAGTGTTTAATGTTATATGAGTTTTGCTACCTAAGATTTGCCTTTCCTAGTTTTTAGCATTAAATATTCAATGATGTAGATGTGTACTCGATTAAGGTTACCTATCAGTTTTCCAGGTCACATTATGTGGGAAACATACTAAGGATTGTAATGAAAGTTGTTTTACAGCCAGCAATGTATCAGGTGCTATCATGTGCTTTTATGTCTTGCCATGAGGGAAGCTCTTTAAATATCATTATCAGACCCATGAATATTCTAAACTGATGTTCTTTCAATATTTAGCTTGAGCTTTTACAATTTCAGAGAACATAACTCTGTGTGTGAGTGGTGATTTGCAGTCTTCAATCCTCCTTGCTGGAAGGTTCCTGTAGCAGCAACAATGTCTGACTGAGTTTGATTTCTGCTGTTTTCAGGGTGAGTGGAAGACTTTACCTTTTGTTTACCTGCACTCTTTGGACATGACATACCTCTTTTCTCCATGTTTTGACACTATCTTGTCTGCCGAATTATGATTTTATTTTTTTCTTTTTGTGAAGGAATGAAAACACCACTAAGGTTAAATGGGATCTCAGAAGATTATGAGGGTTTTTTTATTGGACTTAAAAAACATTCAAACAGGGCCAGGGCCTATTTGGGTAATATTTGTCACTATCAGGATGCCTAATGTTTTGGGGTTTTTTAAAATAAAAACTGTAATTTTAGCATTAACTTTTAGAGGAATAAAACTATAATTAAGCAATCCTAGTCCTCAAACTCACACTTGAAACCACCAAAATCAAGACAATCAGCTGTCACACAGGAAAATATTTGAAAAAAATTGCTGGCTTGTCTCAGTAGATGGAAACATTAAAAAATTGCAACTGGCCCTCATTATTTTTAAAAGAAATAGAGAGGCAGGAGAATGTTTGATTTCACTGCACTTCTGAATTGCTTCAGCAAAGTGCTTATTCAGTGGGCAGAGTCAGAAGGAGGAAGAAAGGATGAGAGAAAAGCACCTAGTGTACAAAGCAAAGTCTATTTATAGCTGGTATCTCAACAATGACTTTCATACAGAGGAAAAGATAGAAAACGTTGAAGTGTCTTTTGCAACAAACGGTCATTTTGAAAAGTGGAGCTTCATCGTGTTTTCAGAGGTGCACAGAGCCTTTGACACCTGTTGTGTAACTATATGCAGGGAGATATATGAGGTGCAGCACTTAGCATTTTATCAGCCATACAGGAGAAAATAAAAGCATAGTCTGATACTTTGAAAAATGAGTGGAAAAAAAATGTTTCCATCTTTGGTGATGTCTGTAAGTTCAAAATACTTAAGAAGTAGTGCACTGCTTTTATCCTTTATTTTCCTGTTAAAAAACATCCTAGTGTATGCCACTTTGGATTCTATAAATGTACTTTATGTTGTAGGATATACACAGTCAAAGAAATATATTTACAGAAAAGTAAAGAAGGTAATTTAAAAAGCATTTCAATGTTCTGATGTCTTCCTTTATAGGATGTGTAAATCTTGTGTCCCCTCTCAGGGGCAGAGAAATATTATCAGTCTGGGTGACCATTATTCCTTGAAACATGAAACAACACAAGAAATTATGTAATTCAATAGGAAATGTCAAAGAGAAATGAAAGGAAATCATTGGTTTCTCTGAGCTGTCACAAGTCCGGTCTTGAAATGCTCAAATCATGACCAACAGAAGAATTCACTTCTAATCTCATTAATGTCAATAATATTGCCTTGTTTTGCTTTTCCCAGTGCAGGCTTAGAGGGCTATCTGTCTATCTCGCCACAGTCACTAGATTTACATAATTCTGAATCATGTTAGCTCAGAGCAGATGACTATAAGTCAGTGCTAAACTTTTTGACATGCTTACCTCTTTTAGACTGTCAGTATTTTAGAGTATTATTAATGTTGCATTGTACACGAAAAGAAAGAGGAATTCAAAATACCCATGAAATGCTAAACTGGCAGAGAAAGTATGATCCTCGCAGCAAGAGAGGAGTGTTGCAATATCAGGAGTACTGCTGGTCTTTCTTCAACATAGCAAGTGATAAGGGTGAGAGTCTCAGTTGCTAATACTCAGCTTTTGTGGTGTTTATGGTTTGCAGTGTTTTTCATTCAACAGGCTTAAAATATTTTACAATTTCTATTTTATTAAGCCTTACAATACCTTTGTGAGATAATGGGAAAATAACCCCCAAATCTGACTGTAGAAGCTAAGATAAAAAGAAGCCAGCTGGAGCAGCAAAACCAAACTAAAACCCTCTTAATTCATGCTGTGTGAAGCCCCTAGAGCTGCCTTGCTGTTTTCTTCACTAAAAATTCAGTATCCAAAGGGTCATAAGAGTAACAGCATCCTGCATGGCCAGTAAGCAAAACCAGCATTTAATTATCACTTTTAAATGACAAAAGGACAGCTTGTCTACCCAAGTGGATTATCTCTAACTGTGAACTAATGTCCCCACCATGCAGGAAACCTTACTGATGCTGCTGAGTCATACAGCAAATATGGTCATAAAGGATATTGGTGTTAGGCTTAAGTGTGTGTGTTGAGTTGGCTCAAGAGTGATTGGCAGCTTGGTGCATCTGTTAGTGCCTGGGGTTTGAAATTTTGGTTTGCTGTCCATTATTGAGGAGAAACAGAGCCCCAACAAAGAGAACATTGCAATCAGGACAGAGCAGAAAACTGGGGGAAGTATAGTTAGCCAGAACTTGTTGGGACCTTGAAAATGTGGTGGCCTGAACACCTTCACGTGCTGAAAAACTCCTCAGGGTTTCTGAGAGATACATGGCTTGATCATAGTCTAATTCCACAGTGGCCATATATTTTACAGAAAAATGAAATTTTATTGTGCTTTCTCCAGATGTTTTTTTTTTCTGTTTTCTCTTTCATCTATACAAAAATGCATCAGTGAGAATGTTCCAAGTTATGATTCACTCTTATGCTTTAGTTACATGAAATATGAATGGAATCTCCCTAAGTAGTAGATGGAGTTGTTCCTCTACATTTTAAAAGTACAATTCATAGGAAGCTTTATTAAAAGGTTATGTCACAGCAGAGTCCAGTTATCTGTATCATCATAATATTACAGGCCAGGAGAGGTTTCATTTTTTTATTTGATTGGAAATGCACATAGACGAGATTGCCACTAAAACATCCATCTGCTTATATTACTCTTTAAGGGACATTGTAAAATCCACAAGATTTTATAATATGGCACACAACTTGCTGCATGAAAAGCATTAACACTTCCAAAAAATGTTTTAATGCAGCCTAATTTTTAATATATTGGTCTTTTAAACATCTCCTTTTTTCCATTCCCTTAAAAGCTCCTTCAAATAGAAACATGTTACAGACATTTAGAATGTCACCATTTTATCTAGGTCAGGCAATACATCAGCAAGTCCCTTAACATCCCTCTGCTGAATTCTTGCTGTGCCCATGATATATAATCAAGTTTAAATTTCCAAGCTCATTTTAAGTGTTTACTCCTAAACATTTTTAGGTGTTTAGGTGTATACTCCAATAGCACTTAGGTGATAGTGATTTCTAGGAAGAAGCACATGGAATGTTCTCCAGAAAGAGTTAAACCCTTTTATTCAGCAATAATTCAGCTTACAGGGAATAGTACTAGATTGTGGGAAAAATTCCCACAAGAGTTGACTGTCATTACAAAGCTTCCATTCCAGATGCAAGACAGACTTCTTCAATCTTTTTCTTAATGCAAGCTCAATCTCCAGTGAGTGCAGATTAATTTCAATCTAGAAATAAAAACATTTTGTCTTGTGGGCAATAAAGATGCCATTAACTTTACCTGCTACATTTGTGGCAGATGTGCAGGACCCAATTGGGTCCATTTTTAAAAATACATCAGATGTGACTGTTACTGTCAATTTGTAATGATCTGCTTAAAAATAAATTAAAAATGCCTGTTTCTTCATCACTGTTGGCAAAAATAGGGGTCAACACTGAATAGCCAGCAACACAGAAGTATTAAAGCAATGGCAAAAATTCACCTGTCTTGTATTTGTAGCTTCCAGTGTGAATACCACTGCATGCCTTTGAGTCTTTGTTTTAAAAGAAGAGAATTGCAAGGCTTGTTGATAATGTTAGAGACCAAATCATTCATTTAGAACGAAAGTCACTGCAATAGCTCTGATGTAGTAAATCAAATAGTGCAAGTTTGCCAGGTCTTTTTCATGATATTGATGAATCTTCTTTATACCTAGATTAATTTCACTATAAGACTGTATTTAGCCAGGAGGTGATAGCCTTACCTGCTCTAGTGTGGAGACATTTAATTGCTTCACCCCAAAAAGAAATGTTGTAAAATGAAAGATAACCTTTACAGTGGAGATAGTTTATAATGATAATTTCCCCCTCTAACATCATCTATCTGACAGTAAAGATTGAGCCTTTTTGCTCTTGAATTACCCCCTCAAAACAGCTTGAGGAAAGAGGTTCATGTTAACCCAAATTGCTGAAATTGCCAGACAGAGTCCATTGTAATGACTGGTAAAATGAGCTTCAGTGATCTGATGATTCATCTTAATCAATTGCTTGGTCTCGTGTATAAAATTGTCTTTCTCAATGATACATGTGGATAATACAGATACAACATTAATCTCACCAGATACTGCATAATTAACCATGCCCATTTATCTTCTCACACACATGTGCATCATTAGTAACAACTGCTAAACTCAGCTGAGAGCCAGTTTCACAAAGAAAATAGAGAAATTGGTAAGAAAAGTTAAACTGAGTCCAAATACCTTTAAGTCTGAATACTAGTTTTAAGAAAATGTTTATAGATGTCATTATATTTGGTGTCATGCATGTACAAGTTGGCAGGTTTGTATCCTAACAAAAGGATAGATGTTTGATCTATTAAGACTTTTAAATCTCTGGCAGGTGAGAAGGTGCTTTGTTGTTTGTTGTTTTGGTTGAAAAAACTGAGTTGTCAGCATTTCAAATCAACAGTCATAAGAGATGTGCTGGAAGCTATTTGATTTAGAAATTAATTTATTACAGATGCACATTCTTTGTAATTAGGTTAACAGATGTTATTAACAGGACTTTGGGTGTCAACATTCCAATATCTCATGAGATGGCAAGACAGTTCCATCTGCTTCTAGGCGCCTAAATGGGTAGCAATGCTCTTTCTAAGCTTGTTATCCTCCACAATAGAAATTCTGGACTATCCTTGTATTGTCTGACTGTTAGAGGTAGTTTTATTAATGAGCAATACCTACACAGTGTAATGTCTCATTTAGAACCATGGTAGCAGAGCAGTGATCACAGAAGGTGCGTTTCACGTCACAACGGAACCAGAATCTCTTGTATTGCTGTGTGGGATTAACACACCTCAGATAATGAGATGATTCCACTTCTATGTACAGCTAAGAAATGAATAGAGCAATTCTCTTTTTATGAGCCATTATAAGTATTCCACCAACCTCCATCTTCATTCATCCAAGAATCAGCCCAAACCATTGTTCTAGTCATGAGTAGTTTGAAGCTTCCCCAAAATTGTTCAAAATAACTGGGTTTTATTGCTGTAAAATTTCCAAAGAGTTTTCTTGTGTGCATAATATTGAAAATTCATAGAACTTAAACTATTAGTAATTAAACTAGAGCAATTGTTTCTAGATATTGATACGCATTCCAGAAGTAAGAAGGTAATTAACTGTGACTTACTTATTTTGTTCCTATGTATCTCTACTGTATTTTAATTGTGTTTCTGGTGTATTTTCCAAAAGTTTCTTTGAATTGGAAATATATGTAAATTGGCTGCAAGCATGTACAGTCCAACTAATTGGTTAGAAATTTCACTGAGATATGCAAAGAAATTTCTTGGTGTTTACTTTTCATATTGAGTATTTAATACCACCATGTTTTATGAACCTTTTCTGCCCTGAGTCAGTTCAGCATACTAAAGATGGGTTTCAAAGGCAAATCAAGAGAAATTGTTTGTAACTTGCACTTTTCCTTCAGCAGTTTCCACTTGACAAGCTTAGACTCGCTTAGACTTTTTCTCACTTGCTTATGCAGGGCTTATTGATTTGTACAGATCACTTCTGAGTTAACAGAAATATAAGAAGCCTGGACTGGTGTTTATATGCCAAGGCACGCTGGTTTAGGAAGAAAAAGGACTTAAAATGTATATTAATATTGTATATTTCTACTCCAGATAAAGCATGTTCTTCCAGCACCTTGGCACACAAACCGTGCTAGCACAGTTGCCTTAGATTAATTGCCTTAGATTAGTTGCCTTAGTTGCCTGATATCTGACAGAGCATTTGCTGATGTGTAACTTCCCACCACCACATGCATTCCCTCTGCGTTTGTGTCTATGCTTAACCAGAATGAATCAATCAGAAGTAGATTTTCTGATGCATAAGTCACCACAGCCTTGACTTGAGCAGGTTCTGTAGAGGTCACAGGGAAGAGTGGAGGTTTGTCCATAACAACCCTTGCTTGAGTTATTATTATGGCTGTCTTAGAGTGAGAGTGCTGCAATAAATGAGAGTGGCTATGTGGATGTGAAATAGTGTACTTCATTGCAGTTTCATTTTGTTTCCCAACCTTTGGAACAAAGATTTCCTCATCCAAAATAACTTCTGTGTACCTTTTATCACATCCAGAATAAGAAAGGTTTACATTGCTTCAGCTCAAAGAGTAAAAAAGAATATTTCAGGATGTCAGTCAATCTAAAACTGCCAAGAGAAATCTCTCTGGGGGTAACACTCAGCACTGACACTGTTACTACACTTTGAGAAGAGCATTCAGACCTTTCTTACTCATTGTGCTCTTTGAAGAATATGAATCTCTCTGCATTGATGGTACATTTATATTTACATTTTATTTGCCTGTGTACTCCAATGGGGCATAGAACTGTGACAATATGCCTCATAAACATACAAATTGGGCAAGTTTCTTTTGCAAACCAATCAAGTTCTTGCTGACAACCTTGGCCATTTTTCGATTTTAAGTAGGAAAACATTCATCCTCCTCTATCAAGTCATGACTAATGGAAAGAAATATTAACATGTTTTATACGTTGTTACTCAGCCTCTGGTAATCTAAGGGAAATAGAAAATACAGTTTTTAGAAGTAGAATCTATAATGTGCCTTCATCAAACAATGAAAAGGAAGGGAGAATGCATGTAATCCATTAAAATATCCTGTCAGCTGCCAAATTAACAAGATCCTTATGATCTTTATAATAACTTAGCCATTATTCTTATAAATTTTTGACTGAATGGGTGATATTTCTATTAAAAGTGGGATGACTATTTGGTAGTTTTATCCCTGTAACAATGCTGTGTTCATAGAAGGCATATCTTACTTTATAAAAATAACTTGGAGCATGAACATAGTGTATGCTTGGAGCACCCCACCTATCCATGGTTAACAAATACCACAGAAGTGTGTGTGAACAGTGAGCGTCTTAAAGCTTTCCGTTTTGACCTCTTCGTTGTTGGGAATGCTTGTAATTTCCCTGACTAACGCCTTGAAACTGCAGTTATCTGCCTGTGGGTGTAACAGTAATAGTTAAAACTTGTAAAGATGGAGTTTTGTTTCTTTTGAGTTGTTTGGTTTGGTTTGGCTTTTTTGGTGGTTGGTTTTTTTTTGTTTTGGGGGATTTTTTGTTGTTGGTTGGTTGGTTTTGGGTTTTTTTGTTGTTATTGTTTTGGTTTGGATTTTTGGTAGTTTTTGTTGGGTTGTTTGGTTTGGGTTTTTGTTTG
Organism: Corvus cornix cornix; assembly: GCF_000738735.6. Classification (NCBI taxonomy): domain Eukaryota; kingdom Metazoa; phylum Chordata; class Aves; order Passeriformes; family Corvidae; genus Corvus; species Corvus cornix. The sequence continues at coordinate 11,306,202 of NC_047058.1, read as the reverse complement.
TTTGTTTTTTGCTTGTTTCATTGGGGTTTTTGTTTGTTTGGTTTTTTTGTTTGATTTGTTTTCATTTTGCCAGTTTAGGCTTCAAGAGTGACTGCATTTATCATGTCACTGGGAATTGTGACAATTATGGAGGCTTCCCCATTGTTTAAGCCTTGTTGTCCAAAGACGTTCCAAAATCTTCTGGTGCCTGGAGAGAACTGGTTTGCATTACTGAGATTTGATGCTACTCTAAGCAATTGAAAACAAGATCTTGTATAGGAGAAACAGGTCTCCAAATAACCTTGAAGGAAAAACAGTGTGGCCCATCATACGCAGTGAGACACAACATGTTGAAATCAGAAGTCAGAACTATTTATAACAGTGTTTATGCAGCAATCCTCCTACAGGTGGAATTGTCAGTGATAAAATTGTATAGTCATCTAAGTCTTCTCTTTGTATTACAATATTGGCCAAACACCTGACTGTTCTTAAAAATACTTGTTGTCTTCTGAAAAGACAGAAGAAAGGATACAATTGACTTTCAGTGGGAGATCTGGGAATATTTCCACTCTTTATAAGCACAGAGAAGATTGCTTCCTGGCAAGTAAAGTTTATCTTCAGCACTAGTTCTGGGAGGTTACATAGCATTATACATAATATTTCTAAAAATTCTCAACCATGTTAAAAATTATAAAGGCAGAAAGATTACCTTAGGTTTTTGAGCCCAAAATGGTAGAGTATTGCAGACACAAAATTTATCTGTAAAATGAGAGTGAGACTGCATGTTGTACTGATAAACTTAAAAAGCATCAAATTATCTCTAACTTAGGTGAGAATATTGGAATTAAAATTATCATTTCAACAATTTTGTTTAATTCAAACTGCTGGCTACAGGAGGGAGAGAAAGCTGGCCATGCAGCTTTAAATTAATTTGGTTATATATGTGGAGATGATGCATGCACATCACCTACTATATACACCATGCGTTGTATTTCTTTTAGCCAACTGTAACATTTCTCTCTACAAATGCACTAAAATATTACATGCTGCCATTAGAAATCTCCTATGAAGAATGATTAGATATCTTTTTTCTTTACACCCTGAAGGCTATGATAAAAAGACTATTGCAATTATTGAAGTTACTTTAAAGAGGTATAAGTAGCAAAAGAATTTTGAACCCCGTCTTCCTAGTTTGGAGCTGCAGATAATGAGTGAAATTGATATCATTTAATTGTAAAAATACTGCATCATAAATATGGACACAATTAGACAGACCTGTCTATCTGAGATCAGAATCATAAAACGAAATTCATCATGAAACACCTTCACTGCCATTTGCACCTTTGTAACTGTTCCTTTGGAGATTGGAGGGGGGCTAAAAATCAGAACTGAAAGTACTACAACTTTCTTGTTGCTGCAAAGAGATAGAATTATCTTTGTGATAACGTAATTTTTCTAAGCTGTGGGAAGTGAGTAAAACTCACACCTGTCTGATAGTTAGCCAATTTACCTAATATTTAAAAAGCAGTTGCTCAATAAGTATTTTCATAGCAGTACATAATTTTCTATATAAAAGTAATAATAATGAGTAACTGTCCTGAAAGACCGAATTATTTTGTCCATAAGAATGGTAAAGGTCTACCAAATGCTTTCATCTGTCTCCCATTTTTTCCCAGACATCCCAGGTTTTTAAGCTGTTTGAGGAATAAGTCCAGTTAAGCAGAATTGGACTTTTACATTTCAAAAGCATTAATTTCCTGTAATTAGTTTCTTACAATGCAAGTATTTTAATTTTAATTTTTTTTAATTAAGCATATAGTTTAGCAGTGTGTGTGGTCAGGATTCTTGCTGTAAAGGGCACCTTAAATATTGCCTCAAGGTGTGGAAGAGTTAATATGAAAGGGCTGATTTTTAACTGCTCTTCAGCTAAAAGCAGAGCAAGAATAGTTTCTCTAACAGTGAAAATAATGAACAATTAACAAGCAAAATCAAAATTTCACAGTTACTAAGCCATCTAAATGTATTCAGACTTTAGGAAAAAGAAAGACTGCAATAAGTTTTAATCAAATTTCACAGCTGCTGAAATATATTCATGCCTGATTTGATTGACAAGTCTAACACAAATAACTCAATCTATAAAGCAAAGTGTTAACATTTAAGGTCAGGCATGTCAGTTTCATCTACCTGTGTTCAAAATGCAGAGCCTTGAAAGACTCCCTATTTCCAAAAGACTCTATTCATTTCCTTTATCAACTTCATTTTTATCTACTGTCCATAGCAGTGCTCCTCCAGAGGGCTGAAATGAACGTGATGAATGCTATTAGTTTTTGAGAATACAATAATAACTCCTTACATTCTGTTTGCCTTATTTTCTTGTCCTCATGTATTTAGAGATTCATTCAGGTTGTTTTGAGTATCAACCAACTTGCAACTAAGTGGAAGTGTCCCTAAAACCCCATGGATCATGCTGAAAGTTTTTACATTTTTATGTTGTGATTTTTTGGTTGAGATCAGTACCTTCAGTAAGCTGCTTTGGTGAGTTGGATTTCATGGAAGGGACAGATATGGTACAAAGAATCATTGGAGAGGAAATTAGGAAAAAATAGCAGCTGAGAATAAACAGATGCCAAAACAATGGGAAGATCTTGATTAGGTCTGTCTAACAGCATATTATTGAGTTTAAATAACTAAAATATTTTTCCCAGAATTACCAGGAGGGAATTAAACAGAATAGTTATATAAACAGAATACTTAAATTAAACAGAATTTATACAGGTAATGTCTGTATTGGAAGAGTTAAAGGGGATGATGGTTCTCTAGATCTCTAGAAGTATAATATTTAGGTACATACTATTGCTAAGGAAGAAAATTTGAAAAATAATTTTGACAGTAAAGTACCAGGGCCATGGAGAGGTGGTGGGAGAGCATAGCATGAAGAAGGAATATCTGATAGAGGGTTGTGGGAAGATGCAAATGTGCCAGCTGCAGGGAAATTCCACCAGTGTCAGGGAGTGGGACTTGTGGTTAGGATGAGACACGACAGACCATCCAAATATCCCTTGGAAAGCACCAGCTCCTGAGTTCTGGCTTGCAAATGACAAAAAAAAAGGACATGGCATAATAATAAAGACAAGCAAGACCATAGAATTCTCATCTTAATAACTATTTGCAAGTAACATAAAATATTTTGGAAAAGGCTAACTTTGCCTAGGAATCAATTATATTTTCTTAAATTAGGGGACAGGATAAATAACTTAGTAGACTGAATTTTCAAACTAGCAGTTTTTCAAAGGTTGGTGTCTAGGTGAGATCATTAATATGCCTGGTCTGTTCTTTTGTATGAGTGAAGATTGATGTCCTGTGCTGGGCAGAGTTCCTTTACTAATAACGTGGAGTCATAGTCTTTGTTGAGCTACTGCAGTCAGATCTTGCAATTTCTTTAATATTCATGTTGGACATTCTCAGTCATGTCTGAAGGATTGGATAGAAAGCTTGAATCTGATAGATGATCAAAGAAACAGGAGAATACGGAATTCTGCACAAGTCAGCTCCATATTTAAAATTGTTTAGTGTCCAGAATCAGATTCCAAGGAAAAAATCACTTGTGAGATGAAGGAAAAAAAGATTAGTTGGGTGTTGGAAAATGTTTAATAAGGTTAAATTAAATACGAATATTTGTAAATCTTTCATATAAAGTTGCATATGTATCAGGCACTCTGAACATCAGGAATTTCTCTGAAGTAGTTGGATGCACTTTCCTATCTATGTTTTTATGATAATTATGTGAAGGATTTGTGTAGTATGAAAACTAAGAACAAATATTACCATAGTGAATGCACAAACTAGTGTCTCTATGCACTGAATAGGAATTTTTAATTCCATACCACATTAGCAGCTTGCTGTAGAGAGTCTTCGGACACTGCGTAGCTCGAAAGGACTGAGTCAGGGAAAAGGAATCTGTACATTTGTTTGAAAAATTAGGCAAAATATCTAATGATATTTGACATTACAAATCATAATTCTGCAAGGTTTCATCTTATGACAGGTGTCTATGACACTTCAAGAATGAAATGGAGCTGGTACCAAGCTGCTCCTGGCAGGCCCCAATCTCTGCTTAGCTGGGCACTGGAAGGGATGGGGGTGGGTGATTTGTGGGGTCCACTCAGCATCTTCCAGCCTCAAAGAGCCTTTTTGTTCACTTGAGGTCTCCTTTGGCCTCATAAAAGGTTGCATTTCATAAATTAAATATTGTGTTAAGTGGGGAAAAAAGGTCTTTGAAAATATTACTATTGATTGTAATAATTCCCAGACTCGAAAGTACGTGAATTTTACCTGCAGTGTATGATGGCAGATGGGTTTGTTTATTACCACCTGTTCTAGCTGAGACAGCAGATGTATTTGTAAGCTGGTAATACAGTATTTAGTAAATGGCCAGCTTTCTGCACTGATTTCAGTGTATTTGGGCTCAAAATCCAATCCTTTCCTTCTGAAAATATTAATGATGATTTAGATAGTTTCACTTAGCTATTCTGTGAAGCTACTTTATTCCCCCAAAATAGGGACACAAGTAATGTTATAACTTAGCCCTATCTCAAAGCAATTAAAGCAATTTATATTAAACTTAGTGTCCATTAAAATTAATTCAGACATTTGTGTTTTGCTGGATTTTTTCTAATGAGCTTGGGAAAAAACAAGAAGTGATGAGATGATATATCTGTTAAACTAGATCTGTCCTCATACTACTCTTACTAATTCACTCTATGTTTTTTACCTCCAGGCTACTCAGTTCTTTCTCAGTAAATACTTTTAATTTTCAGAACTATTTTGTGAGAAAATTAATATACACATTCATAGAAATGTAAAATAAAACAATCTAAGGATTTTATTCATCTAAAGGTCATTTTCTTTCTTGTTAAAAGATAACACAGTAGATTATTAAAATTTTCATTAATATTCAGTGAGTTCTTAGCTCTCACTATAACACTCTTTGGTATACTGAAATGGTAGAAAGGTTGATTTTCTTAAGACTTTTACATAGAAATCCTAAGTGACTTCATTAGAAAGATGAACTAATGAGAATTTAAAGATGTTAGAAAACAAAGATATTTTATACAACCTGTAGTAATCTGAAATTAAATTAAATTAATTGTTTCCATGATGAACTAAAAGTTTATGTGACTAAGTGTTCATTAAATGATATATTTTCATTACTGTCAGAATTTAAAATACTAAGCATCAAGGTTTTACTTTTAATTAGAACTGTTTCCAGAACTTTCTGTGGCACTCAAGTTCCCCAAAGAAACATCTTGTAGAATTTCTAAGGTAAAATTTTCTAATAGATAAACTGTGCTAGGCTATAAAACCTGGTTTAGAAAGGGAATATGGTATTGTGAGTGTATATACAGCAGGTACATCTTGTGCATCTGTGGTCTAAGCTGAGGAATTCTAGTCTCTTTAATTGGCTTCTTCTTGGGAAACAGTTCTGCATCATTCATCAGAATTATTTACTATTGTTTTTCCCTCTTGTTCATACTTTTGCTGAGTTGGGGGGACCAGAGGTGCATGCAGCACACAAGATGCAGGCTCATTGTCTACTTATATGGCAGTGTAGTGATATTTTCTTTTCCTCTTCAATTGAAGTTTTTTCTCCTAATTAAGCAATTTGAAGTCTCTGAAAAGACAGAGAGGGATGGGAGGTGGCAACATCACAAAACAACAGCTGAAATCCAAGTTTCAGAATCTGTAAATTGCAAATCCTGGTGAAGAGTTTCCATTTCTGTCCTCAGAAAACTGCTCATAGGGGGTACTTAGTGACTTTAACAGAACAGAGGAATCCTCTCAATGCTCTCCAGCATATTGTTAGCTGGCTTGGTGCTGAGAGCTGCAGTGCTAAAGCACACAAACCAGGGCTGCTCTGAAAGCTCAGGGCTCCATTTTCTAGGCTCCAAACTTCAGGAGATGCTTTTTCTAGTTAGTGAGCTCTAACGTGGCCAAAGATATAGTCAGAGGACCTTCTCTTGGTGTCTGGCATGTAAAATGCCCAGAGATCCTTCATGGGAGTTAACTAGCCACTGTCAGAAGCAGCAAAGCATTCTAGAAACTCCCAATTCCACCGAGATTGAAAAATAAATATTTTATTAAAGGATTTAATATGTTTATATTAATTTATTATGAGAGATTCAATTTGTTTATTCCATGAATGCCATAGCTTTTAGGAAAGAAGGATTAGGTTTATAAGCAAAGAAAAAAATTGCATCTCTTAGTTAATAAAATGTTCTCTCTCTGCTTCCTTAGATACCCTTTGAAAATGACAAAATGTTTTTGCTAAAATACTCATTTTGTGTTTAAAACCACTGGATTAGTAAGCAATAGAATCCTAGGGAACTAATAAGTAGTATTAAAAACCAAACCAACCAGCCAAACAAAGCCCAACAAAAACTGAGGGTTCTTCTGGGGAAAAAATAATGCTAAAATTTCTAAGAGTAGTCTGTATTCATTCTCTATCTGAACATAGCCAAGAATAATGATGAGAAATTATTCCAAAATTATGGCAATACTAGGTAGGATTTACTCTGACAATTTGTGTGCAGATAATTCTGCATTCTGTAAATCAGAAAAATAAAAACCAGCATTAATAATGGATTTTCATGAGAGTAGCAGTAATCTACAACACCTTCTGTGGGTTTATGGAAACTGCAAACTGCACCAAGGAAGAAGCAGATATAATTTTACCTTTGCTCTTTGTACTTTGATAACATAAAGAAAATTCCCAAGCTTGCCTTAGCTTACTGTTGAGAATTTGCTCGCAGTGATATCTAGGTCACTACACACAGATGCATGGCAGTATATAATCAAAACTTGAGTTATAGATCTTTAATGTCAGGCTCTTTTCTCTCACTTCCCTGGTGAAGGGAATTCTGAAACTATATTGGTTTCTACTCCTGGAAACTCACTGTATTTCAAAGTGCCAGCACAGTTCAGGGGAGGTGGTAATTGGTTGCAGAGATATGTGCAGTTAGCACAAGCCCCCCATATTCAGGACAGAGTTGGGTCGTGGCTGCTCTGGTAGGTCCATGGCAGCAAAAAGCAGGGAGCAGACTGGAGAACAGATAGCTCCTGAAGTGATGAGGATAGCTGTGCAAAGCACAGACTGGCCTTGGAAGCATGCGAGTCTTTTTATCCAGCTCCTTTTCTTTTTCAGAGCAGTGGCAGGGTTGAGATTGGGCATACTAGAGCTGCAGATCACCAAAGAGCTAGAAGATTTGGGAATTTAAAAATTCTAGAGATGCTGATCCCTTTCAGCTCTTGTTTTAAAGGCCAAGCAAATGGAGCACCTGTTAGTGCTTGTGGTTTTTGCCAAAACAGTAGAGACGACATCTGTGCCCATCCAGGGCTAAAAATCTCATGTCAGAGAGCACAGCTCTTTAAGTGAGCAAAGCAGAATTCATGCATAATAGAAATTAATCCCTCCAAGATATAAAAAGAGGGGTCTTAGAGAAGGAATGGGGATCTAAATGAGCCATCTAAAAGCAACAGACAAAAATATTTTTCAGCTCAGCTGAGCAGTTGAGAGAGTAGAGACGAAAGCTCTTCTGTAACTGTGTTAGATAAATGCAGAAGAGAGCTTAGGGTGAACCTCTATGAATACCCTGGATAAATCAGTCTGCAGCTTATTCTGCTTTATAAATACATATATATGTACTATGTGCATACAGTGGTGAGACTAAAACTGGAACACTGTCCAGTTCTGGGCTTCCTTGTTCAATAAAGACATGGACAGGTTCAGCAAAAGGCCAGGAAAGATTACTAAGGGAGTGAAGGACATACTAGAAGAGGCTGAGAGCTGGAATTGGTCTACCTGAAGTAGAAAGGATTCGGGGGGATCTTATCAATGAGTTTACATCCCTAATGGGAGATAGTAACCTATGGAGACAGGATGTTCACAGTGGTGATCAGTGACAGGACAAGAGTCAACTGCCACAAATTGAATATGGAAATTCATTTAAACAAAGGAAAACATCAACTTTTTTTTTTTTTTTTCTGTGATGGGTGTTGGACACTGAAACAGTTACCAAGAAAGCTTGTTGAATCACCATCCTTTGCAATATTCAAAACCTGATGGGATACAGTCCTGGGTGACCTGCTTTGGGTGATCTCCAGAGGTCCCTGCAGACCTCAGCTCTTCTGTGCTATGGCTGTTTGGACAGAAGTTGAACTTATATAAATTCAGACCATAAGTACATTTTTAAGTGAAGGCAATTAATTTTTAAATATTTGCCAAGGATCTTGATAAATTCTACAGCTGCAAAGCTTTTACACTGAAAGTTAAATGTTTTCACAAAAAGTGAACTTAATTCAAATATAGATCATTTTTAATGACAATTTTTATTGCAAGTCAGAACCTTTCAAGATTTCTCAGCTGGGTAGGATTGGATAATGTCACCTTAATCTTAAGAGTAAAATAACTTTTTAGAAAGAATTATATTCCTGATGCAGTATTTGAAATTTAATTTTAAAAGTCTATAAATAATTATATAAGCGGTCCCTGCAAGGACGTCACTGAAAAACATGAATCTGGTTAATTAAACTTTAATCTGTGTCTCAGCCCATTTATATGTAGTGAAATCTTTCCTAGGTAATAGTCTTAAAGCTAAGCAGTAGTGAAGATTGTAAAACCTGCAGAATATGCTGTGTCATGAGCTCCAAGAGAAAGACCAGACCAAAGTCTTATTTAAAATCATCAAAGCAACAAATTTTTACTAGAAGGCTTTAATTCTCTGAGACACCTCCAGCAAATGCTTTGAAAGTCATCTTTGTCTGCAGATGTGTCTCCTAACCAAGAAGAAAATTTAAATTATGGTGGTTGTTTTATTTAGAAACTATTAAGCAATACTGGACAAATATAATTGTTGAATTGATCAATATATGAAGAAGGGTTGTGTTTTTATTTCTAATTGTTTTCTTCTAAAATACAACAGACAGTTTAGAAAATACATGGCTTCCAAGGGCTTTCTGGTACATTTTGTTTGTTTGTTTTGTGAGGGTTTTGGTTTGTTTGTGTTCTTTTATTCTGTGTTTTAACTGAGAACAAAGCAGTTGCTTTTCTGACCTTATCCCAGTGAAACTGTGTTCAAAGTGTTTTAAGACTTCAGGGACTTAATTCTCTCTAGAAGATAATTAATATGCTCCTCTTCGGCAAAATCTGCTTTACTTTTTCTCTTTTTTCCCTAATTTAGCTGCATATCTGCCAGTTTTCCATCATCCAAACACACAGAACTTGATCTGGTCCACAGTTTCTTCCCATTTCCTTACGAGCTAAACCTGAGTTTCCAGTTAAACCAATTACTGTTTTCCTGATTCAAGATGAATATCTTAGGTCTGGAGTTTGAGTGCAGTTTCAAGTGACCATTTCCCCAATGATCATCAGATTTATCCAATTCATATTGTTTGCTGCTTTGGTTTCTACAGCATCCCTAGTAAGCTGCATTTTCTGTCTTCCCCCCATGACTGGTTTTAGCAATTCCGCTTGCTGCCTTCTGTCGTTCTCCAGGAGAGTTTTCAGGACATTGGCCAGCTGGCAATCTGCCTTCTCTGAGCTCTTATCATGTCATATTGCAGCATCTTTCTTGTTCACAATGGGTAGTTCAGGTCCAGAGAAAGACAGAGGACTAAAAGAGATTGCAATAGAATCAAGACTGGTACTTCAAATTCTGTACCAAGGGTAAGGAGAGCAAAGCAGCAAAGTAACACCTTCTGTAAGGTGACTGTAGTGTACACATTAATGGAAACATTTTGTCATCAAGAAGTAATTTCCACCATCTCACAGAGAGGAAAAAATTGGAAACTGAAAGGATTATTTAGGGGCAAAGAGATCTTCAGAAAGTTGCCTCTGTGTTTGTGTCTTCATCTTTGTTGATTACAAAGATGAGTAGGATTAAGAATCCAAAATGTGGTTGGAATGAAATATTTTGCCTTTTAAAATTTGCTCTCAGAGGTGCTCATTGCTACCTGGATGTTTGTCTATGTGTGTTGAGCATGATAAAAGAAAGCCCCAGCAACCTGGTAGGGATACGGGAACCTTTGACTTGGATCAGATGGAGTCTGGCTTTCCATAAATACTGACTTCTTGCCTTGCAATGTGGTGAGTCGCTGCCACCAAGGCACAGTCATTTGTCCCCCATTGTAAGTGGAAAAAGTGGTCTCCTAAATCTATGAATGCAGGGCTGTCTTGTGGGAAACTCCCTCACTCACATTCTAGTTAACCTGTAAAATGTGTAGGACTTAACTATAGCACCAATGTTTTAAAACTCGAGCTGCTCACCCATATTTTTGACCTATTGCTGTTTTGTTTTCAGGTTTTTCTAAGCATTAGCTCCAAGCCATCAGCTAGCCATCAAAACAAGTATTTTGACTGTATTGTTAACTGTATTTTCTAATTCATGTATGGAGTAGTAATTTACAACTCCATAGCTCTGAGCTACCCTTGAATTAGTAGAGTCTGTATTGGCTTGTGACTATTGAAACCAATATTGTCTTGTTTTCCTGATCCCCTTGCACATAAAAAAGATTGACACGGCAGAGTAATAGAAAGTGTATTGCATTAGGATTTAGTATTAAAGATAAACAACACAAATGAAACTGAAAGCATATGGCATTCCTTGCCTTCTCTGCCAGCTGATGAGCAATACATTTTGTATTATGATCCACTTTGGAGGCTTTAAACCATTAAAACCTTGCTGCTTTGTTTTGCATGCTTGAAAGTTGCCAGTTAAACCAACGGGAGTAGCCTAATTTAGCTGATTGTGTGACTGATGTGTCAGAGCACTGGCTCTGAATTTTCTAGGCTGGAAGTAAAAATTTGGACAAAGTGAATTAAATACAACACTTTGTAGATCATAACAGCGCCTTAAAGATGGAACACTGAAGATGGAACTAAGACATTTATGAAAAACCTGGAAAGCAAATAGAGTAAAGCAACGGATAATTCTTATATTCAGTTAATACATTCAAGAACTCACAAAAATTAGGATTTCCTCATGGCTGCCTAATGGAACTATTTAACATATCATAGAATTAATTATGAAAATGCAGTTAAACTGTTAACTTTAGTATACATCAAACAAGATTTCTTCAGATAGCTCTACCCCACAATCCAATGCCTTATGATCTATGCTAACATTGAATGTGATGGTTTTCCCCAGGTGAAACAAAGCATTTGGAATGCTGACAGTGATTGCTCTTGAATGGATGCATTTAGACCCATAGAATCATTTAGGTTGGAAAAGACCTCCAAGATCTTCAAGTTCAACAGTTAACCCAGTACTTCTAAGCCCACCACTGAACCATGTCCCCAACTGCCACAGGTACAAATCTTTTAAATCCCTCCAGGGATGGTGATTTCACTACTGCCCTGGGCAGCCTGTGCCAGTGTTTGACAACTCCTTCAGTGAAGAAATTTTTCCTAATACCCAATCTGTTTTCTTGATATAATGACTCAATTGGAACAACAGCAGAAAAAAATGTCACTGAGATCTAACTGTGAAAATTATTTTTGATTTGTTCTGTCAAATTTTTTGAACGATTCCTATTTCACCACTACCCATATAGTATGATCTGTTATTTTTGTGGCTACCATCTTATCTGACATAGGGATGGTATGAAGAGATTGACCTAGAGAAGGTGGTTTGAATGTTTTTTGAGAAAATACATACATTCACCATTGGTTTGTGTTGCATCAGTTTAAAATATGATTGCCTAGAAACTCATAAGCATTCAGGTATTGGTTTTACTTTTTAATGATGTATTTGTTAATCACAGACTCTTAAAGGTCAAAGGAATGTTAGCTCAAACCACACATTTCTTTTGATTGAATTTCTTGGAAATATTTGATCAATTTGTTGTAGAATAAAATCACCATTCTCTGGGGCATTATTTATCTATTTCAATTTATGTCTTTCCTATTTTGCATCAGACTTTTTCACCCAGAGATACAGATCTAGTTAGACAGGTCTGGCATAGTGTGAGACAGTTTGTTCATGTTTTTTTGAAACTTGAAAGCGGAGGAAAGGCGAAACCTCTTTGCATATTTTCTTTTAACTTTTCTGTGATTAAATGTGTTATGTCAGTGAGTGACAGCCTGATTGAAGGCTCAGCTCTTTGCTGTTGTGAAATTATTATAGTACTGTCTAGAGGTAGGAGGGTGGCCTCAACAAAGCAGAATGTTTCACAGGCAAAGTTTTACCATAGCTGAGTCTGGAGAGGCCGAAGGAATGAAAAAGAATCAAAGAGGTTTCTGGAAGCCAGGATGGGCATGGCTATATGGTCCCCTTGCTGAAAGAGTCTTTCTCTGACTCTGTTCCGCTCCCAAATGTCCTCATATCAGTCCAGCTAATCTGATCTCATCAGTGTTCTGGTACCTCTTTTGGGGTCTCTTTATGCTATGTTGGAGACAAAATATGGTCCTGGTTTAAGCCAAGACTTATCCAGTCCCTCACAATGCAGGTTGACATGCTCTGCTACAAGTATGGGGGTTTTACTCTATTATGACCTTGAGGCCCTTCTCATGCTTCTGGACTGGACTGTGGTAACTTCATAAGAGCAGAGACTGAGCCTTCAGTTATGGTGTTCTTCTTTCTCAATCTAATTAGACCAAAATATTAAAATATATTAATATTTCTTGTAATTACAACAATGCCAAATGTTTTTAATTTTCTTATTTCTGCACAGGCATATAAATAACTAGAATATGCTTTTCTGCTTCCTAATTCACTAGAGTAAGCAATGGAGAAAAATGGAGGGTTTGTGGGTTTTTTACCAGATCTCTCTTGTGCTCATCCTTCTACATTATCTCCAAAATAATTTAGTAAGTGGCAGCATATGGGTCATTCACATAAGTGTTGTTGCTTATCCGAAGTTGCTAAGTGACAAGACTTCTGGATAGCCAATCTTGCGAGCATAGAAAATCTTCTTGAATTAGTTAAAACTGTAACCTGTGGAATATTGTAGCTGAGTCAAAAAAATGAAAAGAGTTTCAAAGTAGAAAAACTGTTGTTCACCAATACAAACGTTTTTGTCTCACTCAGCATATTTCTGAATAAATCCTATGTTGAAATTGAGTATCAGAACAAATCAGTGCATTAATGTTCAGTTTGCATGTCTATCTAAATTCAATCATTCAATCTCTTAATAAAACTCTGTTATTGATTTTTACATTCTAAGTTGCCTCAAGGCTCTTCTACACAATTATGGGAAAGAAACAAAATACAAAAGATGTTCATGAATAGAATTTTTTAAAAAAGAACACAAAGATGAGTTACATTTATGTTCCCCAGCTTTAAATCTAACAAAGAGCTTTAGCAAGTAGAAAGCTACGTGACAGTTAAACTGTTTAGATAGCTACACAGAAAGCACTAGAATGCAAAACTGCACTTAAAGTAATAGATATTAAAAGCTAACGTATATTTGGGTTATGAGACTTCCAGGTTCAGGGTATCTAAACACTCTTAAAAGTTAGATTTGAAAATTCTAACTGAAGGGCTTTGCCTTTCATTCCAAACACACACCAGCTTGGAAGAGGTTTAGGTTTGGATTTGACTCTAGTTTCTACTGCTCAAGTCTCTGAATGTTCAATTAAGAACCACCTTAATATTTTGGTTATGGTGCTACATAAATTAAAGTAGTTATCTAATGGAGATTTTCACAGAATCACAAGGCATTTTTTTTCCTGGAAAGAGATATATAGATATATATGTGTATATCTGTATGTATCTATGTATATGTGTATATGAATATACATACAAAAATATTCAAAGCAGTACTTTCTGAAATAAGTATTGAATTACTGAATTATATCATACAATCAAATGCAATCCTCAGTCTTTCACTGATCATTTACTAAGAGGTGCAGATATAATTCTGCAGGGAGGTGCTCCTGGAGAAAAAAAGAAAAGAGAAAGGATGAGTTGCACCAATGTGGTCAAACAGGTTTTGAGCTCCCTGTGTTGTGAAACCATTTGTTGAACATGTGACTAACCTAAGAATCTTTGTACTTTCTTGCCTGGATTTTATATAAGAAAAAAGAGAGGTCCTCAGAATATTTAATTAGCCCAGTGATAACAGTATTGTTGGGGTTTTAGGAGCTCTCCTGGGTTTTTTGGGTTTTTTTCTGTTAAAGGAATTTCACCCCCCCTATACATGTTGCTAGGGGAACAAATGGCTGGATGCTTAAGAAAAACAAAAGACCTGGCTGCTCCTTTTGTTTCACCTGGGTGTGTGGGCAGTCAGTCTCAGGGTTCAGACAGAGAGGGAAGCTGTTTTTTCTTTGGCCGCTTTTCTCTCTGCTGGAGCAGCTCCGGGATCCCAAGCCCACCTCCCCTGCCCCGCTGGGAGCCGGGCCGTGGCCGCCCTGCCCCCGCCGCTGGTTTGAGCCTTCGCTGTGTCGTAGCCGTGCTCACCCTGCCTGCCCAGACCTCCGGGGGAGGGATTCTGTTTGGATACACCTCGTCTGCCATCCGGGATTTGTGCTCATCCCTGCTATTCCAGCCTGCCGTTCCAGCCTGCTGTTCCCAGGGGTCTGGCCGGACACCAGGATCGGCTGCCCAGGAGTTTGTGAAGCCTTTGTTCCATCCCTTCCCAGGCCGCCAGTGCCGCGTGCTCCCCGAGCTCGCTCCGGAGCGCCCCCTGCAGCCGCGGGGGAACCACCGCACCTGCCCTGCTCACCGGGAGCCGCCAGCGCCCCTGCCGGCTGCGAGCAGAACTGCACCCAAGGGGAAAGGGCCCGACAGCCGAGAAGGCTGGGACTGGGTTTGTGATTGTTTGCTGTTACTGCCATAGTTATTGTTGTTTGTTTGACTGGTTATACACGTATAGATATATAATAGTAAAGAACTGTTATTCCTATTTCCCACATCTTTGCCTGAAAGCCCTTGATTTCAAAATTATAATAACTCGGAGGGAAGGGGGTTGCATCTGCCATTCCAAGGGAGGCTCCTGCCTTTCAAACCAAGACAAGTATTTAGATGGGACTGGTGAGAATTTTTTTTTCAACTGAAACTTCCAGCAAACACAAAAAATCAAGTCTGTAGTCTAAAATCACTAAAAATTGAGTTTAGATTACTTCTTCAACATAACAGACCAGCTCATGAGGCAGTCCAAGGAACAATCCCCCAGAATACCCAACCTGCTGATTCTAATCCTGGGAAGAGAGAGAGAAGTTTCAAGTCCCTACTATGCATAGTCAGACATTCATTTATACTCACATAAATCCTTTTGGACCTGGGCTTCTCCAAGCTTCATTTAAATTATTAGACCTTGGTGTCAAAGCGTTCCTTCACCTACTTGTAAAATCCTAATTTTGGGGTACTTAGGGATTCAGCTTAGGGTAAGGCTCTGAGCTTTAGAGTACACTATGCAAGCATGTGAGAGGGGAGACTCAACTCTCATTGTACAAGACAAGTGCAGCTGTAGCTGTGAAATGTTGATTTCCTCAAGAGAGATAAAGGAACAAAAGACTGACAAATGTCTAGACATCACTGTGTTTGTGCTCTGACAGATACCTGGTACAAAAAGGCTTTCTACAATGATGACATCCTGCTCCTAGTAGTAGTTCAGGTAGCTTCTAGGTTGTATGGCTTAATGTGAAAAACTAAAGAGATGCTACTGATAATAAATTCCTCACAGGTGTTTTCTCACAGTTAATAAAGTTACTAGCCAATTATGAAGTGTATCACAAATACAAGAAAGCTGTTAGCTGACAGGAAAATATATAATACAGTGAAGAAAGAATCAATGGATATGGGACACCACAATGCTGTGCTACTTGTCTGGATCAGGAATTTAAGTGGCTTGTTTAATTCAGTTGGTTTTCTCCCTGTCACTAGTGGAGTGGAGCTCCAGGTGTGTCAGTAATGGCTGGGGAAGAGGAGGATGCCGGGAAGAGAGACCAGTGCCTTTTAAATGAGAAGAGTATCAATTTCTGAGCAAAGCAGTCACACACAAGTTCATTATCCTCTAGAATATTACGTGGGGAACTTAGACTGCAGTCTCTACTGTTGTCACCAACAAACAACAATAAAGAAACTATGTGATGCTGTAGGTGGTGGTGAAGTGCTAATCTTAAATATTGTAATGAATTTTAATTTCTGAGAAGAGGTTATCATGAATAAACATCACTACAGATTTTATTATGCTTCTGTCTAACATGGGTTTATACTTCATATTCTCTAATGATAAGGTTGATGAGAATTTAATGCAATAAGGCAATAGAGCCTTCTTTTCTTTTCTTTTCTTTTCTTTTCTTTTCTTCCAGAAGTAACTGAATTAAAAGAACCTTGTCGCAAAATAGTGAATATATTTTCTGTTGCAATGAGACACCTCATTATTTGTTTGACCTTTCAAAATTCTAGTTATTTAAAATTGAACACAAACTTTAAGAGATATATATGAAAAATATAATGAGATCTATTAATAACTAAAATTCTGGTGAACTTTTCAAGTATAGAACATACTTCTTGAACTCTGATGACCTTTAAAACTTGAAGAAACATCTTAAGTGAGCACACTAAAATATTGCTGTGAAGTTTTGGAAGAAGTGAAAACTGGACTGTATTTAATGCACATGCACATTTGGGAAAAAAAAAATAACATTGTCAAAACGTTTTTAAAGTTCCATGTGTGAAACCTTTAGATGTCTCTGTGTTTTTAGGTATAATGGGTTACTCAGTAAATGGCTGAATCTCATCTGCTGCAGAACTTGGGGGATAGGAACAGAATTTTCAGTCCATGTCCTCTTTGTTTTGCAAAGATATACTTTTAAATATACCCTGCTTTTTGTATGAAAATAACAAATATGGCTCTATACAACAAACAGAAGAGACTTTTGGGCTGTCAGAGCAAGATTTGTTGTTTTATATGTCCCTTATCTCCTCCAATAAAATGGCACATTTCTGTCTCCTTGGTGAAGCTGCTTCAACACTGAATCCAGGGCATGGCACAAGATTTTAAACTTTGAAAACGCAAACATTCAGACTGGAGTCTTTAGGGCAATTCCACTGAGGCCTTGTGGGTACCCTAATTTCTAAAGCCTTATTCTCCTGTTGTAATTTACTGCTCCAAATATGATTGTTTATCTGTATTGGCTCTTCTTCATCCATTGTAAGAACTTCTATGATTTTTCTGCACCAGGAACAAGGTTTCCCTTATTTCCTCTTGAAATCAAGAGTACAGACAGATTCAGGCAGTACGTGTGAGTATGTCATGCTCATTGCTTTTTGGGTCTGGGAAACTTTGGTCTCTGGTAGATTACCTCTGAGAGTACGATCTCTTTAACTTGTTTTCCGTTGTCCACTGGCCAACAAGTCAGCAAGCCTCATTATACATTGACAATATCCAGTTCGGCGTTTGCTCAGCCAATAGATTCAAATAATGGCTAAATTTACACCATAAAAATGTGCATATGATTGATCTACTTCCCTTTTTCTCTTACGAAGGCACATTTACTCTTCTTAGCAATTACGAAAAGATCTATACTCTGCACTAATTAGTACAGACTTCTAAGTCCAAAGGTGGATATGGAATTCCCCTAATGAACTGATCCTCTCTCTTCTGAAATAGGCATACCTTAAACTTCCTTCTGACTTTCAAGCTTTGTTAGCTGAGATCTCCTCTTTCTTTGTGGTGCGCAACTCATGTCATGTCTCATCTATAATAATTTCATAAATTATTGCTAGTATTAAAATTCTCAAACATCTGTTGTTTCTTCTTTCCTTTTATGGTGTAAGGCCTATGTAAACATAAAATGAGAGACAATGTTTGAGCCCCAAATATCGCATCCAAAGATGAATGAAGAGGCACTTGCTCCAGATTGCTTACCTACTTGGCATCACTGTTATCCTGCTTGTTCTCTATTTTGTTACACTCAGAATGGTCTGACACTCTTCATGACCTGGAGAAACTGGGAACAGATGGATATAAGTGAGGACGTGCTCTGATGTACCCACAGCAGCCAGACAGGCCTTAGGAGAGTAAGCCTTATAGCTGTTCTTGTGGCTTTGGGCAGGTCAGAAGGGAGGCGCCTTCTTGCCATCTGGAGTCCTCTGCCAGCTGGTGTCACCCAGAAAGTGCTACCAATGTGCCTCTTCTTTATGGGCTGCATGGATCTGCCCAAAACACAAGAAGCTTCACCTCAACATGAGGAAGAGCTCCTTTACACTGAGGGTGGCAGAGCACTGGAAAAGCTGTGCAGGGAGGTTGTGGTGTCTCCTTCCCCAGAGATACTCCAAACCCACCTGGATGTGTTCCTGTGTCACCCGCCCCAGGTGACCCTGCCTTGGCAGGGGGTTAGATTGGGTGATCTCCAGAGGTCCCTTCCAACTCTAGTATTCTGTGATTTGTTCAACAGTGTCTATATCAGGTGATGTAGCTAATTTACCCTTTTTTATCCACCACAGAAGCCATGGTATAACTCATCCTTCTTCTGTGTCCTGTCATCCAGTAATCTCTGTCCCTGCTTAATGTACATTCAAAAGGAAATGTCATCATTATCCCTGTATTATTGTATGCCCGTTCCTCTTAGAGAGGATATAGACTTCTATGTTGTGGAGTTTCTCTACTGTGTTCATCAGGAAAAATACTGTAATCAGAGTCATATTAGCCCTTGTTCTACCTATTTTCCATCAGTAAAATTTCACTGAACAGTGGATTATCACTACCTATTAACTTCCTGACAAGAAAGAATGACTTGATATTGGCTATATTGCATTTCTCACAAGGCATAATATTTAAGTCTGGATATCCACCAAAGAGTCCGTTAACAGAGAAATTTGTTTTGACATTCTTTATTAGACTGCAAAGAGGTACATTTATATAATGAGGATGCTGGTACAAATAATTATTTTGTCATTTTTATTGTTTAAAAGGGATCAGATTTTTTCTGTTTAAGTGTTATGCTTTCAATGATCTTGTTTCATTATCCACACACAATTCTGTGCAAGAGGGATGGGCTGAAAACTGATCTGGAGTCTGGGGTGTTGTCTTGGTTTGAAAGACAGGTGTCTGCTAAGGAAGGCAGGAGTCTCCCTTGAATGGAAGGAAAAAAAATTGCAATCCCCTTCCCTCTGAATTATTGTAATTTTGAAATTAAGGGGCTTTCAGGCAAAGATGTGGAACAGGAATAACAGTTCTTTACTATTATATATCTATACGTGTATAACCAGTCAAACAAACAACAATAACTATGGCAGTAACAGCAAACAATCACAAACCCAGTCCCAGCCTTCTCGGCTGTCGGGCCCTTTCCCCTCGGGTGCAGTTCCGCTCGCAGCCGGCAGGGGCGCTGGCGGCTCCCGGTGAGCAGGGCAGGTGCGGTGGTTCCCCCGCGGCTGCAGGGGGCGCTCCAGAGCGAGCTCGGGGAGCACGCGGCAATGGCGGCCTGGGATCCCGGGAAGGGATGGAACAAAGGCTTCACAAACCCCTGGGCAGCTGATCCCAGTGTCCGGCCAGACCCTCGGGAACAGCAGGCTGGAACAGCAGGCTGGAATAGCAGGGATGAGCACAAATCCCGGGTGGCAGACGAGGTGTATGGAACTCCGGAGCTGCGGTGGGAACCCCCGGAGGTCTGGGCAGGCAGGGTGTGCGGGGCTACAGAGTAGTGAGGGCTCGAAGCAACAGCGGGGGCAGGGCAGCCACAGCCCGGCTCCCAGTGGGGCAGGGAAAGGCGGGCTTGGGATCCCAGGGTTTCTCCTCTAGAAGGAAGGCAGCTGAAAAAGCAGAAGTCTGCAGTGCTGACAAATTCCTTCCAGCCTCCCTCTCCATCCAAACGCCAGGAACTCACAGCCCACAAGCCCAGGTGAAAAAGAGTAGCCAGCTGGACCCCTCCCTCTGTGGCCAGGTCTTTTGTTTTTCTTAAGTGCCCAGTAATTTGTGCCCCTGGCAACATGTATGGGGAAAATTCTTTAACAGAAAAAGAAAACAGAAGGGGAACTCCTAAAACCCCGACAGGTGTTTTTAATGGAAATTTCAGCTGAATCTGTTCCTCTGGCTGGCTCATCTGCTGGTCTCATGATTGTCAGTGATGGGAGGGAGAAGGAGCTGCAGTGCTGGTAGGCAGGAGGGAAGAACAGCTTCAACTTGCTTTAGCAATCAGTGATGAGCCAGCTCCAGAAGTTTACTGAGCAAGAAACACATAACTGAGGGAGGAGGAGGAGTGGAGAGGAAAAGAGGAGTGAGAGAGCCCAAAATTTAGATTTACTGACATCCTTGTGGAACTGCACCCTTAGTCTCACCCTGGGACTGGACTGCTTAAAAGATGAAAAAAGGGAAAATGTTGTGTCAGTTTGATTTATCCTAAGTTCATGGGTGCTTTCAGCCACAATTTTTATCTCTCTAAGTTTTGTAAAGGGCAGGTCTTAAAATTATCAAAGAAGAGTGTTGAAATGCCGCTCTTGACTTAAGCATAGGAGAAGTATTGGGTGGTATGAACTTTTAGTCCTTTGCAGTGCAGGATGCAGTTTTCAGGAAGCCATGTTATCATGCAACTAAGTTGATAATAGAGAAAAATAATTTACTGGAAGATTTTAGAACCAAAGGACTATATCGTTCACAAGACAGACTTGTGCTGGATTCTATTAGAAACCATGTGTTTGCTTTTCCATTGTGAACAAGATCATACCCAAAACTTCCATCGCTCCAAACCCCTGGAATTCTGGGGTTTCTTTCTCCCCACCTTTTTCACAGTCCTTTGTTAGCTAAGGTTTCAGACATCTATAAACCTGGTAGCTGCTTTGGGGCTGAGTCTGCAGCAGGATTGAAGAGTAATGTAGTTACTTAATGGAATGTTATATATGGGGAGGACATAAGAGGAAAACACAATTTTCTTCCAATCTGTATTCACCTTGTAAACAGTTTCAAAATGAATGATGAATGAAATGAGAATTCAAAAATAAATAATAATAATAATGTATTGTCAGGAAGTTTTATAAAATGTTTTATATACAATGATTAGTTTTTACCTTAATTACATCAAAATATAATTCATTCAAATTACTGTGTGTTTGAGTGGAAAATAATTGCATTTTAAATTTCATTGAAGAGACTTGGCAAACAAAACGGTAATTAAAAGCAGTTATCATATAAACAAAAAGCATGAAAGCCTATAGGCTATGGATTTTTTATTCCTGGATTTGAAAGCAAGCTAGGCAAAGTAATGATTGAGATTTATCCTAGATTAGCTGAAGTGGGAATGAAAATTAAAAATGTATGTATCATAGCTTCAATATAAAACTCAGAAATCACAATGTCAGTGTCAAGGTGAATTCCTAAAGACATGATACAGACCAAGCAGCTGTTTTGTTTTGCTATCACTTGAATAATTCCTTTCCAACAAATTAAATAATTATACTTTAGTGCTGTCTGTATAATGCAGTCTTGCAGTTAAGGATTTCACTCATTTTTTATTCTCACTTCCTCTCTTACCATTCCCTGACTTTTGAAATTTTTTTCAGTCTGTTTTCCCTGTATTTTTTCTTTTAATTTCCTTCAGAAGCAAAGCCATCATAACCAGTCCTGTTCTGTACTTGCAGAAAGACATTAAAGAGCAGTCCTCATGGAAAGTTCAATATTTCTATGTAATTCTCATCCCTCCTTTCCTTTCAAGCACAGAAGTGTTTTGCACACATAAGGTCAAAACCTGAGTTTATTTTTTGCAGTTTTCCTTTTGTGCTGTAGAGTTGCCTGGCAGCTTTAAGTAAGATTAGAATATTAAGATGAGTTTTCTTTTATACATGGAGTATATATTTATGTACATAATTCCTATCTTGACACAGTCACTGTTTTGAAGAGTTTCTGGTCAATGGAAAAGACTAAAAAAGGGTATTATTATTCTTATCATATTCTAAATGGGAAACTGACACCAAAAATCTTGCACAAGGTTGTACCGAGCCAGGAACAGAACACCAATTCTTTTGAATCCCTTTGTAAAATAGCATGTTCACAAGTAGCTTTCCTGACTTTCAAACCCAGAAATCTTTTTGAAATTACAATTTCCAGAATTCAGTATTTTACTTTCATTTGAGGCACCTCCAATGAACTTCTCCAGCCATTGTTTGCAGGTAAATGGCAGTTTCCTCAGGAAGATAAAAAATGGGCTTATTATGCTGAGTGAACTGAGCAAAGCTGGAGTGCACAGCTTGATCTGTCCTTTTCTCATTGGGGGTCCCTTTTTGTCTCTCTTGCCTCCAGCAGAAACACAGGGTGTTTGTGTCATGTCAGAGAGCGCTGAAGAACACACTGTTAAACATTCCAGTGTATCAGACTGTGGTAGGTTCAACTTTTCACTCTCTTATTGTTTTTACCACTTACAAATGCAAAAGCAAAGGGAACACATATGATGAAACCAATACTTTTCCAGATTCCACTCTGAATAGGGTTTTTTTTTTCAGAATTATTGATAAAAAAACCTTTTACATCTCTGTTCTACTCTAAAGATTGCTATTTTTTATTGCTGCATGATGACTGATTTTTTCATGAGCTGGATCTAATTTCTTTAGGATTGGTATAAGCTTTTGCCTTGAGAACAGGGAAAGGTTTTATTCTTTTTGAGTCTGATTACTCTTATTGATTTGATGTCCTCTAGAAATCTCTTCAGAGGAATACACTCTCCTTACAGAGGTAGATTAACTGTTTGACCTTTAAGAACCACATGAAAATCAACTGTCTTTTAGACGTAAAAATGTCACCTGGTAATAAAAGGGACTTCTTAATGTGTTTGGGAGAAAACTGAAGCTTTCCTTAGTATTTTTGCTAGAGCTTCACTCTATATTCTGCAACTTGCCTTGTGGCAGATTGTTTCATTATACAGCAGTATCATTAATCTCTTTTATTATCACCTTAAAGATAAACAAACAATGATTTTATTGTGTTTCACACAAGTAGTGCATTTTAATTTTGTAGGCTTGTATTATTGACTTAAAAAACCTGCAATGTTTCAGCTTGAAATACTGACTTACAAATATGAAAACTCTATTCAAATGTGAGGAGATGGCATCTGTTGTGAATATTAAACGAAGTGTGTGATTTTTATCTCTTCCACATGGAGCTTAGTATTAACTAGGAGAACTGATATTAATTAATTTGAGAAGTAATGACTTGTCATTCATTTTGCTTTCATGAAAATAATTGTGCTGTTCTGTGGGCCATACTGAAAGCAGGTCTTTTCAAGGATCTGAAGGTCATATGGTGGAGTCCATTTCAGTAATAATAATTGAAAATTCAGGTGGTTTAATAATCTACCTCTGCAATATATTTCTTTATTTTGCCACTTCTCAAAATGTTGTTTTTCCTTTTTGTGTCTAACAGTGAAAGATAATAATGCTGTTGATTATGATGAATTATTAATTTATGTGGATTAGATATAATTTTCTCAATTCTAGAGTGTGGAAACATGGAGAGGTGACACTTGCTGGCATTTATTTCTACTGGTGTTATGATTTGAAATTCATAGGATAATTGTACACTTATAAATGGAATAAGCGAGAACTCTTCTGGGGATGCCCTTATTAAAATTGTGGCCACTGGAATAAAGTTTTATTTCATTGTCTAGCATTCAAAGTCAAGACATTGCAATCCTGGGAAAAAAGCATTGAAAGCAAAACAAAACTCAATAGACAAACATATGTGCTACAGACAGAAATGTCTGGTCCATCTTTAGGGCTTTGGAAAGTGTAACAATGATGTAAATGACCAGAATTAGAAGATGAAGTTTGTTTAGAACGTTTTTAGGAAAAATCCAAATAGATATTTCTGTTATTCCTTGACTCAGGTGTTCAGAGCTCATATTCTCTGTTTCTGCTGGTGTACATAATATATGATAAACTGAAATATGCAAGTAAGAATGAGCAGTGATTTAAAACATACATGCACAAAGCACTGGTAACCAGAATTATTCAAGAAACAATGAATACAGCAAAAATTTATAATGACTATGATTTAACTTGAAGATTGCAACATTATATTTTATTTCAGAGTATTGGCCTAGATTCATTAAGCACAAGTAGCATGTTGGTGAAATTTCTGCTACTGTAAACTATCATAACTTGAAGTCTCTTCATTTAGCACTTTCTTTCATAGCAGACAGGGATTTTTGTTCTTTTTACCTGAGAATGAAACATTTACAGAACAATATGTATATGCAATGAATGAGTTTATTTTAAACTGCCTTTCTTGAAGATTATTCCTATTTTTAGCCTGGTTCAATTATGATTACTAAAGAAAAGAGGTTCTGGAGACTAGATTTCTGTAAGTGCTCAGGGCAAAAGCGTCATATTTTCTCGCTCTTCCTTGGATTTCATCCAAAGCCAATTCAGTTTAATCTGCCTGCTGCTGCTCTGGAAGTGACATCTGTTCAAATTTACACTCTTTATCATGGCTGACATGTTGTTTGTGCGTCTGTTTACCCCAAGCCCTTGTTCCAACTGCCTCTTGCAGATAATTTGTGATTTTTTTCTTTCAGTCTCGCACAGGTTGCTAGGCATTGAATTGCTTCATTTTGAGCTTTGCTATTATTTTTTATTTCTTTTCCTAAGCTTTGCAATTATGTTTTGAAGAACAAATGAGAAGTCTAGATGCAACATGTGTATCAACAAATATACTGAGAAAGGGTAGATGAGAAGTGAATGGGTGTGGGGGATGTGGCACACCAGCAATACACCCTGTCAGGTTATCATATGTACATCTGGTAAAGTGCTGGCCCTGATATCTATACATCCCTTTTGTAAAGTAAATATTGCTTTATAATTTTATCTACTAAAGTAGTCCTAGGCCAAACAACTACATCCAGACCATGTTTTTCTGACATGGGGTTTGTTGGAGTGAAAGGTACTCTGGACTCAGGCCCAGAGGGAAGCCAAAGCACAGGGATTGAATTAAAACCTTTGGACAAGATGAGATACATGAAGCCACACCAAAATGAAATAGAAATACAGATTTTTAACTTTCAGTAGAAATATACGCTAAGTGCCTTAAAAATTAAAAAGCTGTAGCAGAGACCTTAAACACAGTTCTTGCTGCATCAGTGTTACCTTTTCACAGAATTCTTTACTTTAGACAAAAGATAGATAGAATTATACTGTTCACATTTTTTAGATGGAATGTTCACATAAACAATAAGAACTGATAGAAACTGTTTACACAAATCTGTGTAATACCTCTGTAACACTTGTGTAAGGCTTACGACTGTTAGAATTAGACCAGGATAGGTTAAGAAAAGAAAAACTAGAATCGTGTGTTAATCTTATTGGTCAGTTAACAAATATAGTCCACACTTCTGTGAGAAAAAATATATGGAGCATATAGAGCATAGAGAAGAAGCTGGTTTGCCTGCTGTTGCTGCTGTTGCTTGGCTTTATCATGTAACCCCCTTCGGACTCTGCCTTCAAGAAAGCTATGAGACTATGAAATAAAGAACAGAACAGCAGCCTCCTCTGCTCTTTTACCCTGGTCTGAGAAGGAAGGGTACCCCGTCAAAAGCTCAACAGGGGTTCATATTTATTTATATGTAGATAAAAAATTTTGTGCTGTAAGAATTCAAAAGTAGTGAGTTTAGTCTTAAAAGCTATGAGATGGCCTTTGAATCAGAACTGTTGTGAAAAAACTTTCATACTTGAATACTTGAATATCCATCGATGTTTTGGATAAATGCAGATTTACATTTTCAAATTTTCCCCAAAATCTTGAAGTCATGAAATCACCATCCAATATGTTATTTTCAGTTGGTCACCCCAGGACTGAGATTTACAATAAATGAGAATTGCAAGAAAGATGATAAGAGCTGTCACCTTTATGTATATGGGGACAAGAAAGTCTGTGTAGCAGCACAATTTCAAAAGAACGCTAGTAGCTACCGTAGATAATGAAAGGTAACCTTAAGACTGTCTTAAATTTCGTAGTTTGGGAGAACTGCAATGTGAGTGAGCTACTGCAATGGGCTGAGGGGACTGAGAATCACTGCCTCCTGCCTCTGTAAGGTCACACAAAAAAAAAATTATGTTGACTATGGTACATACTGAAAGAAGTAAATATATTCATTTACTGGTATTTGGTGCTATAGAAATGATCAAATACCGTTTCCCACATCCTGAAACAGTAGTATCCATTTGGGTTATTCTTGATTATTCTTTTTTGGTTATTATTCTGCCCTTGCAGCACCCGGGTAAGAGGGTAAACCTGAGAAAGGGTGGTGTGCCTGGACTGTAACTCCTGTAGCCACACTGGGCTGTGTATGGGCACCATGGCCCACCCAGACTGACTTGCTCTTTTTAGCATCCGTCTGTATTGATCCTTCCCTGTGCTCCTGTGACAAGAGCCTGCTGGCTGACTTGTGAACAAATAGGAGCTGACACACCTTTGAGCCAAATATGCACAGCTGCATGATCCATCTGGAGAGTGTGTCTGCTTTGCGGGATGGCAAAAGACTAGTTGAGAGAGACACTGAAAATACACCGCAAAAATAGCAGTTGTATTCTTGGCATCAGATTCTCTCTCTTTCCAGTGCTACTGTTCCTTCTTCTGCATACTTGAACCAGTGCTCATGTGACACACACACCACTGCCACACGGCAAACATTTTTTTTTAATCACTTCACAGATTTCGAACTTTATGATTCACACAGAAATTCTGTTGCTTGTAAGAGTTAGATTCTTGCCTTTATTTCTGCTGAGTAGTTGCTATTTATTAGTGTAAGATGAAAACACCTTTCAAGATGTGTTGATGAAATCACTATTGGCCATCATTTCTGTATCTGCTTTTCCTGGTAATAAGATCTCTATAATCAGACCCATTGCCAAGAAAGTTCCTACAACCATCAGTTGGGATCTTTCAAAATGTGTTTAAGAATGGACGTTTCTTAAGGTTTTCTAAAACTCTTCCATTGGAGTTTCTCTAGCAGAGAACACTGTGGAGAGCTTTTATTTCCAAAAGAATTTAAGGCAATGAAAATGTGTTTCCATAGTTGTCTTAGAACATTTTATGCATAACATGCTCACCTAAATTCAGGCATTCCCTACAAAATATGGAATTCCATGTCCTAGACATCAGAAAGTCATTAGGTGATATTAAAAAGGAATAGTCAAACTATATAAGAACAGGAATAGTAATTCAGTTTGTCTTTGGTCCATTATTTTCTCATTGATATCAGAGGGTTTTTTGGTTTGCTTTTGTAAATCCATGACTACTTTGCTAGTGATAATGTGCCACTCCTCAGAATCAGGAGAGATAAGTTCAGCATTGGTTTTTATTTTCTCTTTTAATCTCTCCACATGTTGTACATTTTTAACATATGGTCATGATCATGACAGTTCAGTTGTTTCCATATGCCATTCCTTACAGATTTCACCAAATTTCTTTTGCCAAACACTAAGATACTTGAATTTTTCCCTTTTACTGTATATGTGTTTTACCATGTATATTCTATTATGTCTGTTGAGTGCTCAGCAGAGGGTGAATGTAAAATCCTTAAAGAGCAGGATATAGGAGGTAATGAATTGTTGATGTTTAGACAATCTATTTAATGGATTTTGCTACATGAAAATTTACTCTTTAATAAGTGGTTTTCAAAGAGCATTATGGAAGTAGAAGTTGTGTTCAATTCCTATTACTCTATTTACATTTTCAAAGTACTAAAATAACAAAATAATGCAGTTCTGCTGATTATAACCGTCTTGATTTGGGCTATTTTAATAGAATCCAGTGAACAAGACGCAGATAAATTTGTTTGACTTCTGTTGATATTTGGCTACAACTTGGGTCTTATTTCATGGGGCATTTAATTCACTACATATCTGGAGAGGTAGATGTGTTCCCACTGGAAATTCAGACCAAAGTTTGTGGTATTGATCCAAATAGTTGGGGAAATCTGTTATTACAGTTCTCTGCAAGAGTAGTCACAGCAAAGTATTCTGTCTCCATGCAGAAGTTAGTGGGATTGTAAACAGACGAGTTGGGTTTATTGGTGGAGAATATTTTAGATAGTCTGTATGTAAAGGTTTCAATCCAGAATAATTCCTTCAAGTCACCACAAGTAACAACCAAGCAACAAACCATCAACTGGATGTCCAGTGGTATGAACCATGGTTTTTTTATTGTACCTTAATTAGTGAAATATACTGATATCTAATTTCTCTGCTGCTTCAAAAACCCACTGTCTGAACAATGAATGAAGTTCTATTTTATCAGTGTATGGATTTAAACAGTTTCTCTCTCGGTATGGCAAGAGTTGAATTCTGCAAGAATCTGCAAGTTAAATTCCTTGATTATTCTTCTTACTGTTTTTGTAATTTTTTCTGAAGTGGGGTGTAGCACAGGAAGACAACATGGGTAAGTGCATTATAAGGTAGGAAAAAAAAGGTTGAATGCAAAACAGTTGTATATGTAATCACCTTGATTACTGTACTCATTTCTGCTCCTCCTTCTGCTACATATTGTCCTTTATATGACATGGAGACCATATTAGTCTTTAATTTAGAGTCATTTGCCTTTTAAGCTGACTCTCAAAGTAGACTGAATATATATATATATAATTGTACAGCACGGGAAGGGTAGATTTTTATCCTATGTCAGCATTTTCATATTAGCATTTCTCATTTGCTAATTAAAAGGAAATTCTCCCTATCAGGTCTTCCAGATAAGCAGCTTGTGGAATACAAACCAGGAGATGACTTCTTCTATTTTGCTTTTTCAGTGTAGGAAAATAACTTACCTTGATTGTTCTGTGTTATGTGAGAGAAAATGCTGGAACATGTTGCCATCACCACTGACAGGGGGTCAAAAATGAGCTTGTTGGAAAATGTTCCAAATTTTCTAAGTGAAACTTTTTCCCCCTTTATTATCAATATAGGAGAGCTGTTTCACTAAGTAATAATCTTCTCAGTCTGAAAAGAGCACCCCACCAATTATATAGTAAATTTCCCACTAGTCAACATGTAAAAGAAGTATATTTGAAATAGTCACTTATTTCAAATTATTGCTTATGTTCTCTTGCTTTACAGAGGCATCTGAGGCACCACTGTTTTCACCTCTGTGGAAAAGGGTAATTAACTGAGTGTCTTAGGAAGATGTGGCTTGATTATTCTGTCTTGCAATGTTTGATTTCCATAACATTAAAAGTAAGCTGTTAGCATAAAACGAATGCAAATATCTGACATAAAATCAGCTGTGCTGCTGTCACCAGCTCTCCAGAAATGGCAGGAGACTCCCCAGCCTCAAGGCACCCGCTGCCATTGAGCCTTGCCAAGGCTTTGCTGAGCAGTTGAGGGGGGATAGGCTCAGTTAACCATTAATGACAAAAGCTCTGAGGAAAAACTATTAAACTACTTTTTAAGCTTGAAGAGGAATTCAGTGTGTTCCTTCTCTGTGGTGCAGTTGTTTGGTAATGCAGCTCAGTATATCCCAGTGTGTGGCGTTGGACTAATGCTGCATTTAGCGACACAAGGTCTGACTCTGTGATGCCAATCCGATGGAACAGCCCTCTGTTATCTGGGCTTTGGGCTGTCTCCTTGTGGAACCTGTTCCAGCTGATATAGGCTGGTATGCCAATTCATTTAGTGTAGTGAGCCTTTTCAAGTGCTTTTTTTTTTCCTGATCTGAAATAATTTCATTTACCTTTGGCGTTACTAATGGTTCAAGGTTTCTTCTGAAGTGGTATGAGAGTAAACAAAATCAGCCTTTTGGCTGTGTACAAACTGATAGCTTCATGGCTTCCTATTAGCAATTTCTGGTTATGCAGAAGGCCTGAAGACATGCAGTAGTGTTACTCCTGGTCTGTGGCGGCAAATGTCACTTGTCCCAAACTGTCAGGAAAGTAGTCTCCTTTGTGTGTGTGTGTGTGTGTGTATTGATCTTCAAGATCTCTTTCAACCCCAAAAAATCTATGCTAAAATGGTTTTCTTTTTTTTTCCCCCACAAATTCTGTTATCTGTGGTGCAACAGTCTCTAGGATTACATACTGCAACTTCAAATTCCACCTACAAATAAAGATATACCCTCTAGTACTTCAATCAGAGAGATCCAAACATGATTCTTTCTTATTTTTCCAAGACAACAAGTGTTGCACGTAAAAGTATTGCCAGGATTCAATTTTAAGCACTGAAATCTATGAGAATGGAAATTGACTCAGTCTAAATTTTAGTCATTAATAGGTATTTTGAAACTGTCTCCCCCTCCACCAACATCCCCCCCCCCAAGATTAACCACTTTTATTTAAGTAAAATGAAATTTAAAAATTGGTTCTCTCACTGTACTGAATTACCTTTCAGTGGTTTCTTTTTAAATTGTAATAATGAGACTTATTTAATGGAATTTTGTTTATACTAGGGCATTCTAAAAAAAGCTCAAAATATGAGGAATATCAGTTGTAGTTTTTCTAGAAGAAACCTGATAGGACTTGTGCTATATCACACACTTCTATTTTAGTGTATTTTCAGTGGCTGCATGATGTAAACTGCCTCGGTAAGGCACTATTAGTTTCCACTGTTTCTTTTTTTATGGTATGTTTAGCTTTTCAAGACGAAAGGTAGTCTTTTTCATCTCTCTGTCATATCTTCCCAAGCAGAGGGGAAATTGGAGCAGACAGTTTTAATACCTTAACATACAGTAAGGAAGGCAGGAACAGGCAGAATATAAAAAAGCAATCTAAAATTCAGCATATTAAGTGCCTGGAGCTTGAAAAGGACTAAGGTGTTATAACTTAATAATATCTTTTTGGAATCATATTTTGGACAAAAAATAAGGGAGGAAATACAGCTCAAGATTTGTGATAGAGTATATTGCTCTGTGGAGGATAGTCTGTTAGTCATTGCACTGCATTCTGCATAGAAGTGAAAGTAGGTTTAAATTAGCATTTATGGATTATTTGGCATTTAGTTTATGATAGTTTAGATCAATAATTGACATACTTTTTCCTGTTATTAAAATTTCTCTTATAACCTTCCCTCAACCCCAAAAATGAATATTTAAAAAAGAATAAAGTGATACTTGCCTCAATATATCTTAAATTTGTTTCAGACAGTTATGTAGTAACTGAAAATATCAATTAGTAGCTGATCAATGAATTTTTTTATAGTCTTTGCATCAAAATATTATGGG
Source organism: Corvus cornix cornix (assembly GCF_000738735.6). NCBI lineage: Eukaryota > Metazoa > Chordata > Aves > Passeriformes > Corvidae > Corvus > Corvus cornix. The sequence continues at coordinate 11,275,095 of NC_047058.1, read as the reverse complement.
CAGCCCTTATGGCATCCAAGCTGGTTCCCTAAGCAAAGCAGTCATGGATTTGGGCAGCTCATGCAGGGGACTGACTCTTCCACCTCAGGTTGGATGGTCTGCATCAAAGCTGAATTGTAGAGTGCTAGAAAAGGTAGTAGAGAAAAACAAAATCCCAAACCCTACAGAGGAACTGAAAATGCTCAGAAATCCACATAAAATTTGTAAACTCTTTCAAATACTACAGTTGCAATCCCAAACATTTTGACATAGGACAAAATAAATATAATTTACCTTCTTGTGATAACTTGAGTATTATATCGTTTGCAGTTAAAAATTTAATTAAGAAGGCTTTTGGAATAGTTTATATATGAGTATTTTCTTCAGCTTGCATTTTTTGAAAAAGCATTATTTCTGAATATATATGAAATAATATTACTTTGGCTGATTCTATCTAGTACATATAGAATGGAAATAGGCAAGAATAGTAATTTAAAACATCATTCATCATAATTTCAGAAGTTACTGCAAGACTATGTCATTAAATATGAGCATATAAATAAGCAAAGTGCTTGGTTTATATGTGCAATTATTTTGAAAATTCAGCAACTAAAAGGGAAGCTGTCAGAGGGTGTAAACATCTTGCTATAGTAGGAGTAGTCCTTTAATCTCATGGCAGCCAGGCACCAGAAGGATAGACACCACATTTATCAGCCCAGAGTTGTGCTGGGACTAGAGCTGAGCAGAGACTGTGCCCACTGGTGACTGTATTAGACCTGGGCTGTAAAAAAGCCATTTCCTCTAGGAAGATGTTATTAAAAACTTTGGAACAAATTGAAAATAGACTTGTATATCTTGATTCACAGCTCTCTAGAACTGAGTCATCCCTCTTTCCTATTTACTTCCTCAACTACAAACTGAAAGTGACAGGTTAGTAAATATTAGTAGATTTGGTTAATAACAGTGCTACTTTATTTCAGGTAAGCTCATGTAAGTCACTACAGATAACAACACTGAGTATACCCTCGGTGAGAGATTGGTCAGGCATCTGATATTAGCCAACATTTTAAGAAAGGATGTTCAATTCCCATAATTTTGAATACAAATAGCTGCATAATTTTAGGTTGGATATTAGAAAAAAATTTCCTCACTGCAAGGGTTGTCAGGCATGGAAACAGCTGCCCAGGGAAATGGTGGCATCACCATCCTTGTAAGTGTTCAAAAGAAGTGTAGAAGTTGCACTTGGGGACAAGGTTAGTTGGTGAACATGGCAGTGCTGGCTTAACAGTTGGACTTGATGATCTTAGAGGGTTTTTCAACCTAAATGATCCCATGATTCAGTAACAACTTATTGTGCTCTTTCCACATCTGCCTACTCTGTCCATTTTTTTTGCAAAAACTCATATGATGAAGTACTTAAAGCATAAATTTCTGTTTTGTTGTTTCACCCTACTCAATCTACTCTTTGACTGTAAGACAAGAGTAAAGTCCTTAAGCTGCAGTGGAGAAGACACAGTGATGTTCTGTAAATCAAGAAGGCAATTTTATATGACAACATAAATCTTTACTATGGTTGTATTTCCTCAGTTGTGTCACCAAGACTGAGTTCCCTTTAGACTTCATCCAAAAATGTGAAAAACATAAAAGAAATATTTACTGGAATCCATACTGTGTTAGAAAAACTGCAAAGATGCAAAGTGCCTGCAGTTAAGAGTTTGTTTATTATTGAGTTTATTATGCATTTAATGGCAGTAGCATTCAAAGGAAATGAATTATCAAAGATATGACTTTCATATGCATGTAGAAGGGAATAAAGATGAGAGGCAGGAATATTATTATGTGAAAAGGTTTGGAATGAACTAGGAAAAAGAGAAAAACACGCTGAAAAATAAGTTTACGACTATTACTGATATTAATGAATCTAAATGCCTTATTTCATTTGATATCAAACTGGATGACTTTGTTAAATTTGAACCATTTTAAAATAGACACTTGTAAATAATGACAGAAGATGAACTAAAACTTTATTATTAAAAAGAAATTTAGCACTTTTATTTAGGTTTAAAAGTTGATCGCTTAGAAGGCTCTAAAGGTATATTTTAGGACTTCATTAATTAATGAAGTTAAATTGAGATTTTCATTCTTGCATATCAGAAGTATTTAAATCTAACCTGGCTTGAGCCCTTTATTATAAATTCTCACATTACTTTCTTAACTGTTTCGCAGTCTATTGAGTATTTGATGGAAGGATACAGATGTAGTTTTAGATATGATAAGATTAGGTGACTTGTGAAACCTTATTCACTTCAGGGTGTCTGCCCAAGGCTGGAATTTAAATTCATGGAAACTGTGTTGACTATTGCCATCATCCTAAGCACAAGTTTATTAAGTTCTAAAGTATTACCAATTGTTAATCGATTTCAATTTTGCTTGATAAATTTCATTTTTCAGGAGCCACTCTGTTCTTATTCCCTCTCTTTTGTTTTGCAGATGTATTTTTAATTGGCAATCTTATCAACTGTGTTAAAATGTCTTTATACTATAAGCAGTTAATATCTCATCATTTCCTCAATAAATCAATCAAACAATCTATCCCATTTATTTCATTTAACCTAGTTATTTGCTTTAGTTTAAACAACTGATTTCATTATGTGGGAGCCATTTGTTCATGTTCCCTACTGCTGCATAGCACACAATGACAAAAGCAATGAGCTGTGCAGTGCAGAGGAAGTAAGGGAGAATCTAAATATTTCAGAGGTCTTTAGTATCTCTGCAATAGCAATTGATTGTTAGTGACCATTTATTTCCTTTCATGACTGCTTAGCCCAGGACAGATCTTAATGGTCTGAGTGTAACTTAAAATCTTGTTATTTCCAGAGCTGTGACTGTCCCAAATTGCTGTGTCACAAACTGGAGTTTGCTGAATCATGCCTGTCATGTTTCTGAGTTACATCTTTGGATGTTGTCATGTGAGAGTGACTGAGAGAGATTTTTATACATTTTGTTTCTAGGCACACAAACTGATTCTGGGATGTTTTGTGCACCTTCAGTTACTGTAGAGCAGCAGGTTCCAAACAGAGGAACATTTAGGCTGTGATATTCTACCATTTTTAGAAGTGTTACTTTTATATGACATTATACCAAAAACCCCAGTAAAAAAATAAAAATCTTGAGGAAAAACATGAGTAAGGAGAAATGCTGATAGGACCTAAACTTTCCAGCGGTGATTTTGTGGTTTGCTTGTTGGTTTGGCCATTCTGTGCTCTCCTAAAGGCTGGTGCTCCCCAGGGTTTGATTTACCACATCACTCATAATCTCTATGTATGGTGGTGTTGCCATCGCCTGTCTCTCATCTTGACCCCCGGACTTTGCAAATTCATTGTGTCTGACCTCACTAGACACAAACTGTACAGTGAAGCTAAGTGAGAGCTAATCTGTTTTTGCTTAATCTCTTTCAAGAAAAAGGTTCCATCCCAGTATGGGCTATTTGCTTAAGAGTTGGACTCACTGATCCTTGTGGGACCCTTCCAACTCAGAATATTTTGTGATTCTGTGAAAACTGCAGCTCAGTTCATCACACTTAATAGTGTCACAGTTACTGTCCCAGTAAGATTAATTTTTTATTCTGTTTTCAAGAGCATTCTCTAGCCCCACTGCAGATAAATGGAAAATTATTTTATATCCAACTTGAAGTTAATGCTTTTACATAAACATTATACTTCCTTCCAATAAGTCTTTACCCTACCATTGTTACAAATGACAGCAAGATCATAAATGAAAGACGGTTTTTCAGTTCGTCTGTTTTATGTCTGATTATTTCACACAGCAGCAAAGGAAGGAGAAACGTGGAAAAAAATGTGTTTGTAAGATCACAAAATTTGGCAGAATGAGCCGGGGCAGATGTAGTGTTTGATGCTACTTTTAATTCTCTTTTTAACTGACTAGATGTAAATGTGAAAATATCCCATTAAAGAAATGCACAGTAAGACGTTAGCAAAAACAAAGCACCCCAGAATACAGATTCACTTACTCTTCCTTCTTAAGGTCTTGTTTTTCTTTGTCTTTTTTGCCATGATGAGTACAGAAATGAACAGCCTAATTAAAGCTGAAATTGTGTGAAGTTTTTAGAAATACCTTTCCATACAGTCTGTAATGTTGTTAGAATTCTGTTAGCTAATTTAATAAAAATTATCTTAGGTAAAGGCTATCCTGGTTTTATTTTTTAACAGGATTTCACCATGACTAATAGGTGTTAAAGATTGTCTCTAATACTTCCTAAAGCTTTAAGGGCTCCATTTCGAGAAAAGTGCTTAGAAGTTTCAGGTAATTTTTCAATCTTGTGGCTTATGGAGAAGAGAAAAGGTGTAGTTTGGCCAGTAAATGCAAAATTGCAGATGTCTTCAGTGGTGCAATTAAAATTTATTTTGAATCCTGATGGCAGCAATCAATACAATAAAAGAATTTACCTTTTTTTTTTCTTTAATGACTAGAAATAATTGAAAAAGGAGTCTTTATCCTTGGAAAATTTCCAATTTTCAATGAACAGTCTAAATCTGTCACAAACTCTTCTGGCAAAAAACTTGGAAATATCAGTGTAACTTTTACAGAGATTCATAGGTAAACTTTTAAGAGGAGTGCTCCAGAGAGCATAGTGCGGAGGAGAGAACCAAGTTGGGAAATTACATTACAATGTAGCAAAATATACAAAGAAAAGTAATTCCAATTTTTATGGGAATATTGAGTTTTTGAGCATCTGATTTCTCAGTTTTGTTGTGATGAAGAACTAGAGATACTTGTGCAAACCTGACTTTTTAGACACATTCATAGAGAACATTCTTATTACGTTTTTTTTATTTCTTTCTAGAGGATAAAGTAATTACAGGTTGTTTCTGCCTAATGATAAAAGGTAAATGACATCAGTAATGAAATATTAGCCAGAGGGGACCAAACGTATTTCGTGCAGATCACCTCATTAGTTTGTTTCCAAAATATGTTCACCAGAGTGAAATTGCAGCATGTGACTGGCTGTAGTGACAAACATCTGTTGTCTTAGCTCCTAAAGGGCTTTGGGGAGTGGGTAAAGACAAACAGTTCTTGTTTAATCAGGTTATATATAACCTGAGAGACACTTTTTGTCATCTGTGGTGGTGTCACAACCTGCTGTTACTCCTTAAAAATTACTTATGGGGTTAAGTTTCTCTTTAAAGTTGCATGAACTTTTAGTAAAAGAATTATTTCCTTCTGCTTTGCAATGATTACAAGTGCGAGAGCTGCTGTCATCAAACAAACCAAACCAACCAGCCAAACCTATCTGTACTCCAGAAGAACAGCTGAGGGACTGAGAAGTCCCATCTTAAAAAAAAAAAAATGTATAGCACCAGAGGACAATGTAGATGGATAAAACTTAGGTAAAGTTTTAAACCTGTTCATGATTGATGATAATGAAAAGGAGGCATCTGCATTGGCTATCCTGTGTTTTCTGTGCATGAGCAGAATCTGTGTTTCTCTCAGCTCTGAATATCTTTGTGTTTGTTTGGCTGCCAGTATAAAGACAACTCTGCCTTTCAAGTGGTTGAAAAACTCAAGAAATTATCCAGAAAAGGTTTCTGAGACACTCTCAAGAGTTAAACATGAGGTTACCAAAAAGTAGTTTCCGTTGACTTTGGGGGGAGTGATGTGCATTTAACTGAAAGAACTGCTTTGACACTGCTTGATTTATCAGTGCTAGTGAAATGACTGTCCTTGTTTAGCTAATTAAGAAGCCAGATCTTAGAGAATTTGAAGTTCAAACATTAAGAAGAGTAAAATGTTTCTTAGTGTCTGCATGTTTCTAAAATTAGGAGCTCTGAATATTCCCCAAATCAGGGAGATGCTACTCTGAGTTAGTGCTGAGTAAGGCTTTCGGTATCTCATAGCTAATTAACAGCTTTGCTTTGAACTCGGTCCTCTCCTTCATCCCAAGAACAGCATTTTCAGTGCTGTTTGCACATGCAATCAGATAGTTTCAATGTGGCATTTTTGAAAGCAGGTGCTTACCCAGCTCTCCTCAGTTTGAACTGATACTGACTCAGATCCACTCTCAGCAGGGACCACTGTTCCCCTACAACTGATGCGACCCTTCCCAAGAGGGACGTGCGTGCCTGAGACTCTTCTTGCCACGCACTGCCTCTTTTAGCTTGTTTTCTATGACTGGGGGGGGTTTGATTTTGTTTTGGTTTGGTTTTCTGTTTAAGAGACTGGAAAGGGCCAGTTAGAAGGCCCAGGTGATAAAACTGGAAGTAAGGGAGATATTAAACTGAAGGACTGTTCTTGGAAAGGGAACAAACAAACTCAGCAGCACAGAGCCAGCTCACTGTTTCTCCCCTTGTGAATAATGCATTATTCCATCAAGAAAGTTGCTCCTACTCAGCTCATACTGAGCGGCAATACTGTATTAGCTACAATTGCAGACATGTCCAATGAACACAGAAATGTAGGAGAAACATTTTTTTCTTGCCTTCATGTACAGCCTGTAGCCCTGGGGAGTATTTGATGTGATGCAGCACCACAGCTTGTGTTTGACTGGAGTGCAGCCTGTGCCTGAGTGCCAAATACACTGCAATGTACTTCAGAGAGGATGTCTGGGAGAACAAGCCTTGCTGTTACTGAGGACATGCAAGAAAAGAAAAGTCTGTATTTTGAAGAATAAACAGGAGTGTTAACAACTGCTATTAACTACAGGTATTGCCAGCACCATCATGGAAAGAATGAAGTCATGTAGCTGAGTTTAGTTTGGGATATACCGGTGTAACTACCTGTAATGAAATACTGCAGTAGGCAGAGACTTCAACTGACACAAGTAGATGACCTGGATCACAGGGCACAGAGGAATCCTGTCATTTGTTTAATCCAAGCTGGGGATTGTGATACCACTCCGATTTCTTTTTTCTGGGCACTGGCTGGGAAGAGAAGCAGGATTTAGAAGGCAGTCTCTAATATTCACTCCATGTGGACTTAAAATTGGCTCAAAAGCAGAGCCATAGATGCTTGGAAGTGCTTCCAAATTTCCTGCTGTAGATCCATTAAAAAAAACCAAACAACAAAATAACAACAAGAACAAGTATTAGAAATAGAAATAGAAATGAAAATGTGTTTTCAAAGGTCAGGTGATAGATTTGGGAAGGTTACTTGTTTTGGGGGGCATATGTGATGTAGAACCATTTGAACTATATGTAATTATAATAGGATTGTCACAAAGAAAGCTACTTATAAAAATAAAGTAGTCTAAAAAGACTCGATTTTCAGCTCATTAAAATTCAATTAGACCACTTGTCAGCAGAAAATTTCAACTTGAGATCGCTGAGAAGTTGAAGTTATCCTTGAAATTCTGTGACATACATCTACCATTCCTCATTAGCCAGGTGACAGATTAATTAATCATGGCAACCCAACTGGATATTGCAACATTTCCATACAGAAGAAAAAAATCCAGTGTCAGTATCAGTAAAATTTTTAGTATTGCCACTAAAGGAGAGTAGTATTTTGTTGTTAGGTAACAAAATTACCAGAGGTTTCATTGTTAACCCCCTTTTAACAGATTTGCACCTGCGCAGAAATCGTGATTTAAGGGCAACTACTTTTCTCAGCTGCAGACATTATTGCACTTACAGAGAGTTATCAAGTACCTCATGGATGCATAAAATATGATCATTATACGTAAAGATCTTTTTTTCTATACTCCTGTTTAGTTTTCTTCACAGAGTTAAATATTACTATATTTGTTGCTATGCAGTAAATGCGTAGTCAATTGAAAGATATCTGTAGATAACAGTCATTTAGAGATTAATTTAGGAGTTCACACCTAGGAAGCTTGGAAGCTTAGGTTGATCAAAAAATGTTTCTATTGATTCTAGATCATACTTTTGGAAGCACATTTAAATAAACTAACTTTAAGAAATCATAATAATTTCAGTTGCAGCTTAGTCTTTTCAGAACAGAAATGAAGAAGGTATCACAATTACACCAACTGACAAAAGGACACAAAATACAAATTAAATGAATAAAAGTCCTTTTAAAAATTGGCAAAAGTACCAATGGGAGTACTACAAATAATAACAATATATATGGTTAATGGAAAGAAATATCTAATCAGATTATGTCACGCTGAGCAGTCCTTCTTCTCCCTACTTTCCCTTGACTTATTGACCTTAAGAAATCTTTGCTTTTAAATCAGGAACAGACAAAACCAGTGAGAATTATCTTTCTTGTGAATTCTTTATAAGGAGAAAGCATTTGATTGCAATACTTCAGAGCTTGGCCAAGAGTGAGGAGCAGCGCTCAGTTAACTTGGCCTTAGTTAGTGGCATCTGCTGGTATCAGCAGAAATGAATTTTAACCATTAGAATAAAAATGTTAGATATTAATGGTAACACTTTTAGCGCAGGGTTACAGGGATTGAGAAAGACACAGCAAAAACCCACATTGCCAGAGGTGGAATCAATAACATTTTCCTTCTTAAAATTTACTTTACCCTGTGAAAAGCAGTCTCAGTACAGATTGAGGGCTGAGATTGCTCACAGCAAGTTTTTTGAGCAGACTTGAGCATTGTATGCCTTAAAGAATATTGTCTAAGCGTGAAGTATAGATTAGCCTTTCTGTGACACAGATGAGAAGTGTCTTTCTGATCTACTTATGTGTGTCTGTGTGTCTTTGTAGCCTTCCCACCATTTCAGCTGATAAATGATACACTTCAGAGGGAGTCACTTTGGTATCCCAAGTTCTTCATGGACTCCATCCTACTTTCTTTAGAGTTTCTGTTGTAGATTAAAAGGTACTCAAGCACCTTTGAGGAGTGGTAGTTCAGCTTCTCTGCTTTCCAATCTTTGGGAATCCTACTTTTATTCTCTAGGACATAATTACTCATCAATGCATCAGTAGAAAGACTCAAGGATTAATTTAGATTGGTTCTCTGTTACTTAGAGCAAAGTTGTGGGGCTTTTATTATTTCACTGTTTGGTCCCAGATGAAATGTTTGGGCTTAGTACAGTTAAGATAATAACATAGTCACTTTCTTAAAAAAATTATCCTAATTCTAACAGTCTTGGGTTAATTTAGTATTCTTTGCTTTTTGATGGTGACTTCTTTGCTGAGTCACCATCCCTGGAGGGATTTAAAGGACATGTAGATGTGATGCTTAAGGACATGGTTTAGTGGTGGATCTGGCAGTGTTGTATTAATGGTTGGACTCAGATGATCTCAGAGATCTTTTAAAACCTAGAATTCTATTCACATGGACCTGTCAATGAAATGCTCGTTTTTATACTATCTCCACATATCAGGTAGCTCTTAGGCAGATGTATAATAGAGAGGGTAAGCTAACCTTTTCAACTGAATAGAAACTGGAAAAAATGGAAATTACTATGTTTCAACAAATGACATACTATGTGGCCTTATCTTTTTCCTGATTCCTCCAAAACCATACAAGACCTCATCGTTGTTTTTCACACTCAGAGTTGTATAGATGTTAATCTCCTTCAAATATTTACTCACATCCAACTCTACCGTTCATTTGTCAAATGCTTTAGGGGTTTAGGAAGAGAGAAAGGGAGAACACCCCCAAAACTGATAGAAAATTAATTGAGCATGTTTATCCTGATACAGCACACACATTTCTAAAAGGATAATTGAGAGAGAAAAGGATGAGACTGCTAGGGCTCTATTGATGGGTACTTCTTTGCCCACAGTCATCCTGTTCATCATAATCCCTCACAGGAAATTTGCCCTTGTAACAAGTATCAGCTCATGTATTATTCTGTGTAATATAAAGCGGGTTCATCATTCTCTACATCCGAACTCAGCATGCAGTCCCTCTGTTCTACAGTGCCTCGCTTACTCTGAGCCTGTTTACAGTGCATCTGACATTTTGAACTGCAGAATGTGACAAGCTGACAGTGCCTCTGATTATAAAATCAGCTCATATGCTGATATTAGGAAAGAGCAAGATGATGTATTAAATAGGTTTTAAATAGCTCATGCCATGCTCAAGAATATGCACATTTCAACTACTTTAAGAAGAAAGGGTAGACAGTATGTGGCTTTAGATTATTTTGTGTATTAATTTGGCTTGGAGACTGTGCTATATTACTTTTTGTTCTTATGATGTATAGTGGGCACTGAAGCCAAGCCACTGCTTTAAAAGTTAATGCATTGCCACATTTTTAAAAGTTCACCATCTGCAGTTATGACTGAGAGCTCAGCTTTACTTTTAGTGCCTGAGAAGCAACTTAACCACAAGCTGGCACCGGAATAGCAGCCAGTGCCTCCCATTTTCATACCAGTTGCCAATTTTCAAGAGTTCAATATATGCTGCCCAAAATATTTTGAAAATCTGGAGACCATAGCCTAAGTAATCAATTAATTTGCCACTCATATTGATTACAGACATTGTTAAAGCAATACTTTCTTTTTGCCAGCTTTGCTATGTAAAATGTAGAATGAAAAGTGATATTCAAAGGAGGTGGTGTGTTTTAAAGGAAAGTAAGAAATGAAAATATTTTTGTAACACAACTTACTCTCATTTGTCGTGTAGGCTGGATTTAGAAATCTTATGATATATCCAGTCTCTATGTATTTATTTTTATAGTGTTTCAGAGATGTTGAGAAGTATTTCACCTCACATCCAGAAAATGCCTGCAGTAAATGTTTAATGTGCTAGTATATAATGCTACCACAGTAAAAAAGTTCAAATGCCAATAAGAATCCAGCTAAAATCCATAGTACAAGGAACTTTTGAGCTAGGTTGACCAGTGTTAACTCTTTCAAGCTGATGATACTGTAAATGTAACTCACTACAATTTACTTTCGTGTTGTGCCACCCTTCTCAAAGAACCCACTCTAAGTAGAATGTGGTGGGTACTCCTTACAGTGCAGCAACTGTATTTTACATGCAGTTGTGATTGCTGAGATACAGCTCTGGATCTCTAACAGCAAATCTGTTGAATAGTGATTGAATTATTTAATATCTGAATTATTTAACATCTAAATCTGTCATATAGGCCTTTGGCATCACATCTTGATTATTGTGCCTTCATTTTATCTGGTTGATAAACACAATTCTTCCTGATTCCTATCTGTTCAGAGTGATGTCTCAGGTTTTTCTTGTTCACTGTTTTACCTAAGATTAGAAGTGTCTAAGTTTCTGGATCTAAGGGTTCTTTTTCTATTCATTTTATTTTGTTATGGTTTTCTTTCTTCTTAAAGTAAAGTCTGTAAGTGTACATGTGTGTGTATGTGTGTATGTGTTTCTGAACCATGCTGCTCTTTTGGTTCTTCAGACCCCATGGTTTTCCCAAGTAGTTTTCAGGGACCAACCTCACTGATAAAGTGATAAAATTTGCCTCTGGTCACCAGCAAAACTTGCTAAGAATGTATGAAAGGATTTAGACGGTCTTTGGACAAGATGAAAGTAAACTGAACCCAGTTTTTTCTGGACAAAGAAATATCTGGATCAACAGAAGTACACTGTTCAAATAAAAATAATCCAACTCTTATTAAAGCTTTTCTTATTAACAGGACATTGCATGCATTGGTGACATTGGATATTGGATTCTAGCTCATATGACAAAGCATCAGTATTTCCACATTTTACCAGACTCTACCTAAAGTTTCTCACTCAGAAATGGCAAATTGTTTTTTAGCTATGATTAGATATGGTTTAGGCTGTTTTTCTCACCTACTAAACATAAAAAATCAAGTACTTTTCTCCCCCTGTGCTGCTCACATCTCAAAAATATCCTCTATCAGTTAAGGTAATGATTCATGCATCTCCACTTTCTACCTCACCATTTTTGCCTGGTGACTATAAACAAACATTACTGGCTATTTTCCTTATTCACTGATGACAAAGGTGCTGTTTCCTTTCCCCCTTCTACTGGTCTGTGTTTCTGTTTACTTCAGCAGCAGGTAGCACAGAGCAGTCCTAGGCTGTGACTAGGTCTGTAATGCGCAGTGATGGCATTAATCCTAATGATCGTGAACCCAGAACAGGCAGCTTCTGAAAAGAGGTGCTTTACGTGGAATGCAGAGGTGGCTGCTCTAACATCTGCCTGGCATGGCTGTCTGCCTGTTGTAGTATTTAACTCTCTGTACAGCAGGGGGCAAAGTGACTCAAAAGAAAAGGGAACTAATCAAAGATGTAGATTTTGGCCAGAAAAAGTAAGTTCCCAATAATGACATATAAACCTTAATAAATAAATTTCATGGACATAAAATCCTTGGTTCAGTGTAAAACCTGAGCCTAAAGGGTAGTCCTGAAAATAAAAAAAATAGACTTATTTAGGTTTCTCTGTGAATACAGTGACAATATGTTCTAAAAGAATACCTTGTGTAATTTGAATTTATGATCAAAGCAAATGAAGACAATAGAACAGGCTATTTCACTGAAGGGACTACAGTGACCACTGAGTCCAACTGCCTGACCAATTCAGGGCTGACAGAAAGTAAAAGCATGCTCCAAATGCCTCTTAAAGTCTGACAGGCCCAGGGCATTGACTGCCTCCCGAGGAATTCTGTTGCAGTGTTTGACCAGTCTCTTGGCAAAGAAATGCTTCCTAATGTCCAGTCTAAGGAAAACATGCATTACAAAGATTTCAATACTCTTTTGCCACTTTCAGTTTAAATGCAAGTTCCGAGATTGTTTTGCAGCATAAACTTTTAAAAAGGAAAGCTTCTATTTCACACCAGTGTGGAACTAAACTTTTGAAGAACTTTTTGAAATTCCTTCTCTTTTGCATGTTTTATGGAATGATGCAGCAGAGTGTTAGACCACTTGAGTCACTAAGCCTTCATTTACAGCATGTGTAGCAAACCTGATTAGCCCTGGCTTTTACTTAGCACCCCAAGGGCAGATATGTCAAGTGTTTTGGGAAAGTGTTCCTCAGAATCCACATAGTAAGATATAAACTGCCACATACCAGGATCTAAACTGTCCAACAGCATCAATTACTGTAATAATAAATAAAACTCAAAGACTGAAATATTCCTATAGGTAGAGGGCTGAGAAGCCCCGATTAATTATTTAACTTCCCTGGTGAGATCTATCTTTAAGTCAGAATATCTGTGTTTGTGGGTTTGTTTGTTTGTTTTTCCCATTTCAGTGATTTAGTTAATATTGTATTTTTTTTCCATTAAAAAAATGGATCCAGCTCTGTGCTGGTATACACAGCCTTTCCTTACGACCCTGACTGTGTCTGTGAGCTGAAAAATCATACTCAAGTGAATAAACATTTCAGATTAGCGCTTCACTCACATAAAGTTTTCAAAAAGATTTTTGGGAAAAAAATTAGTTGAAGACATCATAGTGTTTTGATTAAAGTGAACATTCTTTGAGCTTTGCAGTCACGGAATCTCACATATGGAAATTGCAGTTGGTCTTAATCTGCTTTCAGAAGACTGGTACAAATATTAAAAAGTAATGAAGTAACAAGATTGTTTGTTAATGCCACATAAAAGTGCTAATTATGCTTCATTTCCTGCCTAAGCTAAACCCAAGAGACATTGCCTAAGAAATTGTTAAATAAGTTGCCTCGCTTGAAATGGGAATAGAGCTGCAGTGCTTGATGGATTTACGTTTAAGGAGTTGTGTGCCACATAAGGTCTTTCAAAGTGTGGCAAATGAAGGAGGACTGCCAAGAAACTTGTTTAGTTCACAGAAAGTTTATTATTTTCATAGTTGTGATTCCCACTACCTCACTGAAGAGGAAAGGGCTTCATTTTTAATTGCCCTTTCCCTGCAAATTCAGTTTGTAGCATTGTGTGGTAGTGCAATTACATGTTAATTGTTTTATTAGGACTTTAATTTTTCAAGACCCTAATGATGGCATTCTTTTTCCTCCAGAAATTATACTTGAAATATACCCCTCTATGTCACACTGGCTGTAAATATTTCTGAAATATTTTACTTTGCATCTCTACTGACATCTGTTTCTTCTGTGTTAGGGACAGGTGCAATATGAAAGAGTCTGCAGAAATATGATGACAATCGAAGCCTCGGGGGGGAATATTAGTTCACCTTTCACTGTTTTTTTATTATAAATCTACCTTTCATTTTTAGGACACAATATGAAATTTAAAAATGCTATTGCACTTGATCCTTATTCTGAACATATATATATATATATATACTGAATGTATAGCAGTTAATAGTTAAACCTTTCATTTGTAATAATTCAAAAGCAAGTTTATGTGATGTTTTCTCAAAGATACAATATAAACTGAATGTTATAATCTGCAGAGGTTTTCCTATTCCATTTAAATGATTGTTGTGGTGAGAAGGAAATCTGAATAACATTTACAGTTGGGGATACCCCAATGGCTCATCTTCTATGTGATTTTCTTTTAGTGTAACCTCTTGACTAAATATAGGAGAAAGAGCTCTACAATACTGAGGAGGGAAAGTAATAGAAAATACAAGAGTGTTCATAATTATGTGAGAGTCTGGACATACATATCAGCATTACTGTTCCTGTCCGGCTCCATGGGGTCCCGCGTGCCCCCACAGACACACGGGTGGGTTCAGTGCTGCAGTCGGTAGCAAAGAGTCGAGAAGGGCGTTTGCGTGCGCTCCGCCAGGAGCATTTATTGCTGCTACACCGTCAAAGGGTGCACGGGCGAATAGGAACATGAGCCTAAATCCCACAGTTTTATCCAGGGGCGGGGAAAAGGCGGGACCAGGGAACGGGGACCAATGGGGAACTCTGGGGGAGTGACAAGGGGTAGAGGCTGACAGCCAACCAGGGGAGCCAAACTGGGGTGGGTTAACAGAACAGAACAAGGGTCCTGGGAGGGGCCTCTTTCTCTCACCGTGACCGGTAAGTCTCTGGCACCAGAGACTGTCTTACCAAGAGCTCTTTCTGCCCCTTGTGCCACAGGCCAGTTGGCCACCACATATCAGTCTGGATCCTAACTTTAAAGAAGCTCCAGGAAAACGTCATCACACATTTCACCCACATCTCTTTGAAGGGTGGGCTGCCTTTTGGAGAGTGGAAACATCCCTATGGAGCCTGGGTATCATGGAACTGGAGAGTAAAGGTCCTTGTGACCTCCCATAATTCAAACCTTATGGGTGGGCAGGAGGAGCGTAGTATCTCTCAGCAGATGTGGTGGTGTTACAGTTCATTGTTTGTGCTTAAATAGTTCCATGTGTTTAAGTTAGTTTGTCAGGTAGGATTGCTATTTAGATGGCTTTATTTCTACCTTGTTACTGAGCTATTCAGGAATGATTGCAGTGAGCTGGCTTGGAGTGTGGAAAATGCTGCACAGCTTCTTGGGGCAGTACTCACTGAGGGCTCCCACCAGCTGTGGGAGGACACTGCCAGGTGTGGAGAGACAAACAAGAAAGGGCTCCAGTGCCTTGGGATAAATGGCAAATTCTCCTGCATCTGGCAAAGCCAAGTGCAGGGCAAGCATAGTGCAGGTAGCTCACATGAAATAAAAGGCTGGTGCCGATAGGAAACTACTAAAAGCTTCACAATACTCTGAATAAGAATAAAGTGTTTCATGCATTGTGTGGAAATGTTATCACTGATTAACAAAAAAAATAAATTTAGTACAGAAATCTCTACAAACACAAGATGAGCTTGTGCTGAGAGTGTAGTGGCAGCATTATAGAGTCTATGCACTGGTCCAAGAAAAAGCATTAAATTAGTTAATTAAAATTAGCAAATTAAAAGGAGTTAAATTAGTACCTGGTAACCATTTTTGTTGTGATTTGCATAAATATATTATGTTCTATTGGTGATCTTTAAAGAATTCCTTTTATACAAATTTACTTGGCTTTGAAAAATAATCTATGCCTAGAGTTAGCCATGACACTGCACAAGTGACCTATTACTAGTAGAAGTTTCTTTTTTAAGGAATAATCAACACTCAGGCTGTGACATTATGCATTGTCTTTAGCACATTTATAATGGTACGAGTTCCTGATTAGCTATTGAGTGACTATAAGGACTCAAAATATATTGCTATTTTTATATGGAGGAGGCAATAATGCCTGCTATGGGAAGAGCAATAAAACACGTTTATTGGCTGCTTGATGAAGACTGCATTGAATAAAAACATGTATATCCCTCCTAGCTTCACCTCTGCAAATTGTTAACTACACAATTGCTGAGGATGTGATAAAGGGCAACAATGAGCTCTCAGATAACCAAAAAGGAAAAAGTGCGTAGTTCTTTTTTTCTAAAGTCATCAATGTCTGTTATGGCAAATGTTTGAAGCAGAAAGTAAAGCCTCCATGGGCCTATTCGCTAACAAAGCTAATTTGTTAATGATAATGTCCTGTGTTTCTTTTAATTTATCTGTGGATACACAGTAAAACCAGATTTTCATGGGAGTGAGGCAAAGAAATTCTGAGTTTATGGAATCTGTTTACTTCATTGGTTTATTTATAGTTTTCAGTCAGAATTCTATATTGTGCTGAGAAATACAACAGTTCTGGGAGATTTAGCATAACCAAATTTTTATAAAATTCTTATTAGTTTAGGGAATTGTTGAGTTGTAGAATCCTCTATATTCACAACAACATATAATGTGTTTTATTTTAAGCTTAAGAAGGATATGGCTTCACTGCCATTTTATAATTTGTTTAGCTTTTAACCAAATTTGAACTAATTCTGCTTCTAAATTGTGACCATGCAGTAGTAAAATGGAATGGTGATACAATGCATTTCTTACATCTCCTCTATACTCTGATATTGTTTTCATTTGCTATTAGCATCATTATATTTGTTATGATAGGAATGCATTTATATTGTACTCAAGAGTCTAGTTGTATTGCACAGTAAACACTGCCTAAGAAATCATTTGAGAATACTTGCTGATCATGAAATAATTGTGTATAAGCTGCTTCAACTTTCCTACTTGAAATTCTCTTTATTGTGAAATGAAACACAAGTATGCTATTCAGTATATTTTCCTTGCAATGTCTTGCAAGCAGCACTTCTCTCTGGCATTTATAATATCATTACTGCATGACAATGCAATGGTTACAGTATTTCCTCAAACTGCACCTATAACCTGGGTATAAATTGATAGATGTGGTATGTGACAAATAGAATATATATTGAGCTCATTCACCTTTGACTCTTTTTAAAAAGGAAAGGCTTTCAATCTCAAAATAAACTGTAAGTAGTTTATTTACACTACTTGTATTGCAGTGACAGCCTTTGCCAGAAGACCGAGATATAATTTTTATACCAAGCGTAGTTTGGAAAAGATTGTAAACTTTGAATAGATTTATAAATCTAGATTTTAACCTTTTCAATATACTGCTTTTTGGTTGGTTGCCTGAGCTACCTCTTCCCAGGTTACTGATGCTGTTAATAGGAGAGAATAGGAATGGCTAATGAATCAAACTGCGGGACACTGAAAAGGTCAGAGCAGTACACTGTACTATTATCTTCCATGGAATATATGAGGCATTAAAATTCTGATTCTGTGGTCTTGTGACAAAGAATATAATGAGAACTATAAATAATAAACAGCATAACATGAATCTCTTTTTGTGATAATGATTATAACAAGCATAAGAGGGAGAAAATCCTCAACTCATTCTCACTGTACTAAGATGATCTTTCCTTGGATGTATGTTCTAAACATCTGTAATTGTAAGAATGAAAAAAAGGATTTTAAAGTATAATGGGATCCAGCAAGGAAGATGGAGATTCAAATGTGGTATCTTCCATGGGCACTCTCTTCTAAAAGATAATATTTTTGCATGAAAGGCATTTGTGCATAAATGTGAACACTTCCAATAACTTGAATAAAAATGAGATTGCAAGAAGGCTTGTACACCTGAAATAAAGTCATTACCAGCCCTTTAAAAAACTGCCTACAGACCCAGATAATTAGATGCTATTGACACATTGTTTGTATCTGGCTTAGTTTTTACAACTGCAGGTAGTACAGACATTATTTTTGATGTTCATAAGGATTCCCAGCTCCTTTGCTCTGAAAATACAGGAAGGGTTTATCACACTGTGACTAAGTCTCCTTACAAGGAGAAGTTGTGACCTGATTTGCTAAATGTATCTGTTTAAGGCACTGCTGTTTTTTGCAATAACTTCCAACTTCACAATGTACACAGTGCAATGGGAAGTTCATCTGCTGTATCCAGATGCCCTTTCAAAAACTTTTCTGCTATTTGTAAGATTGGTATAACTATACAGGAATAGCTTATCAAAGAAAAATGTATTCATCTTAAGGAATCCTGTGACTGAGTTACTGAAAAATGTAAGGAAATCAAGATAAATTTTCAAAACTTCAGCTCACGATCCTCTAACTGCTGATTTCTCTTAGAGGGCTCCAAAGAAAGTCTGCTTGTTTTCATCATGCTGTTAGCAAGACTATCTGAGATTAACATTTAGGTTTTACTGTTGATATAAAATGTTGAATTTTTGATATTTTACTGAATTATATACATGAACCCAGAACATAATGATGTTCAATGAAAAATAATTCCTTCAGGTGGATTCCAGGAGGCACTAGCAAAACACCTTTTCTTTGATAACCATCAATGAGATAAAAAAATAACTTTCCACACTTAAATACTGTCTCAGTGGTAGAATCTTGGTAGTGCTACCACAGTATATAAAAATTGGAAGCTTTTTTTCTTGTAAAATTCTGAGAAATCTACAGGTAGAGGATTGAGACGTGCAAATCAGCTTTATACCACCAGTATTTTCTTCACATCTCCAATTGAATTTTAGGCATTTCCAAGACCATTACCTTTCAGTAACAGGAGTGTAAATCATGTTTCTCACTGACACGTCACAGAATCCAATGAACAAAACTATACTAATCTAAATCTATTCTCTCTACACCGCTGGTGCTCTTGCAGATTCATTTTGTAGATCTGATTTCCTCCTGTAGCCTCTATTTGTCATTAGAAAGGACTTCTGAGGTCACTTGGTGTTTTCCACCTGGAGCTTTGAAATAATTCTTAGTTATTTCAGGGTTTTACTGCTACTGTTATTAGCTCTCTCATGTTAGATACACTGATGTCATCTAAATCTACCTCTTGGGAGAAGCCTGGCGGGAAGCTGGACCCAGTTCTCCTCTCAGTCCTAAAGCACCCTGAATCCAGTCATGTGGGTGATGTGGGACTTGGGTCACTTTGGTGTGATATCATTTCTAAACCCTCATGAAGGGGAAGAAATACAGACAATTAGAAAATGAAATATCTGACTTTGGGAGTGCTGGATTGAGAACTTTCCTGCAAAGCATCTGAGGATTTGGCCTATAGAGATTATCCATGGCCTCTTACCTGAAATGACCTTCAAAGATTATTCTGGGTTGCTGAGCTATTTTGAGGCTTGTGTTGAAATTCCAGCTGGGAACCTTACGTGTGCATATTTACTCATTCCTAATAATAGTGAAGCAGTTAAAATTTCCATTATTGTCAAAATAATACATTTTCCTTGCAATGAGCTTTATAGGGAGAGGGCCAATTAATTTCTTTCTGTATTGTTTTGTATATAATGTGGGTCTCAAAATGCTTTAAAAAAACCCCAAACTCTAACATAATTGCTCTTCCTGTAAGATGAAGTCTGAAAAATGAGAGGTCTGCTAACAGATGTGGCTCTTCTGTAAGTGTGCTGCTTTGAGACAGTGCACATGATTCAATTTCTGAGTGTTGCTAGGGAACAGTGAGATTGGAAAGAGTGTGGTTCTATGTGATTGGCATTTTCTAATTAGTAAATAATAAATGCTTAAAAAAAAGTTAAACTGTCCATGTTAGAATTGCTTTGGAATTGTGGTTGGCTGGAAATCAGCTGCCACTCAGCAGCTATCCTGGGTTCCCATGAACCTCTCCTGTAATGAGGCCAAGAAGGTCAAAGAAGAGAAAGACTGAACTCTGTTATACTGGGCTGACTGAGTCAAGGCTAAGTTTCTAGTTAAATCAATAGCAACTACTTCAGCAGCCAAATAGCTCCAGGCATCCCTTTAAACTGATAATTTTGTTAGCTGCTTTTTTCTTGCTGTTAATAGGATCTGTATGGCTTGTTTGGAACTAGAGGGAAGAAGGCTGGTGAGATGTAAATATTTAGGAATTGTATTTCATACATAATGTACTGTCTTTGGTGTATCCAGTGTGCAAAGCAGAAGTAAAAGGTCACAGAGGATTGTTTAGTATTGCTGCCACTTAGCAGAGCGAGAAACTTTGGAAAGGAAGAGATGAGGAAGTGGTCTAGAGAAAAACACCAAGTGACAGGATTGGAGTGATTTCCTGCCACATCTAAAGGTGTGCTGGGGCCTACAGTGAGAAGGGTTTGATTTTCAACCATTTAAGTATACTTTTTCTAGTACCTTAAATGAATACAGGTCATGTTGCAGAATATTGTATTTCTAGTCTGACTAGCATAAAATCCCTGGGTAGGCTTTTAGTTCCAAAAAAAATGAAAAGAGCATTATTAAAATGAAAATTAGTTAGAGAAGAAATGTTGTCTGAGGTTCAGCTGTTCATTGTTCACTGCATTAAGTATAAAGTAGTCTTGCCAAGGCATATTTTAACTTCTAATGAGTTGTGACAACATTTGTGGTGCTGAATACTCTCAAACCTCAGCAATTAAATAGCATTTTTCATTTTAAGTCTCAAGTCCTATGTAACTGGCTGCTGTTATTTTTCTGGTCAAAGCACCTAAGAAAATAGTGAAAGGTCTCATCCTGACATGGGAACTCTTTCATTTCTTTCCTTTTAGTGACTGCAGTACACAGCAACATGCGTGGAGTCCTCCAGGAGCCTGGAAGCTCTGTATCTTTCTTTTCTGTAACACAGCACTCCCCTTTTTATGACTGACAATTGTAATCAGCACTTCAACTTTCAAGTAATGACTTAGATTTAGAGTTTAACAGAAAAAAAACAACTGAAAGTGTTCAGATGATTAGTTAAATGAGGCAGGAACCAGGATGACTGTTTCCTGTTCCCTTAGAGAATGTTTATCTGATCTACAAAGTGATTTTAATACATTAAAAAATTTCAGTAATATTTTTTTTCTTACATGGTCAAATAAACAACTTGAAAGATGAAACATAATGTACTTCCTGTAATTCAAGATGCAAGAAAATATGCTGATGAGGCCCAAGATTAAAATAATGAAAGAAGTCCACCTAGAAGAAGCAGTCCCAATTCTTTGTTAAATTACAGTTGCTATCACCTGTGTTTGGTAAAAATGCCTTTTAATCATTACTGGTAAAACAACTATTTCCTCTTTGTAAAGGACTATAAGATGTGTCTTGCTGCCTCTGTGGGTATTTAGTTTGTCATTGGATATAAAATTGTTTTATTTATAGCATTTTGAAAAGAAATGCATTTCTTAGATGTGCTTTTAGCTGCACAACACAGAAATTTTTCCTCAGTTCTGAAGTGTCATTGTAGGTCCAATGTCAGTTGAAGGCGGCTGTTTTGCCTTGAAATTGTTTGCTATTATATGGAAATAGATTGTTGTTATTTCTGTGCATTTTATTTATTTATGCAAAGAAACAAAGCATTCAGTACAAACCAGCATGTAAAATTTAAACTGCTGTGAAAGAGACATAAAGCAAAGGACAAGAAGCAGTTTATAGATGATTTACTTGAGTGGTCCAAATTTTGAAATAGTGTTTGAAGATGGTAAATATGCATATGCAAAGCCCAGCATTTGCATCAGCATTTAGAAATTGATTAATTACATGCCTGACTGCGGACTGAAAAGCATCAGAACCGTCTTTAACTGCAGTGCTTCTTCTGTGTGTAGCTGGAAGAGGTCTGTTTGAAATAGAGACCATTGCCTTCCTGTATTAGCAGCACTGTGCAAATTCATATTAATGAGTTAATAATGTAGTGACACATTTAATTGTTTTTCACCTTGCTAAAGTCAGCTCCAGCCTATTTTCTAAGTGTTTTCTAATTTGGAGGGATTGAGGTTCACCGGATCTTATTTAAAGAAATTAGTGCTCAGACTCTGACTTCAAGGCCTTTGGATAAGGACGTTGTGTTCTTCTGAAGAAACAGTAATTTCCCCGTACATTTCATAAATGCCTCTTCCCAGTCAGTGTTCTGCACTTTAGTACATTATTCATAGTTAATAAATAAATTACAGTGTAATAGAAACATAAATATGAACTTGCTCTTAATACTGCAACCAATTAAAGCAAATAAATGAAGTGTAAGATAGATTCCAATGGGCAGAAAACCATACCTTAATAATGGGATCAGCAAAGTGATCTGCTTTCTGCACTCTTGAGATGGGATTGCTGTTCCACCAAAAATAGGAGCAAAATTGTCAGGAGCAGGCTTGACTATGACAGTCTTCATCCCTTGGAAATGCTCTGAGGAGGAGAAAAGCTCTGAAGTGCTTATTCAAAATCAGCCTATTTTCCAGTGGAATAAATCTCAGAAAGGGTGTAAAAAACCAGTATGCAGAAGCATTGATGAAGGTGAATTGCTTTTTATTGTCTTAGCTTTTCCATTTCATTTTTATTTCCTTTCCAAGTGTTTTGGACAAAGTTTGCATTGTTAGAGCTCAGCAGTGAGACATCCCTTCAGCTAGTGAGATCTGAATAGAAGCAAATCTAGAACTGGATGTTTGGAAAGAACCTAACAGAATCTTTACATTCTGCTTTTCACTCGTGCTAGTCTGATTATCTAGCCAGGGTACATATTAATTGGCATTTAAATCAGACAGTTCTCACATCCTTGGTAAGGATACATGAATGCTTACTATCCCCAGTTAAGGATTTTTTTTCCTCTGCACAGTTAGTAAATGCTAAAGGAATGGGCTGTCAAAAAGCCCCACATGTTAATAAGTAGCCGAAGATTCAGCATGGCTCAAATTTCATTTTCCTGCTGCTGAAAGTGGATTGGTCATGATTCGTGGCTGGAATCTCTGTGTAACATGTCACAAGTGCTCAGAAGTTGTGAAAGTGAATTGCTTTTGACCTTTCAGACACATTTTTCCTTTTTGTTCCCTCTCCTGCCCGATGGTGTGATTTGCCTGTAGTGGAGGCACTGCAGCTCAGAAGTATGGAGGTGCCTTGTGCCGGTGTTTCATGGAACAGATGGATTCAGCCACACTGAGAAGGTGAGGGTGCCTGATGTTAGGTGGCACCGCAGCTGGAATGTAACACTTGAGTCTGTGGGTTTTCCCATGAATGTGCTGCATCAAACCCTGTTTCTGCATCAGTCAAGCACTAAAGCTTTACTTTAATAGATTGGGGGGACTTAAAAATGCCAAGGATTTAACAATGGACTAGATCTGAATCAGAGACTGTGGTTAAACCCAGGGATGACATGGGTGTTTGGAAAAAATTTAATCGAATGCCAAAAATCTCAGGTGTATTATTTGCTTTTTCTCTTCACTGTATTGCATCTGCATATAAATCTAATGTATACACACCAAGAAATCAGCATATCTTTCATAAATTAACAGAAGTCCTGCTCTCTTTTTTCCTGTTCTTGTACTTTTTCTTCATGAAAGATCTATTAACCAATCTGTAGGAAACACCAGGAGAAATTGTAAAGAATTCTAATTATGTAAATGCAAATTTTATGAGGAAAGAAAAGAAAATCTACGTTAGGTAGCTTGGATGAAACTCCTTTGAAATATTTACTTGTGCCATCAAATTAACTTCTGTCTTATATTTAGCATAAAGCTTACAACATTTAAACAAACAGTAACTTTATGCAGCAAAAACTAATTATATTTGTTTAGCCTAGCTAAAATGCAGATATGTGTTTTGGATAATTTACAGGAAAGTTTAGAAGTGCCAATGTAATGTATTTATTATTCATTGTAATACCCAGCTTGTCTGGACTGTGGTCTAGATTTTAACTTATAAAATCTTCCGAAATTAAGAAAAAAATATTCTGGAATGCTTGCAGAAAATTTTTGGTACGAACTGATCCCTTTTGAGTATAAACTCATGAAGGGCTGTTAATAAATATTGTTCAGATTTTATACAATAATGTAATGGAATCTAAATATGACATGCCATCCTGAGAGCAATTACCCATGTAACACAGATGATGAAGTATTAAAATTGTGGTGGCTTTTCTGCTAAATAAAAGGAGCAGTTATTTTAGGAGGGGGTTCTAAAATTTTAATAAGTAATTCAGTGACATGTAAATTCTATTAATATTTAAACTTTGCATGTCAGGCTATGATTTCAGATCACACAGACAAAACCAGTGCTTGTATCAGACTTCCCAGAAAAGTACAGTTGCTATAGTCCGAAGTTTTTGATGAATCTTTGGAAGAGTGGCCTGGTTTAGTTCTGTAACCCTATTGAACACATTCATTATTCATTTTGGTCTCTTTGTCTTTTAGCTTTCTATTCCAAGTATGGAATTTTTTTTCAGCCTTCCAAAGAAACTGAGGGAGGCAGGAAAACTTGGGCAAAAACCATGGAGTAGTTCCGACCAGGAAACAGGTTCTGTGACCAGTTTGAACAGGTGTAATCTACATAGGATTTGGCTCCTTTGCTCAAAATTCTTACTTAAGGTTATCTCAAACTGCTTATTGCTCTCCCACATCCCAACATAACCCAGCCAGCCCATACTTTCTGTGCCACAACCCTCTCATTTTACTCACATATTTGGGATAATATCTCAGGGGCAGACAGAGGCCAAATGGAGCAGGATCCTGTTTAGCCAGTCTTTCTATTTGTGGATATCTGGGCCATACACATAGCACTGTTGCCGGGAGAGTTCCTTGAATAAGACCAGGAGCAGTTTGCTGCCTATTTATTACTTTTAATGTCCTTATCTACAAGGACAAGTTCGGGGGGGGGGGGGTGTTGTGAAAAGGTAGAAGGTAGGTTGTCAAGCTGAAACTTTGCCACTGATCCAACAGAAAAATCTGTTTGAGTTGTAACAAAAATGGTGTAAACACACCTGCAGAAACAAGAGTGAAAAAGTTATTTTAATGGATATTTAATAAACATAAATGCTGTGGAATGACCTTAATATTTAATAGGCTTTTGTTTTAATAAGCTTTTAGATATATTTGCCTCAGCTCACCTTCCAGCTCAAGTCTTTTTCACTGAGCATGTTATTTGCAGTATTACAGAATCAGATTCTCCAAAAAATTGGAATCCCTTTCCTTGTCAGTTCTGTCTGATCATTATAATTCTGATAAGGCAGAGATGTCATAGGTAATGCTTTGCCCTTGCAATAATGGGAGTTCAAACTAATTTTGTGTTGATTGTGGTATATTAAAGAACTGGCCTGGGAGAGATTTTGTTTGGGTGTATGTGCTGACCACAGTCCACCCACTGTGGAAGACAAACTCACAGCCTCCGTTGTGGCTTCTGTCCTTCCTCAGGATGGATGCATCTGTGCAGCAAGAGTTACAAAACTGACCTAAGTTTGGTTGTGCTTCATGAAGCTGATTCCATCAATTTCTGCCTTTTGGCAATTCCCAGTTCACTGTCCAAGTATTTAGATAATTTGAAAACAGAGAGAAGGAAAATATTCTATCAAAAGAATATCTTTAATAGCTGCAGTTTTAAATACCTAGTAGAAAAAATCCCTGATAATAATTCTTTGAATCTCATCACTATTTTTTCCTTATATTACTATTGTATTGGGGAAATTGTGAACTTTATTTACCATGTGCTACAATTAGTATAAGCCTCCTAAAAATACTTAGAGCTAAGGTGAACTCTGAGATCCGAGTAAAAAAAAAATGGAAGAGAAAAGATGAGCTTCTAGATGCTGTTAGGATATAGAGCCTTCTGGAATCTTGGGGTTAAAGTTCAGTAAAATTTAGATCAAGAAGTAAATTTGAAAATAATCTTTCTACCTTCTCCACTTCTGCATCTGCAGGTAACAATAATAGCAGAAGCAAGGGCTGGTCTCTCTGCAGGACTACATACAGGGTAGTAAATGCAACAGATAAACTGTAGGAAATGAACCATATGCCAGATGACCTATTTGCTGAAAGGTTCACAAGAGGCTAAATGTGTTAGTCCTAACAGAATCCACCGTTTTCACAAGGCTTAAAGTTTCCTAGGAATTAAGACTGTTTTTCTCTTAGTTTTACATTTTCAGGGAGACTTTTCTCAGTAAGTGGGCTCTTCTTTGTCAAACCAAACTGATTTGGCAAGCAGCTGCATGGTGCAGTGTTACTTGGCACGGAAAACACCCACAGCATCAGGTGTAGAGTCAGCTCCAGGGGTCTGAAGAGAACCACCAGATAGGAAAGGATCTCGTAGTGTAGGGATTTCATTTGACTCTGATTTACATTGGTCAAGTGTCCCTTAACCTATTGCAGACAGACTGTTTTGCTTTAGTTGTATTTCTCATTAACCTCTTTGGCCATCATCTCATAAAATATTTTTGCTCTCTCCCTAGTCTCATACATTTAGTACACAATATTGAATAATTTCAAAGGTCTTAAATTTCATGGAATGTATACATTTGCCAATTTAAACTGTCCAGTATTGTTTAGAAAGAAGCCACATTTGATATCACTATGATATCACTACGTGAATCTGATATTTTCCCTTCAAAATAAATAATTATTATATATTTACTTTGATATCTGAGTTTGAGAATGATCTTTTATGGTTGTTTCTGTAAGTTAAAAAAAAAATCAAGGTCTAAACTACTTTTGGGAAGTAAAAAATATTAAGATAATATTTTACTGTAATTTATGATATTTAAAGAGACTTTAAAAATTGGTTTTGGGTCAGTTTTTTTTGTTTAAAAGTATATATTACCATCACAGGAGAAAATCAAGCAGGCTGGACTGAATACAGCAAGAAGAGCTACATGACTTTCACAACTAGTAATTTCTTTTCAAGTTATATTCATAGTATCATTTTGTCTGTAAATTTTTCTATGATAGACATGCTTTCACAAAGAAATTATATCCTACCATCACCTTAGGATTACACCTTCCACCTATTTGTGATGACTGTCATTCCCATGCATGCAGTTTCTGTATAAAAAAAGAAGATGCATTTCAGCTAGGGAAAGGGTGATTTTTAAGATCCCAGGGATACACGTTTGCATGGCTTATTTGAATTTTCTGATGGTTCAAGACTTATAGTTTCTTTGCAGGGTTTCATATGTACCAAAATTGGAGAGTCCAGGAGTGATACCCAGATCAAAGCAAATTACCTGGGCTTTTGGCAATGGACATTCCCTAAACCCCTCACGAGATAAAAGGGACCAAGAGAAAGGCTGACAGAGAGCTAAGCTCATACTTTCCCAGCTGTTCTGGGGCAAGACAGTGGTTTCAGACTGTGCTGGGCTGTGGTTGTGTTCTTTCACACTGGGCAGAGCACTTTTATTGCACAGCTACAGGAACTCCCTTGATAGCAGGGTGAGTTTGGGAGTTGGCTGAGAGCACCAAATGATTGGTTTTGTAAGAAGTGTGAAGTGATTGGAAACCCTAATGTGATATTTGCCTTCATTAATTAATGCTATCACTACAATGCTTTATGTCATGTATTGCAGAGCAGACTTTCCTCTGTGCTTTCTATAATTAAGTTTCCAACAGTCTATAGAAACACAATAAATTTCTTTAGAAATAAAAGCTAAGCCTGGCAAGCTCAATAACAGCAGAGTAGTTTTTTAATATTCCTTCTAAATTTGCTCTAAAGTGTAGAGCAGGTCAAGAGCAAGTTCAATTTACAGATTATTCTACTAGATGAAATGGAAAGTTGCAAGCCAATGAAAATAAATCCAAGATAAAACATTTTTCTGTCTTTAAATTAAAGTGCTGTTCTGTGATAGAGAAAAGTTAAAATTCATAGAATTCATTAGTACAGTAACTTAATCAGAACCACATAGTTGAAGGTGGAAATGAGTATTTTCAGAAATGTTCAGACATTCTTTAATATGTGCAGTTAATGTTATCATTAGTGGCACATCTAAGAAACAGTTCAATCTGTTGCCCCCCGATAGACAATCATTCCTCCAGGAGAGGAATATTGCTGCAGTCA
Organism: Corvus cornix cornix; assembly: GCF_000738735.6. Classification (NCBI taxonomy): domain Eukaryota; kingdom Metazoa; phylum Chordata; class Aves; order Passeriformes; family Corvidae; genus Corvus; species Corvus cornix. The sequence continues at coordinate 11,247,150 of NC_047058.1, read as the reverse complement.
TTGTGCTTTCAGTTAATGAGATGTGGATCCAATTTGTTAGAGTTTTATTGTAATAAAGCTTATAAATTACCGAAAAACTGGCTTGCTTTCAAAACAGTCTCTTGTTGGCATGACAGTCTTTTTTCTTCAGAAACTCTGATATGCAATTTAGGTGTTGATGGCTACAGATGTGTACCCTTATAGATGAGCAGAAAACCAAGAAAAAGAGTGACAAAGCAATCCAAAAGTTTGATAAACATAGCACTGAGATGAAGGATGGGGCCTGCTTTGCTGTGCTGTTAAAAGTTAGATGCAAATTAGCGACCTCTGTTGCTCCTCACAGCTGAAAGAGTCATTACTAGAATGGGATTAGTTTATTGTGTTGATTATGTTCCTTGTAACGTGCTATAGATATTAACTTCTTCAAGCTTTTTGCAAATTTGTTGAATTCTCCCCATGCAAAGGCTGCTGAATCCTTCAGGTCTTACAGTTTTGTCTTATGATAGGAACTACTTGCTATTAGATGAGCAAGGGCTGAATTTTCATCAGTTAAAAGGTTGTAATGGTATCCAAAACTTTTGCTGAATCCTTAAAAGTTAATTCAGGTCTGGACCTAGAGATCTTTCTTCAGTTTCATTTGTTTTGCTTTTTTAAATTTTCTTTCTAAAGATTACTTCCAAAATTTAACAAGTTCCTCTGCAGCTTCAGACAAATAACTTAATTTACTGAATCAAATATGTGGTTGGAACAAGAGCTGCACTTTGACATGCTGCTTTTCACTACATTAATTCTGGTTTTATATTGCTGGAACTCATGGTCAGAAATGCGAAGTTCCCCTGGGCCATTTGCTATTATGATTTTAGGTATCATTTTTTCTTATGTTAGTATTATAAGATTAGAAAACAAAATATTACAATTGAAAGGAAGAGTGCATTCTGATTTTGTATTAAGAAAATTGTTCCAAATCTTTGTTATAATTATACATGAAATAACATACTAGGGTTTTCTTAATGCTTATCTTGTCCTATGAATAGAGAAGGTGAAAATAGGGCAAAACTCTCAGTGTTAGCCAGAATCTGTTAGTGAGGAGTGTGATCAAAACCTCTTAATGAAAGGAGAAGGGGTCTATTACTCTCCTGGGGAAAATTTTTCTTTTAAGCCTGGGCCTTTAGACCATCTCCAAATTTTCTACTTTCTTGCTTCTGATAATGTCAGACTGTATCATCCAACAGGTAATCCAAGTAACTTTCCTGTGAAAATTCTGTCTCTATGATGCTGTTTTCTACAGCATGCCCTCAGTTTTTATTGTTATATATTTTGGCAGTAAGTGTAGGGCTTATTGTAAAGAAAAAAAGTAAATATTGGGATTTTGAGTTTTCTAAGTTAGATTTAAATAATCATCACTTCAATTTACATAGTTTTTGTATATATTATAAGCAAAATAAGTATGTTGCAAATTTTAAACTTTCTTCTTTTGTTTTAATAATTTAATTTTCTGAAGATTGCCTAAGGTGAAAGTCTGTTGACTAAGGCCTTCATTAGCATAATAAAATAAGCATCGTTTTAAATATCTCATACAATTAGGCCAACCCCCCTCCTTGGCTGAGTTCTTCTCTGAGCACACCCTCATCATGGATGAAAAGGACTTAATGTAAGGGTATAATGAAACTTTTTAAGAGTAATTACAAACTTTGCACCCTCTAGGACAAACATCTCCCAATTATCTCATTTTGTGCTTCATCCATTATACAAGTCTGTCAAAAAGTACTGTCTTTTTCCAAGGCTCTTGATTAACATTGACCAGTTTTTCTTCAGTTTCTGTTCAAATTAATGTAGTGAGATTAACACCACAATTATTTGCAGTGGGTTGAGTCTGTCATTTAATTAAAATAAAATAAGGCTGTCCATATAAAGCAACTTGTTTGCTCTTATTCGTCCAAGTAGAACTGATTTCTGCAGTTTAATTTATGCAGGAATCATTTTATTCCACTTCCCAACAAGATAAAATGTTCATTTTCTTGTTAATATATCTTATTCATTTTAAATGACTAAAGAGATGGTCATTTTGTTGAGCAAACTTTGCATGAGGGAGGGAATTTGCTGATGTGACATGGTGGTAAAAGCTTGAAATTGCCCTAAATGTTTGTGCTACCAGCCTGCAGTGCTAATTATTTCTTTAATTACAATGTGTCTAATTATATTCCACATTTGTATACATAACCAAAAAGGATCAAATAATTTTTTAAAAAGTGTTCTTTAATTAAAATTTCAATTTCATGTCTGTTATTAAAATGATATTAGCATTCTAGAGAGAGAGATTGTATTCAGCTGCCCAAAGTAGCGGTCAGAAAATCTGCATCTCAACTGATGTCTTTTAAAATGTATGTTGAATATATACATAACAAGGTTCATAGATTAGTAGTCCATGGGGGCATTTAAGACCCACTCGATATGACTTTTCTGTGAGGAAAACAGCATTTTAATCAGTAAATTCAAAGTACAAATGCAGAGGAACCAGGAAAGGTTTGCTATACAGATGAAAATAATTTTGAATGCTTATTTTCTTTTAGTTGACTGTATAACTAATTGATATGTTTTTAGTTATAACACCATGGAGCTTTTACAGTAAGGCTGCTTTCAGCCACGGGAATCTCCAAGGCTAGACTTGGTATTTCTTTGTGTCAAGATGATATAACTTTGCCCCAGGCACAGCCACAGGCTGAAAACACTTCAAATGGATAAAAAAGGAGACAGACGGCCATCTGTAAATTCATTACCATTACAAGTCTGAGCATGGTTATTAGAAAATGATGCAAAAAAAATACATGAGAATGCAATTGTGGTAATACCACTGGATTTTAAATATAGAAATGTAAAGTAAGGTATAATGATTTTCGAAGAGTTCCTGTCATTACAGAGTTACCAGTTTTGTAAACTACATATTTGCAGACATAACCCTATCAGACCTTGGGGTTTCAATGAGAAAAAAGTTCTTTTTTTAAATTTCAAAATCAAGGCTGAATTTAATACACCCATTCAAATAGGTCTGTTGTGTTAAGGCTTATATTCTCTTATGTTTTATGTTCTATAAATAAGTATTTTCAATATTTAATGTGCAACAAGCATTAAACATTTCTGCTACATTACTGAAAAATAAATTAGGGATTCAGTAATCCAAGCTTCTTGCAGGTGAAACAACTGAAGTAAAAGGAACCTAACAGGAAAGAACCCCTGAAGATTTAAACAGTGAATTCACTTTTAGTTTGTAATCATTTGTATTATAGTACCAAGACTCCCATGGGTGTCTGGGGCCATGTTATACCAGGCATTGTGGCCTGAAAAATTTCTCACCTTTTTCCCTGAACACTCACCATGTAACTGTGCATTCCCCCTGCTTTTATTATTTTTTTCTTTTAATTTCTGCTGTTGCTTTTCAAGGTTTATTTTTGACTTGGACCACTCCATTAAATTTAGGTGGCAGTGAGCTTGAGTTCAGACGTGAGAGTAAATGGCCAAAGTGGAAAGGAGTGGGAGCTGACTTTATGTGATAAGGTAGCAGAGCTGGCTTAGCTACACCCAAAGTGTGAGTAGGGAAAAGTGGTTTGAAAAGATAAAGTGATTATACCAGTCTCTGTTGTACAGAAGTTTGCGCTAGTAATGAATCTAGAAACAGAGTTCATTCCTGTATACAAGACTAGTGGAGACAGAGAACTAGAAAGGGAGGAAAGAACAGCCTTTGTGCTCCCCCAGCTTGTGAATATTTTGATAAGGTATGAAGAATTTTTACTTGATTTTGTGGGGTGTGTCCTAGGTTACGTGAAGTGTACTCCATTATACTTGCTTCTGCTCCCAATCCAGCTGCTGAGAGAATAGAAAAAGGGATTTGGGGGAGTGGAAGAAAGAGGACACTTAATAGAAGAGTGTTCAAACACAAAAAATCCCAAAGGCCATTGCACTGAGCCTACGCCTGGGAGGTGTGAGGGTGCTCGTGCTCTGCTTCTGCTGTTTGTGCATCTAAATTCCCACCTGGGTGATAGTAATAATTGAGCAAGGCTTACACAAATAGCAGCCCAGAAGAAATACAATTGTGGTTTCTAGAAGTACAATTCTGCATACCCTATTCACAAAAAACAGAAGTGCCTGCGCAGGTCATTGGAGTTGGACGCGTTCTTAGAGTCAACACAGAGATGATGCTGCTCATGCCATTAGTTTGGATCAGCTTTAATGACTCCCCACATGGTTAAATTAAATGATTTTTGTAAGAGTTTAAGTGGTTTTCTCAGTGAAGGCAGCCTATCTATTAATGTATTCTTGCTTAGATAACCTGTTCATCTTGTGAATCAACAGTTCTCAGAAATACCATCAGGGTCTATTTTTCTTCAGAGACAGATTTACATTTCTTTAGGACACAGAATCTCACTATTGTTCTCTCAGAATGATTCCAGCTTTCCTTAATATATTCTTGTTAATACATACACTCATACTTCAGGGTTCCCATATTTCTCAAGGACCCTGGAAATTCAAGTTATGTATCATTATTAAAAGAATCCGTGTGTATCCATGTACAGTTCATTTCTGTATACTTGCTGTTAACATTTTAGCATCTGTATAGTTACTGCAATGTTGACAGTTGTTATCAAACTTGTTTACTTAAAATTCTTCGCTTCTCTCCAGGCTACAAAACTGTACAGCTGCACAGCTCCTCTCCTGCTCCAAGACCTGCTGTGGCAGATGCAGATGGTTGACTGACAAGTTAGTGAAAGAGGAGCTAAAGAGAAGTAATGGGACTTCTCTTCAGGGAATGTGAGTTGCTCATGAAAGCAGACTGAGGAAAGGAAGAAATTAATCTGCACCTGTTTAGCTACTTGACAGTCAGCCAGTATGGGCAACTGATAACATACCTTAAGATAATGTCACCTTTGCTTAGGGAAGCACTTGAAGTTGGGGAAAAGCAGGCACTATTCGTTTTGGCTACACATTCCCTGCCTCTCCCCTCTCTTATGGCCCCGTGGCGGGTCTATAAAGTGCATTAATGGTTGATTGTGAAACGAGAGGAAAAAAAATATTTTTCAAAGACAGTTTTGAGAAATTGTCTCAGAAGAAAGTTTAATTCTCATTTTCTGCATGTGAATGGGGGACTCGAATGCTCAGTTTAAAAAAATGTTTCTGAAAGTGTACCCTGTGATACCCACAACAGTCAGAGGAAGGGCAGAAACCCAACTGTGCTTTGAAATGACAGAAATAGGTCTTCCCGCTAATGCTTATTGTCAGTTATCTATAATTTAGGCAAAAGTCAAATTGTCAGCATGATAAATGTGTAAGATTGATTCAAACAATGCTCAAAATGACTGTGTTAGTTTACTACAGACTTTTGCATTAACTATGGGCTGGTGGAAAATTCACTCAAAACAATTACCCCTTTTAAATGAGACCGTAACAAATTCTGACAGGCTTTTAAGATTTTCTTTGACAAAGCACTTTATTAAAAATGTCTGATGAGTGAATCCAAGTAATAGTTACTTATTACTGACCACCTTCTCATTCAAGTCCTACATGATACATTAGTCAGGGTTTTCTCTAGTGTCACAAAGGTAACTTGTGTTGTTACATTTCTGCCTGAGCTTCATATCTGCTCTATCATATTTAGGAATGCTGGGTGTACTTGGAAGATGGAAAAGATGCTAGGCTATATTCTGGTTGCAGTCTGCAAAGAAATGAGATGATGTTGCAAGGTGGTGTCCTTTAAACACTCAACAGCTTTGCAGCTGTTAATGTTTGGAGTAAATTTTAAGGATTATGAAGTTTGGTATAACTGGGGCTTTACAAGGGCTGCACAATAGAGGGAAGTAGCATCTAATATAGAACATATCACAAACTTTTGGGGATCTTTCTGGCAGTGTGTAAAGTGAGCTTTGGATGGTCACATCTGCTTGAATTCAAAGTGGAAAGAAAGTGTAAGTTCTAATGTGATAAGCTATTCTATGATTTCTTTAGATTTTAATCTGTATGCAATTAATTTTAAGTGAAATTATGAATAATTATTCACTTCTCTGAATGGTCAGAAGGTGTTTATGGAATGCTGGGTAACTAGAATAATTCAAGTGGCTCTAGAAGGGGAAGGAAGCAAGGTGGCTGGATTAGCACTCATAAAATAAGTCCCTTAGTCTTCTGTGGTTTTACATGTAAGTTTGGCAATTTGAAAGCCCAATTGAGCGGACACAGTGGAAAAAAGAACTTGTTTAAAAATTAGGTCCTCCAGGAACTGGGACCAAGGCACATTTTTCAGGTCTCCCCAGGGCTCCCTTGTTTTAAATACTGAGATTAAAGACACCAGGGCTGTGGTATCTCATTTGGCAATGGCAATTTCATCCACCCGAAGCAGCACCAACTTTTATTGTCAGCTTTCATGTTCATTAACTGCTGTGTTACATCAAGGAACTGATCCAGCTTGTAAAGGAGTTTCCAGTTTTTTTGCTGGAACCTTTCCCATGTGTAGTCCCTTTTTGGTTGCACAGGAGAGTTGTGCCAGCAGAGTATGAGTGGCAGCACCAGGGCAGGAATGAGCAGATGAGCAGTGCGGGGTGCAGGTGCACTGAAGAAATCTAATCTGGATTGGGGCAGATCACAGGAGGACAGCAGAGGGAGGGTGGCTGGGAAAGGCAGGGAGAGCCTGGGGGACAGACGATTTTGGTAACAAAGAACCCAGGGACAAAGGGAATCAGGAGCTACCTGTTTGAGGAGTTCTGCACCAGCAAAGAAGGAGAGCGAAATATAGCAAGCAGGAGGTAGTAGATGGTAGAAAAAAATAAATAAGGTTAGAGAGCTGCCCTCATGATAAGAACAGTTAATCAGGAGGACATTTTCTGGTCTGAAAGCTTCATGTGATTTACCTGAGATAAAAGCCTTGAAGTGTAGCAGCTGAGGAGGATATGCTTGGGGAATTCACAAAGAGGTTGGAGAAACTATTAGTTTGAACCATGACAGGGCCTTTTCATCATTTTCATTCTCGCCATAAGACACATTGAGGTAGTATATACACTTAGGAAACTAATTACTATACACCCAGCAGGCCAGACCTAGATTACTTACTGAAAACAAATCTTCTGAAGGATCAAAGTATTAAGAGATTTCAAAATGCCAGTGAGTTATGATGCTTGTCAGTTTTCAATATCAAGTAATGATAAAACCAAGTGGCTGTAACAAATTATTTTGTGTCTAGTTGAATAGATAATGATGACTATCCATCCCAAACATGCTGCTGCTTAAAGTTTAGTTGCAGCAGTAATAAACCTAAGCTCTACCAGCCAAGATGCCAAGCTCAGTTTTGATTGTGCTGTGTGATAATTCACCTCTGTAGTCACTTTAATTTTCATAAAAATGAAATTAATTGAAAATTATGAATTCAGCTTTTCCAGCATGAAAACCCTAATTCAACATGGATTTGGGGACCATTTCAAATAGTATTTTTTTTGAGAGCTGTTTTTTTCTCCTGATTAAACCTTCTTGCAATGGCCAGGTGAGCACTAAATCATACTGTACTGGGAAAGCAAGATTTGTTTAGTTTGAGTATGCAGATTCACAGTTCTTTAGAAGTAACAGGCTGGGCTTAGTTATTCCCTGAAAGTGCAGGAAATTTTGCTGGTCTGTGTACAAATGGAAAAGGTGGCCCAACCTATTTATGATGGGTTTGCAGTCACTATGAAAGGGAAGATCACAATCTCACTGCTCCTTTAATAGCTTTACAGAAATCAGTGTTAGACTGGATCATCTTTGAACCTGGCAAAGAAGTTTGAGGGACTTTAGGGTTTTGGGGGTGTTGAGGTTGTTTTTGCTTTCTTTTTCTTACTCTGTTGCCTTTTGCTGAAATGGAAAATAGTTGGTAACACAAGAATATCCAGCGTCTTGTAGGTAAAGATGATAATATTATTGTTGTGTACATCTTAGCCACAGTCCCTTTGAGAAAGATGTGTTCTCAAAGTCATTGAAGAAGAAGGAGCTTGAAATGATGTGTTTCTAGTGAAAGCCTTTTCTCTTGGAGAGTAATTTCAGGCATCAAGCAGTGGGGTTATTAGACTTTTTTTTTTTTTTTTTTTTTTTTTTTTTTTTTTTTTTTTTTTTTTTGCCATCACGTTTTCCTCTGTATTATACCACAGTATAAAAAAAAAGGGGGAAAAAAGTAAAAAAGAAAGTGGTCTTGCATCATAGCAAGTGAACTGTGGAAACATAAAAGATACAGGAAATTTGTGTCTTCTTGTTTTTGAGATTGCTTAAGGGGAATGGGGATTTCTGTATTATTTTTATAATGGATCAAAACAGCAACAGCAAATTCCCTTCGGTCTTATTGATTTAAATTTGGTAGCTAAGGGAAACAATCAGAATCAGTAAATAGAACCTGTTCTTTTGTTCGCTTTAATGAGCAACTTTAAGCTCGCTTGTTACACATGATTGTGGGTTTTGGCATGTGTAATTTATAATTATAGTGCAACTCTTCACAGTTTGGCATCTTTCAATTTTCTAGTTTCAGACCTCTGCCTGTGAGTGTTATACTATGTACCTATTTGCAGAAGGATCAGAGTATATGTTAAGACAGTTTCTAGACAGCCCAGATAGACACCACGATAAACATAGCTGTGCTGGCCTAAGCAGATATGCAAAACCATAAGCAGTGAAGCCTCCTGGTTTTGCCTTCTGCGTCTGGCAGGTCCATGTGTGTGAGGAGTCAGACATTCTGGCTCCTCTCTGGAGTCATTTCTGATACAGAAAGTGTCTGCTGGAGCAGTGACTGAACAATATGCTATTTAAAAATGTATAAAATCATAATTTGTTTGGGAAAGCTAATCGTGGCATGAATTGCTGTACTACACATGGTCCATCTTACTCAGAATTTGACTTCTGATAGTGGCTTATAGCAGACACTTTGGGAACTGCAAAGTAGATACAAGTGAAATAATGTTTTCATACCCTTCCTCTTCCTGAGGTCAGATTTTAAACTGCCCTGCTTAGATATCAACTTAACCTTAGAGGATGAGATAGAATTTTCTTTTCAGTGTTCTTTCCTATAATTGTAATTCAGGATATCCTTACTGTACATGTATAAATGTCCAATCCCAAATGAGATAGAATACACTCCTATATGTACCTGGTGGCAGGGAGTTTCATAATGTAATTGTCACAACAAAAGCATTTATTCAGTGTTTTCAATTCCACCATCTTTCATTAGCTTTCCTTTTACTCTTGCTTTATGATGTGTGTGGAATGGTAATGTCATATCTATCTTCCCTGTCATTTTAGTTTGGAATATGCCCTTTTCGTGTCCTTTGTTATTTGTCTCTTTTCCAAGACAAACTGTTTAAGTCTTACAGTCTCTCTCTCTCTGTGATAGTTTCTCTATGCTTGTATTGCTTTTATTGTCCTCCTTTAGTGCAGCCTGTAGCATTCCAGAGGAGGCTGAATTAGAATGGATTGCACATCATCTTCCACTCATACCTAACGCATCGTAATGTGATAGTGGTCCGAGCAGAGGCTCTCACTGAGCCTCCTGTGTTACAGCAGCCAGGTCCAAACCTATCAGGAGTGCAAGTAGTTTGAATTCTTTCCTTCCCCTTGCACTTCTACCAATTGCCTATTCACCCACTATGGCAAAATAACCCCAGAATTCTTCACAGCTTTCCCTGAATTGAATTTATTTGCAAATACTGCTGCTTTGTTATTCACCTGCACTGCCATTAATAAAGGTATTAAACTTCAGATTGAATATGAAACCTTGGGGCATTTTACTGGTAAATACATTATACTTATCACAAATTATTAGCTTGTGAAACTGTGATGCTTTTGGATCATTGATCCTTTTTAATGTTTACCTTGTTACTGTATTTTATTGACAACAGGCAAACAACATTTTTGGTGCTATGCACATATTTTGCTAAATACAGGGAGAAAACTTGGAAACAAAAACTACTTACTAATCCTATTTTTGTTAAATCCTTTTTACTTGGAGCAATGTTGTTAGTTTCATCACAACAAAATAAATTGTCTTTTGCGTGCTGGAGCCAGAGTGAAAATTTCACTCAAACGTGGCAAACATTCAAACTGAAATCATGTTTTATGACTGCACATTAAAACCGTCGCTCCCCTTTCCCTATAAAATACTGCTGATGGTATTAGATAACTCTAGCTTGAGTGCAAGCTCTGAGCTTAGTTTTTTTGCTTTATTCTGTTTGGAAGATTAAGCCCAAATATGAGCCCAGAGGACCCTGTTCATCGCTGTTGGAATCTAATGAGTTCTAAGTAGGTTATGGGTCTCTTAAATTAGCAAACAGCTCCATGGCCTAACAATGCCACCTGTTCTTAAGATGAATTTTTCTGAATCCTGAATTCCCCTGAAACTAGCACCTATCCACACACCTCATTCCTGGCAGATGGAAACTGAGGGCTCCAACTCTCTAAAAATGCACTAAGGCAAAGACACTGCATACAAACTGCCATAATGTCTTATGGTCACCAGGAAGGATTTGTGTCTTTCTTTCCCTTTAAAATTAAACTCCAACCCTTATTTGGCACAAGGAATGACAGGTGAAGCCTCATATGTAATGAAAAAATTCTGTGTTTCTTTTGTGAAGAAAAGGACAATCCTCCTCCCTGATGGTATCCATGCACATCCCCTCAGTGGAGACCCACCATCCTTCCCATGGCCTTGCTTTCCTCCAGAAAAGTCACTGTGCTTACCTTGGACTGTTACTCACACACACAATGCTGTGTACACTCAGTGCTATTTCCTAATGTAAATTCTCAACAGCCTCGTCTGGAAGTAGAGTGGGGAGGCAAATGAAAGTATTGGATGTGAAGTGCTCATAGGACATATGATAAAGGTGCCATTTGAAGAAATGCTGTATGAGGGACTTTGTCCAGATCTTCTTGTAAGGCAGGGAAAATGAGTAAACCTGTGTTCTTATTGGAATGCAGCAGTCTGGTGTTCCTGGATTATCTTTTCTACAATCAAGAGAAGAGGTGATCTGACAGGGTAAAGAAGAAATCACAGTGTCTTTAAAAAAGAAGGAACATGCTCAGCCCCCCCCAGTCCCTGGCATATGAAGTGAACCCAAACAGTTCTCTCTCAGCCTCTTGCCTCACTAACGAGGCTGCTTCTGAGTCTGAAGCCTGGCTGGCACTGAAGGGCTCCACTGGCCATATGGGACTGTGGTGCCGTGGAGGGCTTGTCAGGACAGATGTGTCACTTCTAAGGCTTCATGGCTTTTGTGCCCTTTGGTTTTTTACTGAAATGCAAAACACACATGAATAGAGACTCTTGTTAACAGTCTCCTTGTCACCTGCTGTATCTTTTGCAAATCAAGTTAAAGAGGAAGGCATTTTGAAACTGGTTATTTCACTTAACTGTTCCTTAATGACTGTTTCAAGGACAGCAGTGTCTGAACTCTTGATATATTATAAGATTCCAAATATTTTTTTTTTCCTCTCAGAAAGGCTAGAGGAGCAATTATATGTCTTTATTTTTCTATCACTCAATTTAATACTCAGAACTGAGCTTAAAAACCTATGCTGATGATTGGTATCCTTTAGCTATTATCAGGTATCACTTTCTAATCAGTTTGAATTAGGCTTTGATATTCATCCACCTATCCTCATCAATCATTCAACTTTAAAATACTGGTTTGTAATGATACCTTTCTCATGTTTGTTTTTCATCTTTTGGGATAGAGGAAGAGGGTGCTGCACACTAGGATTTTACACCTAGTGGCTGCTCATTACATATCCCTTTTTAAGGTCAGTGAGTGTTCCACACCTGCTTAGTTTCTTTCTCATTAATAAGATAATGATGCATTCTGTTGTGGCTCTCCTACCCCACAACAAACACTGTTTTGAACTGGATCATCAACTGCAGTGAGCTCCATTCTAAATGAAAATTGCTTTCCAGGTGTTAAAATTCATTATCTCACTGCAGTGGAAGCTAAGATAGAGGTAATTGGATTATATATGTAATGTGAAACCCAATAAACTGTGGTGTAAGTAGACAATTACATGACTGGGAGTCATAAAGATTTAAGTGTAACCAGGACAGAACCAGGGCAATAAATTAATAAACACATGAGAAGTGAATAAAGAAATGCTGAATGAGGTCTCACCTAAGATGAAAGAAGACAATACAGATTTTAATGGTGCCAGAAGGATACTGCTTCTCCGTGATGTCTTATCTAAAATCTTTTGGGTCAAAAGATACCACATGGAGGACTTCTAGAACAGGGAAGGTCATTCTGATTTTGTAGAACAAAACCAAATCTATGTGTTTAGTCTCAACTGTTCTATGTACTTAACAGCAAATGAACCTATCTTTATCACTGCTTCTCCCAGTTGTGAAAATTGGATGATTAGGTTTTTGTTAAAGGACTTCACAATATTCAGATGAAAAATGTTGTGGGGGTTTTTTTTGGTTTTTTTTTTTTTTTTTTTTTTTGGGTTTTTTTTTTTTTTTTAGGAAGATACAGCCATTTTTTATTTTATTAAGTGTCCAGATTTTATTTTCTTGTGTTTGGTCAACCACACCAGTAAGTGCATAAAATTGTGGTTTAAAAAAATTACTATGGGTTAAAAAATTATAGGTATAAAATAGTCCTAGTTCAGCTATCCCCAGCTTCTATCCAAATCTATCTGATTTCATAAACTCTTCATAGGAAGTAGGATGAGATCCATAGGATTGAAATAAAGAAAATAATAAGGATTACCTACAGCCTTGGAGTGCTTATAAGCAGTAAGTAACGTTAATGCCCATATCCCCTTAGGCAGGTGAAAATGGAATTGTAACTGGTGTGATGAGAGTTCTGTATTGCTAATAAATTCATGTCAAGGTGTACTCGTGTCTCTGACTATGTAATACAATTTAGATGTATATTTATTAGTGGCTTCAGATAGAATTCGTCTTTCTCAAAAGCAAGGGAAAATTTTAACAAGAGTTTGTAAAAAGTGATCAGAGGAAGGGTGAATCTTGAAGAAAGCAGATAGGAAGTTATCTCTGTAGCAGTATTCAGCAAGTGACTTTTTCTTTCTTAATACTATACACCTGACATTGAGTTTGTGATGCAGTGTGTGAGTTGCATGGATGCACTGCTAGGGCAGTGTTCGATCTTGGATCAGAGGGCATTAGAACCCTACATCATTGCTGGGTGTTCTGAATTCATCTTTTAATAATACTGGAGTTACTGGGCTATTTTGCTGACAAAGATGGTATGAAGTTGTGCTTCAGTTCCTCCTTCTCTCTCTTTTCTCCTTTTCCCTCACCCTCATTTTGAATCTCCTTGGTGAACTGAATCTGCAGAAGAGGGGACAAGTCAATTCAGTGTGTCTGATGAGTGCAGACAGCTCCACAGTGACACTAGGACATCTTTACATTCTGTGAAGTGTCAGGATCTGGATCAGAAAACTCACTCTGATGTTCCCTTTCAAAATATGACATGTGAAACAGCAGCTTCTATTTCAAAATTCTCCAAGGCAGGAGGAAATATGTAAAGATAGAGGAGGATAGGTACCTGTGATTTTTGCTCTGCTGCACATTTAGGCCCACGCAGATGGGTTTACAGGGATATCTGTGCAACTGTATCCCTGGACTGGTTTCAATGAGCATAGCTCTAGGAAATCAATTCAACAATCAGTATTTTTATCAGCTGAGAATTTTTTTCATAAAGCAAGTGATATTAAGCTCAGGACTATAGAACAACTGTGAATACATCTTGAATTATACAAATATAGGCACTAGTGCAAATATGTATGCTAAAAGTAGTCATTCTTATCGTTTTTAATATTAAAAATATATTTATTTATTTTAATTCTTTATTAAGGAGTACTGATGCTTTCAGAGTCTGTCCAGGGCACACTGTTTCAGTGTCTTTCATTAAGTCCTGCTGCACCACTTCTTTGAATCATGAACAAAAATGCCAAAAAAAAAAATCATAAATCATAATGATTTTCCATCAGAATGGGCCAGGTGGGATTACAAGCAGAGCACCTGCAGTAAATGCATCACATCCTGTATACCAGGGAAAGCACTTTTTGTCTTTTCCACATTTTTCAAGGAAAAGTCGTATTTAAAATTCAACAACAGCCTTTCCTAAAATCTGTACTAATAGAACTGTTGAGCTGTGTTTAACAGCTCAGCTGCGCTTTTAAAACTTCAGCTCTGTCTAAGCAGGTGCTGTGGGAATCCCCAAACCTGAGCACTACAGAACAGAATGATTTTACCTCACCCAGCACCCACCACTGGCCAACACCCCCAGCACAGCCACCTGAGGGGGTGTGTTGTGTCCAAATGCTGACTCTGGCTTGTGTTGGTGGTTCATCTGAGAGCAAGGGGCTTATTCTGCTTTGGGCTGTGCTGTTAAAGTCTGGTCTTCCCTCACACTGGGAAACTGCAAGAGCAAGGCTCACTGAAGAGAACAGCTGACAGCTGCTATTTTAATGTCTTCACTATGACTCTTATCTACCACTGTGACATCCCCATCATGTCTTCATTGTTTACAGATTTCTAAGTTTGTAGAAAAGTCTTTGGGATATGAGAGCAGATATTCAAGGGGTCTCTAGCCATCCCCAGGAGCCTGCTGGGAGCAGTGAGTATTCCATAGAGTCTGCTTTCATAGGAAGGAAAATGCCTCATCCATACCAGTAGCAGTAAGCCATTGTTGCTGTGGCACAGCAGTTGGTGAGATAAGATAATTATGAAGCATTTACAGAACACATGCAAAATTAGTTGTAGCTCACAGAAGGAAAGAGAATTCAGCAAACTATTCAGAGTATTAATTTTCAGCTGATCCTGTCACAACTGTGGAGAGAGAATGCTAATGAAGTGTGAATGTGTAAAAAGAAGAAATTATCAATTAAACACAGTAAATATCCAAATAACAAATATTCTATTCAAATGTCACATATCTGTAAAGCAGTTTTGTTTCTGGGCGCATACATGGACATATGAAGTTCAATAGTAAGATGAAATCTGGAAGCGAGTTCTTTTGAAATTACCCATTCCCTCAAAATCTCCAGAATTTATTGATTATAAAATTCAATTTTATTATGTAAATATCATAAAAAATCGCTCCAGAAATCTTTTCATGAGATTGCACTGTATGTATAGAGGATGCTTGCTTGTGGTTGTAATAACTTCCCACACATTGAAAGCCTCACAATGAATGGGCCTCAGAACTTGTGCTGAATTGTGGCCCATTAACACCAATCATTCCGGAGGTACTGTAACATTAGGAGCTCCTGCTAAGCCAGGAATTTGTATAAAAACAGACGCTATTCTGTCCAAGCAGAAATCTCTGCTACTTTAAAAAAAAAAAAAAAAAAAAAAAAAAGTAAATATATATATATATATATATATATAAAATAAGAAATTCTTGGCTTTGTACTTTCAAAGAAAGAATGTTTTGATTTACATTACAAAGGTTAAAATTGTGTAAAGTTGGTGCTTTTTTAACAATCTTAACTACTTTGTTATTAATATATTTTATGTGAAGGTAAAACAAATACTCCATTGACCAGGAAACCTGTTTGCTCTTTCTACTCCAATGTGAATCTGGTGCCACACGGGAGTTCTTCATTTCAATTAATTATCATACTTGAGGATATTTGATAGCGCAGTACAGAGATGCTTGCTTCCTTTAGCAAGAAGAAATTGTCAGATGCTCAGGAACTCACAGATATTTAATTTAACCTTGGAATTTTCACTAGGATAGAATTTTCTGTAACTGCACAGGAGGGCTTTTACAATTAATTAGATGGCCACTACCTAATGCCTGTAAGTGTGGTCTTTGGATAGTGTAGTGTTTATATAAACTTTATTTTGCATGATGCACTGACTTATTACTCTGTGTAATGAACAAAGAAAACACTCTTGGATACCTGAGATTTTTGGCCTCACCTCTTTGACTTTTCTTTTTTGCACCATTTCAGTCCTCTTTTAAATAGCGCAGTTTTGAATGCAGCGCTTCAAGTAAGCCATTTGACAAACTAGTTAAATAAGGGGTTAAGTACAATTGAGAAATTGAGCTTGAATTATGTTGGCATGTAATATTGAGTGTGTAACACAGGAGAGTAAAAATCCATATTGTACACGTAAATGAATAGAGCATGGAAGCTTGTGGAAGGGTGAAGGACAGTGAAGAACAGTTTGGAAATGTCCGTTGATTTGTGATTTTGGTGAAAACTAACAAATTGTCTAAAACACTTCATATAAAGACCAACAAAACTGGGCAGAGGTTGATTTTTATTTTGCTTTGCATACATACTCTAAGAATTGTTGCAAATCCTTTGCTAAATTCATCTTTGCATGTCTTGCCACTTGACAGTGTTCTCTAGTTACAAATGCTCTTACTTCACCAGATGGAATAAGAATATGGGAATAACTGTTAGAGTACTGTATATCCTGTGGGAAGTGAGAGAATGATACTTGTGAAATTGATGTTGCTTCATTGGGATGAAGAACAGAGAGAATACTTTAGGGAAGCCGTCATGGATGGGCTACCACCTTCCTGCACTGCTCTAACAAAGTGGGTGTGGTACAGGATGGTTGATATGCAGAGCACTTTTAGGAAAGGTACTGTTTGGTCTGCATTTCAGAACTGAAGCTCCCCCAGCAGTCACGTTCACGTGTGATTCACACACAACTTGTACAGGTGTGCAGGAGGCATCCCTGAGCTACATCAGAAAGCAATTCCCTTCTCTTTTCTGTGGATTGTGAATGCAGAATGCAACGTGATCTTGAAAATGTGTCTAACAACAGAGCTCCTCATGCCTCAGGACAGAGAAACAGAAGAGCCCAGTGCTAGACTGTGTTTGAAAATCAAATTATTTATAAGGAAGATTGAGGACAAATTTTCTCCAGGTTTTTTTAGCATAAATCATTCTGCTGAATTTAGCTTAGTGATGCTGGCACAATTTCTTTTTATCTTTCAGCTGCTCTGTAGCCCTTTCTGAATTTTGTTCTGATGAAATATTTTCAAGTATTGTTTTGAGAGAGATGATAATCTAGCAGAAGGGGAAATAAAGGCATCTGGCTAGACTCTTCTTCAAATAACCGTGGCCAAGAAAGTCATTAAAGCAAATTAAAAACCAAACATGGTTTTCTCACTTCTTTACTAAATACCACAGTTATTCATCTCTGAAAATGGACAAACAATCTCAGTCAAGCTGTCATTATGAAGAGGAATGGACAAGTTATAATTTGAATGCTAATCAAATTCTTATTTATCAGTCTCAGCTGTGATGGTTTGGTAGGCATATGCCAACAAATTTAACAAACATTTTGTCTTCCAAAGAGTAAAGTCTATGTTTGCTTGTCTTCTCCATAAGTGATTTTTAATACACACTATTAATGCAAGACAAAATACAATGAAATGAAATGAAAAGATTGGCCTTGCTGAGGGCACATCTTGTGACACCATGTTGACAGAATGGGTGTATTACATCTCAATAGAAAAAAATTGATGGTAAAACTAGTTTGTGATGGAGAGGGTTGCAGTTTTTTGACATTTGCCTGAGGTACCTGATGACAAAAAAAGAATGATCACAAGGATGAGGAAGACAAAAGTTTAGTAAACTCCTTCAAGATGTGTAAAAATGCTTTGAAATCAGACTATTTTATTGATTTATTTTCTGTAGTGTCACTACAAATAGTATCTGAATATCTGAAGCCACTGGACAGTTACTTGATATTGTATCTAGAAATATATCTTGAGATTCCCATGTGTGGCTTGCTTTCCAGTGAAGTTCCTGTAAAACACTGTCTTTAGATTTGCTGTGCTGTAATTCAGTCTGTTACCTGGTTTTGACTTTTGTCATATTAAAGGTAGTTGTGATATGTCGTTTGGAAGTGCAACATGTCTTGCAATGGATAAGCTTGTTAACAAATAAAGGGAGAAATTGCAAGGGGAGGGGAGCGGTGATGAGGGCAGAGGTGGGGCTGCCTATTTCCCTGTCCTGCTGCCCCAGCAGGAGTGAGCTGCTTAAGTCTACACAAGTTCAAGGCATTAATGATGGCTTAGCAAAGCAGAGCACACTGGCAGCTGATGTGATTTGGCAGCTGATGTGTGACATGAATCAGAACTGTTTCCCCCATCCCTGCTTCGCTGTGTTGCAGCCAGAGTGGGGTGATCCAAGTCCCAGGCTTGCAGCTTTCTCCTGTTCCCACACAGTTACGTGTGGTGTTCAGCACTCCCAGACCTCAGGAACACCAAATTCTGTGTGATGCATAAAAAACACATAACAGCATCTCGTGTTCTTTGCTTTGTGTCCTTTGAAGACAATCCTTGTTTCTGAGTGCAGATGCCAGACAAGCACAGGCTGGCCAGACCCATGTACATCTGAAGCACCGTTGACTGCATATTTTAGGTGTTGATACTCTGGCTCAAAGAGGAGCTGTGTGTGAGCTTGAACAGCAGACTAGTAAGAGTAACTCAGGTAGTCCAGGAAAGCTGTGGCTGCCCCATCCCTGGAAGTGCTCAGGGCCAGTTTGGATGTGGATTTGAGCAATGTGGTCTAGTGAAAGGTGTCCGTGCCCATGGCAGGAGATCGAAATGTGATGATCTTTAAGGTCCCTCCCAACCATTCTATGATTCTGTGATGGCAGTCCTGCATGTCCTGTTAGAAAATATTATTGGTCAATTTGTTTAAAGGCTTTACTGCTGCTAACAGTCAATACTTCTAAAGCCCACCTCTGCTGTTAATGTAATTGACTTATTTTTTAAATACTTACTTGCCTTTAGTAAATACATTAAACAACTTTTCTAATGACCATTTTGCTATCTCAGATCTTGCTGAGGATAAGCTGCCTTTTATCTTTGCCTTTCAAGAAATAACCTTACCCGAAAACTTCTCTGGATTCAAAGCATGGATTTTATGTGGTGATTCCAGGACATGGCCCATGTATAGGTGGCTTTAATAACTATAGAGCAATGCTTACTTTTCTGGGCAAATCCCTTCAGGGAGTTTATGGGTCACCAATACTGGGTATTTAGGAGAAAAGAAAGCATTGATTTTGTGCCGTAGCTGACGTTTGCCGTGTTTTTGGAGCTTTAGCCTAACCTAAGTGCAATGAGTGGAGGAATTTAATGCCTTTGGTTCTAGTAGGACTTAATGGTTTAGAGTTTACAAGTTCAGTTTCTTATACAATATCCCCATTGACTTACACTGAGAGATCAGAATGATTTACAGTCACTGCTGGACTTTAGAATGATTCCCAGAAGTCTAAGCCTGGTAGTACTTCAATAAGCCACTGTAATAAGATATTTTATTGTTATGGCTTTGAATGTCCTGCAGTGTACGGTAATTCAGATATAAAATAATTAGGAGCAATTAAAGACCATTATAGTAAGGATTACTTTGTGCTAATGACAGACTGTTAGACTGGAGCAAAAATACTTCTAAAGTCATTCAGGGAACATGATACCTAGTCAAGGTGGGAAAAGGAGCACATGTCTGAGATTTGAGTGGGAAGAAGCCTAAATAGATGAGGACTTGTTCTTTCACCACGTTCTCCTTTTCTTTAAGTATCCCCCAAATTCCAATATATCTTATAATTAAACATTTTGTTCATTAAAGATATTCATTAAACTACAACAATAATGTACAACTTTACTTCATGAAAGGGTATTTCTAAACCCATAAGAAGAAAAGATACGTTTTGTGTTTAGCTGCTGATTTTTGATAGCAGTGTTTTATTAAATGTATTAAAATCAATAATGCTGATTTTCCAACTCTGTCAGTGAAACGTTTTTAGTAAAATAGATATTTTATTTACTTCTAAATAAAATTCAGCAACCCTCAGGAGTCTGTCATGAGAGAAGGCATTCAGCTTAGACTACTTGAGAAATATGTATCACAGATATTCTAAGTCTTGAACACTTAGGATTACCACAGCCACTTCTAATTTATATTATGTTTGAAAAAAATACATTGTATTGGTGATGTAACAACAGCCCTTGTGTGGAAGAAACCCTCTAAAATTCTGAAATTCTAAAGTGCCCTCTGACCTGTACTACTGTTTTATCCAAAAGCAGAGTAGGACACAAGAGCTGGCTAAACATGAGAAGCTTGTTATAAATTTGATAAACTGTTATTTTAGTTTATGCACAGCTGAATAAGATTTGCCTATCGAGTTACAGAAGTACTACATGTCTAATAGTAGTAGAACATCTCTGATAGAGTTACACAACTGCTGTTTCTTCCCCAAGAGCCCCAAAAAAGTACAGATTGTGCCCAGTATCTGAAAGCTTTCTTTCAGTCCACTTCAAATTCTTGTACTCACTGCTGGTCACTGCAGTGCTTGTAACTCATTCCTGCCTCTTTCTTGTTTGAAGAGAAGCCTGTATAGAAATAAACAACCATGAACAAAGGTAAAATGGGTAAAAATTTCTTTAGGTACAACTGTGCATGTAAGATATTCCATGTCAGGCAGTTGTCCTTCTGAGAGCTATGGCTCTGTCTCTCACAGCAGATTACTCTGCAAGAAGCCACTCATAAAGTTCTCCAAATAAGTGATTTTCTCTTTTATAGGTAAACATGAAAATAAGTGGTTTTGCAAATATCCAGCAGGAGACTTGTACAAACGTTAGAGCATCCAACTGCTTTAATACAGCACCATTTAAAAGAATTCAGTTTTACCAAGCTGAGTGCAAACAGCATTGCCAGATCCTCACCTCCAGTGATGCTGGAGGAAAATACAGCTTTTAAAACATAAACATTGGAAACTAAGGGATAATATTTGTGCATCCATGAAGAATGCAAATGTTAACACAGTTTTTATGTGAAGCATAAAGACAAGCATATAACTTAAATATTGCTCTTTATGTGAAAATAAGCAATTCTGTGTGTGATTTCTTTCTAGCTGTCTTAAAATAAAGTCATTGTTTCTCCTCTGAAAAGTTTTTAAAACAAAAATGATAAAATTTAATCCCTGCAAATGGGCTGTAATTGCAAATTTTAGCAAAACTTGTGAGGAGGACCTAAGTATGGAATTCTCTCTGGGATCTTTTACAGTCTCAAAAGTAAGAACTCGTTTCCAATGCTGTTTGTTATATGAATGGCTAAATCCTATGGAATAAAATCCTTTCTGTATCCATATTTTCTAAGCTGAAAGACCTTGACAGAAAATGGTAAATTTATAACCTTACAGAAACTATTATTTAGGGTGTAGTGATGTGAGACAGCCAGTGCAATAAATGTTACTAAAGTTGTAAAAATAAGTAAGAAAGTTGTGTGCATTAAAAATGTACAGCAATGGAGAATATTTCCTAAACTTCTTAGTGATGCTCCATTTATCTAATTTTGGGCACTACTGCAAAAGGTATATCTGCTGCAAAGTCCTGTACATCCTCATATCTATTCAGAATTTACCATGATCTCCTGGAAAGGAACAACAGAGTCACTATTTAAGGATCTGAGCATAATAAAACTTACACTGAGGTGAAAAGAATCAGTTTTTCTAGTTCTACGGATGAAAGGAAGTGAAGCATTATCTTATTGAGTTAAAAGGCAGTACATGTAAACCATTTAAATTGCCACTATGCCAACCACAAAAGCTCTGTCTTTAGATCATGATATCAGTATCCAATTCCTACAGTAATTCTTCAGGCAATCACTGTTCTCAGAAAATCCTTCCCTTATTTTGTAAAGAGTCATGAGTCTGGAAGCTGATTTTTTTTTCCCTTTAGCTGAAGAAATGGGAACTGGAAACAAATACTTCATTCACTGTTGTTCCAGGCAAGAGCATGAGTGCTTATTGCTATAATCACAGCTAAGAAGAGACTGAAAAAGATGAAGGAATCTCTTTAGATCTGGTAAACTTTATATCCTCAATTAGATTTTGACTTCTCTAACTTTGTTTACATGCAAAAGAAATTCTGTTTTTCTTTACTTTTTATTAATTTCATAATGAAGGGAAAAATCTCTTTTCAAATAAGAGATTTTTAAATTATTAACCAAACATCATACTATATTTACTTAGTTAATTGGATACCTACTTGTATTAGCATCTTTTCTATATTAGATTGCTTTACAGTGTTAAAAGCAAGGCAAAATAAGCTTTGAAAAACCTATTCTTAAATTGATAACTGCAGGGTCTCTAGTGAAACTCTCCAGGTTCTTCTGGCTTACACTTGATTTGCTTTAATAAGGGTTATGGGGAATGAAAAACTATTGAAACCGCATTTTAAAAAGCCTGGCAACAGGCAGGTAGAAAAGACTTAGAATTACTATTTTTCATTACTGAGGGCCCCTCAGGACTGCACTGGAAAGAATCCTGTCTGCCCCAGATAAGAGTCTCCCAGCAGTTTAATGTGCCAATCAGTTGCGCTCAGCAGCCCGGAATCATCATATTGCAGCTATTGAATAGTTCCAGACCATATGCTCAGAAGGATGGGAAATGTGGTGTGTGTCACACTTCCAAAGAATGATGATGAAGAGCATTAATATGCTGATGAAGAAGGAAAAGAAAAAAAGAGAGAGAGAAATCTTGAAGAAGCAAACCCACCTGTGTTACCGAGCCTGACAGATATGCTGTACTAACTCTTCTATTTCATATATAATTATAAGTTTGAGTTACCAGGAGGCCTACATTACACTGAATTACTTGGTATCTTCCTTTCTCCTCCTCTGCCAAAATGTTCTCTCTTTTGAGTTTTAGACAGAAAAGAGTTAAATCAGTATCCAAATATCAACAAAAGATGCAGTGAGCGTTTTATCCAGCTGGCAGCTGGAAATTATTTGTGTGCATTTGGGGTCTAATTACTGTACAACAACTGAGTGATGGACCAAGTATGGCTCCATTCATATTAAATAACACACTGGGAGCTTGAAGGAGGAATGATAACAAGGGTTCTGAGAAAATGGGAGAGCAGTAAGAAAATGCATTTTCATATAGATTTTATCCTTTCTAAAACTGTCACAGTGACATAATCACATAATATATGGATAGTGGATGGGCAAACAAAAAACAGGTCACAAGGAGCTGATCTTGTAGCCAGCTTTTTCTGGGTGCCTAACGGTGGTCTTTAATGTGCAAAACTGTAGAGCAAATTAGGAGTTGGTATAAGCAGATGAAATTCCAGCAACTTCTATATTTACCACAGACAATCTTCACATCTCCCCAATTTTTTATAAATTCTACTAGCATGTATACAGGAGGAGCAGAAATGCAATATGGGAAGAATTCCAGATTAGTTGTTTAAAACAACAGAACAAAACATCAAGGAATGGCCGTGCAAATGAGATCTCTCTATCAATAAAAACAAACATGCCCTTTGAGGAAACAGGGAATTCTAAGTAACCCAGAAGATAATTTTTAGTTGAAGCTAGCCATACCAATGCCTTAAAGATATGTATGTATTCAATGATCTTCTCTGATATCATTGCAGCAATAATTTTTCATAACATAGATATAGATGCACTAAATTTGCCAGGATTGTGAGGTATAATGGCTGGTACAGTGTGCTTTTCTAAAGAGCACTGAAATCAAATTCACAGATTCAGACAGCTTTTAAGAACTGAGTTGTCTGCAGGCTGAATAGATGTCTTAGTTTGGGAGGATGCTCTCATTTTCCTTTGTCACTGTAACAAAAGTCACTGATTAACAATGCATTCAATTGTTATGAGATAAATTACAGGATTTTTCACATTTATTCTTTTTTATGTCATCCTTTTGGCTTTCTGATTACTCATGAATTTTCCTTAGTATTCTTCTCTATTCCCAAATAAAAATTAATGTTATATATTTTGTTTCAGTTCATATGAAGTTAAGTTCCAGCCTAGTGGAACTAAATGAATATTGGCTCTGATTGTGTAGAGAAGAGTACAGATTATAATTTTTTAAATATAACATCTTAATATGAGGCAGATTCTTTCAAAGTATGGTTTATGATTATTAGGGTTGGTTATGGTTCATAAAGAAGATGCCCAATTGCCGATTTGGGATCAAAACTTGCACCAAAAGCCTACAAAAGAATAAACTTAATGTGTTTTGGCTTTGGTTTTCTTGCTCTTCTGAACTGTGCTTGTACTGGTCAAGAAAGACAGTCGAGTGTGGCCATTCTGTTCCTTAAGATTTACAGTACTGTTGGTAGACCTTACTTAACTTCAGTGATCAGCTAGATGTGGGTTTGTTTTTGTGGATTTTATGTACAGCATAACTGTTCTGTATTACACTGAGGACGTTGTTGCCATTGGTGTCACTGAGGAAATATTTTGTCTTTCCCACTTCATGTTTTCCTCAGTTTATGATAATATATTCTCAATTTGTATGGGGTGAAGGTGTCAACAATTATGAGTGACAGGTATGGAAATCAAGCAACAGAGTATTCTACTTTAGACAGTTAAAAAAACCCATGAAAAAGTAGCTTTTGTGCCTTTAACTTATTCTGCAGTATTTACTTTTCTACTCAATTCCTTGCTTTCAGTTCTTTTCAGGTTTCCAAACTGAAGTTTACTCTTGCATTCTCTCTGCTGTACTAGCAAATTCCCATTTCAAACCAGTGAACAAACCAACTTACTAATTTCTAAATGGTTGTGTGTCTCCTGTAGGTCTATGTGATGGACTCACCTGCCTTTCATGACCTATACTTTCCAACATCTTTCCATCTCATCAGGTACCTCTCAGAGATGTGAAATACCTAGTTTGAAAAAATCAGATGTTTCATGACTCAACATATGTTTGTTTTTCTTGCCAGAGCTGGTACATATGAATGTGAAATTTCAGGGTGCAGTTCTCAGAATCTCTTCACCATGATGGTGAACCCACTGTGTCATTTTGAGGTTGCAGCTTGCTACTTGGTGCTCACTTCTGCAGAATCAGTTTGGTTTGACAGAGAGTGATATTATGTCAAAATGCCTGGACTTCAATCTGTGTTTGACCATGTAACTTGTAGTAAATTTTCTTACCTTCCTTGACACTTGTTCATTGCAATCAAACAAAATCTTGCCTTTATCTGGAGCAAACATAAATATTATATTTGCTGTAGTTAGTTCTTTAAGACAGAAAAGTATGAAGCTGGTTAACAATAAGTGGAAGCTATGCAGGTACCTTGTGTGCTGAAAGCTTTTTCGGGAGAAACTATTAAATGCACTGAATTCCACATCTGATCAATATAAAAAGTAGTCTGGCTGTTGCTGGACCTGGCAAACATTTTCATCAGATTTGGCTTCAATCTGTAGTGAGCCATGTTTACAGAACTAATTTCTAAGTGCTTCTCTTATCAAAGGAAATTTTTATTCTTTTTGATAAAAAATTACTATCTCCTGAACTGCATTATTTAAAATTGAAATAGAAAGCTATTTTCTTTCAGCTCCTTTGAAAACTCCCTAAGAACCTTTCCTTGAATAAAATATATTCTCTTTGATTCGAACAGGCCTGCTTTCCGCACTTAATGAAGTATCACTGTAACACTACAGGTTTTAATTCTTTTTCCATTATCACCTTAACTCTAATTCTACCAGAGCTTCCTATGTGACTGATTCCTTTGTTCAGAATGTGGCTTCCTCTCAAACAAAGAAGCTGAAGCAGAATTTTTGAATTTATGGCACACTTTTTAAAAAACCAGCTGCATCGCATAGCCCCAGGTAACAGCTACTGAGCAGGGATGCAGGTACCAGACACACACAGAGCCACGTGTGGGATCCCTTAGGGGTTACATTTGTGCCTTCCTGTTCAGCTGAGCCAGAGCTGTCACTAAATTCTGGGGCCAAGAATAGCAGAAGGACCTCCATATCCCCTCTGAGTTACAGAGCAGCTCGTTGTGTTCACCCTGTGCACTGCACAGCTGCAGGAATGGCAGACATGGGGCTGCAGATGTAAGGCAGAGAAACAGCAGTTCAAGGGACCAGCTCTGCTCCAATCAAAATTTCCAGATGTCACTGCTTGTTCCCTTTTGGTTCAAAATCAATCTGTTTGAATCTTAAAATTGCAGCATTCTGCCTTCCTTGCCCCTCAGCTCCTATTCCTTGCTGCCCGTATCTCATTGCAGTAGTCCATCTTCAGAGCGCTTGCTCTCACTTTTGACTTTACAGGGAATGTGGCCTGGCAAAAGACCAGTCATGCCTTTCTGCCATTTCCTCCTTCAGCTTTATTTCATCAGAGTCAGAAGTAAGTGTGATTATAGTAAGTGCAATTATTGATATATTTTCTTCATTTTGAGATTGGACGATCTAATTTGGCAGCTTTTGAAGTGTGTTGCCTAGCTCAGATGGGAAACATTTTGTAGAAGTGATGAGGTTTGTGTTTGAATGTGCGGATGAAGTAACAAATAAATGAACAAAATTCAAACTGTTCTCATTTCTAGGTGGTTCATTATTTAGCCAGAGAATTGAAAGACTGCATATTAGAGCTTTATTTTGTTTGTTTTGATGTTACTCTGTGTCAGTCTAGGTTAGGGTTACTTTGTGAGTGTGAAATGCAACATTAAAAGACATTGGTGGACTATATTGCAAATTTTTTTCTTCATAAAAAGAGTAGCAAGTGGGGTCATTCCTCTGTTTACTTAGTTCTGATATTGTATGACTTTTTACATTTTCTTCCTTCATGTACATGGGAAGGATTGTGGCCAACACAGTGACCAGAACATTAGTGTTCAGTGGTATGGGTTCCACAATCATTCTGATTTGGAATGAGGACTATCAAAGCAGCAGTTTAGTTCCTGAACAGAATTACCTATTTGTCCACTGAGTTATGTAACTCCGGTGTTTTAGTTACACCGGAGCTTTCTGTAATGTTGTGCTTATTCTTTATTCTTTTGAATACAGAGTCATATCGATTTAGATAAAATTTTGGAGGAAAACAAGGCTTCAGGGAGAGATCACTGTGATATGCATCAACAGAGTGCTAAATATATGGAAGTTTTTTGCAAGATGCAGTGAAAAGCTGCACTGTTGCCTACTCTTCTCCTCCAAGTTCTAGCTGCTTACATGCTTTCTTCCTTCAGGAGATAAGCAGGATACTTTTGCTTAGTCTGAGCTGCTCATTCTCTTAAATAATTTGATCAGTGCTGAATCAAACTGCATGCTAGGGGTTCACAAGTTCTGCATCCCATTGCCAGCATTTCAGCCATTTTTTCAGCTCCTTGACCAAGAGACAGGCAGGTGTTTGCAATGTCTGGCAAAGCGGATAATGGAATGGGCCTCCTTAGACTCTGCAAAACTGCTGTGTGAAATGTTAATGGTATTGTGTGGCACAGCTTGTGCATGTGGGCAGAAGGGGGAGTGCAGGCATTATCAAAGATAAATTTGTTTTAGCATATTTGGTATTGTTTCAAAAACATTTATCCCTCACAAATAAGTTGCATATGGATGAAGTTCTGTTGTGCTGTTGATGGTTTATATCATGGTGTACATATTTCTTCACTCTGCTCAACACTACACCTGATAGAAGTGTATTAAGCAAAGTGACTTTGTTCTTTCTTCTTAGAGAGATACATAGACTATGATAGAGGTTATTTGTTTCTAGGTAACATTGTGTTTGTATGTTTGATATGAAAGTCAGTGTGAATAGATGTGCTCCATTCTTGGAACAAAAAGTAAAGAGATTTGTCTCCCCAAGCTGAGATTGAGTTCCTCAGTCCTGGAGCATCCTGAGAGTACTTTGATGGGAGATGTTTAACCCTAAAGAAGATCCCATGGAGTAAGAGGAGCAAACTCATCACTAGGCTTCATCTTTATGGCCATCAAATGCCCTGAGTCCAAGCCATCAGGCACTGATAGTAAGGACTGTGTGGAACTTCAGGGTTAGCTGAATATCTGTGAGAAACAACTTTAGATGGAAAAGTCTTTGTTTCTCTGCATCAGTGTTATTGAGGAAGGACAGGTGACATTTTGGACAGCTGGAGTGTAAAAGCTATGGTAACAGAAGTTTTATTTTGACCAAATCACCAATGGGTGAAATGAAGTTGTTCAATTAATCTTTCATAATTTGGTCTGTGCTTAATTTGGTGTCCCTCGTGTTGTCTGCTGACATCAGAAATGGATCATTCTGTTACATGTGCATTCACCACTGTGCCACAATCTGTGTACGTAGACATGCACACCCTTAAGTAATCTGGTGTGCTAGTTTTGTTTGGTTATATTTGGGATTATTAGTTTGGTTTTAATGCTTTTAGTGAGGGCTTGGGGTTTTTTTCCCCACAGATTCTGACCTATGGATTTTTTTTTTTTTTTTTTTTAAACAGGAGTAACGATGATGCAAACAGTTAGGATTGCCTTGTTTAATAGAAGATGCCTATTGTATAGCAGCTTAGTCAGATTAATTCAGTCCAACCGCCAGCTGAAAGGACAAGCTTTAATTAACATATCTCAGGTTCTGCTGAAGAGGAGAAACAAATGAGGGTCAGCAAAATTTCTTTACAGTTCAAAAATTTTAAAACATTATTATCTGCCTTGAAATTATTAAGTATCCTGTTATGCATTTACCCTGAAGTGGATTTGTAAACATGCTTTGTATAACTTATGTAAATACTATGACATGATAAAATGTGATTTCAAAGATAAACTTGGTCTTAAATGTTCCTAGTTTAGGTAACCTTAGCCAGACAAACCCTGTCTTTCAGGTAATGTCACTCTTTTGATGAAGCTCAAGGCAGAGCTGTAGGAGGAGAGCTGTAGGTAGGAACATAATATGTATGAAATGATCAAATACATAGCTTACACTATAAAATATAAAGCTATATAAAATATAGCTTACACTATAAAACAGTGTAAAACCCAAATGGTATTTTTAAGTCCTCTTGCTCTGGGATTTCTGAATGTAATTCCCTACGTTCTCACCAAGATAAAAATATGGTCTGTGGATTACTCTAATTAAGCAATATTAGATACAGTTTAAATCTATTTTGCAGATATGTTTAATTTTAATAAATATCACCATTCAGTTTCCAGATATGTTTTGTGTCTAGAATCTAATAAATCTAGCTTGCTGAGCTTGTTGGAGGGTTCAGCAGCCTGGTAATTTTCCATTCTGTGTCCTGGGTTTTTTGTAAGTTCTGTTTTTGAAATATTTAAGTAGCAGGCTAGAGGAGATAAAGGCCAAATATTGAAAAGCTGTAGAGCATTGAGATAACATTCAGTAAAAATGGCCAAGATACCATCATTTAGATGCCCCACTGCAGCAAGAAATATTTTTTATTTCAGTATAATACTGACATTTTTGTTATGAACATTTACTCTTTCTTTTGGAAAGGCTCAGTATATAGCATGGTTTTTTTAGGCTGCTTGAACATGGGCAGGCCAATTAGCAATGATTGCTAAACCAGGACACCTGTGGCTGACTTCAGCCTCTAGAATTGAATTGCTTCAGGCTGGGCACAAGTGAGGCAGAGCTGCTGGGGGGAGCAGCTGGTGGGGATGAGTCAACATCCACCCTAGGAGTGCCTCAGGAATGTTGTTTCCTGCTGGCTCTGGGCTGGGCCCAGTGCCCATCTGTGGCTGGAGAACATCCAGCGTGCTCCTGCAGCTTCACCCAGGGAGGGTTCAGCTCTCCTGCCCGGAGTCTGCCCTCGGGATAATGACACTGGCGGAGCTGGGGAAACTGGGAGGTCCCAAACCTGGCTTGAGCTCTTTGTTCCTACCCCAGCCAGAAGGCTTCTGCTCCAAAGAGTGTAAAATTGAACCCTTTTTGGCTTCTGTGACAGACATTGCATGAGGACAGAGAAAACTGATTTTTACAGGGTTTAGCTCCTGGAGTTTAGGTTTTGTAATAATTAGTTTTCTGGTTTGTTTTATGGAATTTCTATTTCCATTTAAAATAGGAGCAAGAGGTATTTTGGGGGCACTTTCCTGTGATGGCTTTGCTTCTAAGGTTAAGAGCCATATTAGAGATGTAGGACAATTAGCATGGGAATGAACTTGAGATAGTGGATTTGAGTCAACAATTGAGCAAATATAATGGAGGAAAAAAATTACTGTGTGTTCTTCTTGCCTGTATTTAAAATGTTGAGTACAGAAATACATCACATGTGTGTGTGTTTTCCTGCTCAGTATTCTTTTTCCAAGGCACTATAATCTGAATGGGTCAGCATATTTAAGCTTTTAGCTAATATAGTTTAAATTTTGACATTTAAGTTACCACTGATCCAGATGCCAAAACCTTACACTGACCTTCCCCTGAGTGAATCAAAACATTTAGTGTGACTCAAGATAACACTTAGAAATGTAGAAATAGTGTAATTTGCTATAACATATTTCTGTATGGAATCAAAAACTTTCACCTGCCATCTGGTGGAAAAAAAATGAAAAGCTACAATATGTGAATCTCCTAACTAAAGATTACACCTGTTTTCTACTTGCTAGTAGTATAGAAATGTGCAGTTCTAGTTCTGTACAGAGGAGATTTTACACTTATGTGCCTGACTTCTTTCCTGTGTATGTATGCTACAAGAATAAGAAGGTTTTGGTCCTTTTTTTCTTCCATATCAATAGGGTAAAAGACTAATTGGGTTTACCATTTCTTCATATTTGCTTGAATATAAACCATCTACCCTTCATGGTCAGAGCATGCAAGTAGGAAATAAAACAAGGCAGATATGATAGGAAAACATAAAAATGTATTGATTAAACCCTCTGGGAGCTTTGGTTCTACAGTAATATTCAATCACATGTCACCTGAAGTACACTAAATAAGTTCTAAAAGTTTTTAATATTCCATATCACCAAATAAATCACAGAAGAAATCACTGGCTGCAGCAGTTCTCTCTTAATCAGGAATATCACTATAATGAGGGCTATATTCTTTCATTAGAATTATAGTTTTGAAAATAGGGTAGGAAAAAGTTCTTAACTTTGCTCTTAGGAGAAAAATTTCACTTAAGACTGGGAAGTTTGTACTGCTGCCTACGTGTAGTTAAGTTTTAAGTATGCCTTTTGGTAAGAAACAAGTAGCTGCCAGCTTTTAATTGTGACAGTCCCGCAGCGGGGTCGACAGTGTTGTGTGCATTTGAGCTGGGTTCTCTTTGGGTACTTGTGCTAGTAAACGTTCCAGTTAAGGAAGCAATTCTACTTTCATGCTGGACAAGAGAAAACAAGCAATAAAGCAGTGAGATTAACTTTCATGTTTTTACTTGAATCTGTAGCTCTGACAACTTTGAGAATAAAACTCCTTTACTACAAACTGACTGAGGAAATAGAGTCCGAATATCTAAGAGATAACAAATGTGAATCAACACAAATTTTTTTCACCCATTTCAGTATGCCAGCCTCTTCATAGTCTAAAGTAACTACAGTGGCAGAATTTAATTAGGGTTTATCCATAATCGGGAGTAATAAGCAATGTTGAATTTATGGTGGGTCAACTACCCACATTAATTTGTTACGTGGAAAAATCTGAAGCTGATTAGTTTTAAAGGCTTTCCTTTTGGGCACTAGAGTGTCCATGTGGGAGCTCAGTAGAAATACCAAATACATGCTAGATACACAATATACTCAATAGTCTTCTGAAGAAAAAAAAATCTACCTATGAGCTTTTGGCCTTCAGAACATATTTATACAGAGCTATTCCATGTCCTCTGAGAGATGGAAATGTCCACAGTCTATATTGAGCTGAATACTTGTGTAAAGATTTTATTCTTTAAGGTTTTGGTATAGTTCTAGGCAATATTAAAAAGTTTGAGAGTTTTACCTGCCCCTTAGGTTTTGTTCTAGTACAAAGGGGATTCATTTTGGAGGATATAATAGGTCTTAAGCTTGTCAGTCTGCACTATTTATTAAACCATTAAACTGTTTTCAAGTTGTTTAATAAATAAATGATGACATTTTAAAATGTCATCAGGAGTCAATGAAATCTTCCAGACTCAGAAATTATGTAAGCTGTAAACATGCTTGGTTCTGATTTGTCCAAAATAGAAGTAAGGTGCCTGTGCACCTTTTGAAGATGCAGGTTAATGATCCAGGATTAGCCCTAGTTACATTTTGTGTAGCTTAATTTTTCTTGCACTGTAATTCATTATTTCAAATAACCTCACATCAGTCATTGCAAACACCATTAACAGGAAAAAAAATCAACAAAAAAACCCCCTAAGCCAGCAAAGACGAGTGATAGGAAATGTAACACCAGGTTAATTCAGCAGATTTAGAGAGGCAAATAATGCCTGAGCTTGGAAATGGATTTGTCTTTGTATCACTCCCAAAACAATGAGAAATTAATGGAAATGGAAGTTTGTAGAATACATTCTTCTCCTCCTTCAACCTATTACAGTCTGCAACGTTGATGCAGTAAATTACTGATCTAAATGTTTGGCTTTTCCAAAGATCACTACCTTTTACCTGAAAGGGATTATTCATCTAATTTTAATTTGATTGTCTTTAGTCATCAGGATCACTTCATATTGCAAGTTATCTGTACTGTATAACAGTTTCTTGTTTGCAATGAGCTTGCGTATTTAGGAAAGGTTTCATGGAGACTTGCTGCTGTTTAAAATGTTGTTACCACTTCTGTTCCTTCTCCAGGCCCATTAAATAGCCATTAATTTGTAACATTGTTTCACAGCTGATATCTTGCAATGTATTTTTCTCATTAAATATAGTATAAAAATGAAACATTGGAATGCTATAATGCCTTTTTCACTCTTTTGTTGTCTGTCTGAGCATGTTGGTGTTGTGCATTTAAATAATTAATTTTCTTTTTCAAGACCTAGTGATGATATTCTTTGCAGCTGATATTTCTATGTGAAAATTCAATTATTTTTGTAGCTCTGAAAGGTGTGGGGTGCATAATAACTTTGGTAATTAACCCGGTGTTTGGCAGTATATTGAAAGTGGTGTTTAAGGATTACAATTCAATTGCTTTTTGTTGCAGTCTGTGTTTGCAGTCTTACAGCTGACTGGCATTTTTTTGTTTGGTTAGTTATTGTTTTGCTAGGGGTCCTGAAGAATCTTAAATATAGTGCCAGTCTTCCATAACTGAAAAACAAGAGTTTGGTATAGTCCTAGTTTTGCTAAAATAATTAATGAATGTGCAGGGCGTAAATGCTAAATAGCATAATTATAATATTAAATAAATATTTAGTACAGGAAATGGCACAAAAAACTAGGTTTGACCTACCTTCATGCAGTTACCTGCTAGATCTGAGAGCAAAAATGATTAAATATGGCATTGAGGGATTTATTAACTAAAACTATATGGTCTGTGAGTGAAGGGGAATATTAGAAGCAGCTGCTGTTTCAAATAAGTATCAGGTACAAAAATATGTTTGGGGAACTGTGGATAAGTGTAAAATATAAGAAAATTGACTGAAATCCAGTTAGGTAATGAGATTGACATTTCCTCATGGCACACTGAGGAAATCAGGGAAAATCCACAGGCCTACTACTGAAATCAGGGAAAATCCACAGGCCTCGTTGTCTAAATAAGGAGCAGTACTTCCTTTGGATGTACAATAGTAGGATCTTCATAAAGCCAGTAGTCTGGTAATTCCTGAAATGTCTTATGATTTTAATGGAAAATTGTGAATGCCCTTGAATGGTCACTATACCTAATTTTTGTGGTCAGACTGTTCCTGTTAACTGAAATAAGCCATGCCATAGTGGTACCTTCTCAATTACCTGGAAAAGGTGCTTTCCTTCCTATCCCTAATCCCAAAGATGCTCTACCCCACCTGTTCTCAAACACTTAAGAAAAATCCTAGTCCAGAAGCACCACAGTTTCTTTTCTGTTGATAGATCTCTGCTGTTCATCGGACAACACTCTCAGGCACCTGGTGTAATTCTTCAGCCATTGATGATGGCTATGAAGAACATGCAGAATGTGCCTAAATATTCTTGTTTCTCCTGAATTTTGTAATATGAACTAATTTTTGTAAGAAGCAACTGATGTTCACCTTGGAAGTGAATGTCAAACTAGGAGTGCAAACATTCTCTCCAACTCCTTGTAGATCAGGCTTTCAGTAGGATGTGTTTTATTTCACCCATTCTTCAACATTAGGTTAAACTGCAGAGATCTTAGCTGATGTATAATGTGGATTTGATAGTGTAGTGATCTGTAATTCCTGCATATTTATGTTGGAATCTTTGCAAAAGAGAGCAAGAGAAGCTTGATCGTTCTGCTGAGTTGCGTGCAAGACAGTTAATGGCTAAACAAACACTTTACTTCTAAGTCTGTTCTTACCTTTTTCCAGATATAAAGTCCATAGATGTTCCAAAGTGTCAGCTTTCTAGGAGGAAAAGAGAACTTTTTACCTTAATAACCCCTGAATCTTTAGAAAACTCTTCGGAGAAACATTTACAATACTCTTCATTCACAGAAATTAATGACCTAGCACTCCAATTCTCAATGGTGCTCCTGGGCACAGGAAAGCATTTATGTATTTACTTTCACATTAATGTAGGATAAGTCATTTTCAGCCTCACTGGGACAGTCTAAATACTCCTTATTTTATTAGAAAATGACTATTCTCAACATGTCAGGGAACATGTAACTGACAGTTATAGATAGCACATATATCACCTTCAGTGAGGGAATAGCAAACGTAATTATAAACATGGTATAAAAAATGAAAATTATGTCAGAAATAATACTTGTTTACATTCCCTAGATGTTTGCTATTATACTCTGTTTGACAGCTTGGCATTTTCTTATATTTACTTCTGAAATACAATTTTGTTTTTCCTAAAAAAAATAGTTTTCTTTTTAATTTCCCTTTTTTTTTCGTTTTTTGGGGGATGGAGGGTGGAATGGTATGGGTTATTAGGGAGCTTATGTAGGAGCTAGAGAAGCAGATATGGCCATGTAAAAGCAGTTATAAAACAGTTCAAAATATAAAGAAATGGCAGATATTTCTTATTTGAATGAATAAGACAGATTCAATTACAAAAATTATAAATGGAATTAATATCTATGGCTTCAGCAGAAAAAAAGCAACACAAAGCATAGAAAGTGGAAGCCAGTACCTTAAAAAGTACTTTTATTCAATATTTTCAGAACTTATTAAAGGCAAAAATGGCGCCTAATACTTCCAATAATAACACATGCTGTGACTGGTGACTTACCTGAATGCTCTTATTTGTTTTGCTCTCAAATAAGTGAGCATTACTGAAGAATTTTTTTTTTCCTTTTTACTGAGGAAAATAGAACAAACAGAAGCTTGTGATTTTCCCACTGGAATCTTAGTTCAAGAAGATCAGTGTGGTTTACAAGATACTAAACTTGTTTCAGCAGATATTTTTCCCCCATAACTGTTCAGGTAAAGGTAAAGGTTACTACAAGTTCATGTTTAGGAGCCTCACACAAACAAGACCCCCTACATCCTTATGAGATAGATCTACTTTATTTCTTTCATGTTCCAAGCTGTGAAGTTGGAACCAGGGTATAATTGTTTTGCTGAGGACAATAAAGAGCCAGGAGGAGCCAGGCTCGGAACATAGTTCAGGTGAACAATTAAGATCAGTGATCACCTTTCCAGAGCCTGTGGCCAGAGTTTCACACCAGGGCTATGGGCTCTACTTACCTCCCTGAGCAATAGGACAGATGTTCAGGACACAAGTTGCCTTAGCAGTTGGGCTGTGCGGGAGAAATGCAATTTCATTGTTATTCCTACAGTGTTGTGAGAGGACCTTCCATTTGCTATTGTCAGATGAAGGCATTTCTCTACCTCTGAAATAAAATGGTCAAAGGATATTTGAAATGAGCCAGTTATATGCAATTTATTAGTGCAAGCCAAAACTGCCTTTCCCTAATTTGTCTTTTTCCTTGGACATGAACCTATAGCCTATGCAGATTCCAACTTGCTTACAATTCAGGTAACTTCTAAAATGGAAGAATAAGCCTCTTAACAAGACTGAATTTGCTATTGTGCAAGTTGCAAGCTGAACAAACAGAGATTGGGCAAATTTCTGTTCATTCATGTGCCTCTTTTAAAAAACAAATACCAGTTTAATATAAATGGAAATGAGGGCAATGTTAGTGTGGACGTAAATCTTGATCTATTGTAACCTGATAATGAAAGCCATACTGTTCAGAGTCTAGATAAATGAAATAAAGTCATAGGGTGCTTTGGGTTTTTTTAATAAGCATAAGAATCATCACTTTTAACTTAGATTTGTCTCCTTTTATTTGCTCACTGTGATTTTGGACAAAGGCATTATTTATGGAAAACCAGTTATTTGTCTCAAAAGAAAAGCACATCACCCTATTATACATGATGTGTAGTTGTTTCTGGTAAAAGGTAAAAATAATGTGGCAAGATATTTAAAAAGAAAGTTTCCTGGCTGACTTCATAAACTTTAATATTTATATAACCTTTAAGCAGTCAAGAGACTATGCCTAATGACAGTCAACTAACAGCTTGACCTTTATTGAATGGAAGAATGGTAGCACACTTACAGGAGTTTCATTTCAACAGCAACCTAATGTTGAATTTCTTTGGGCTATTAATGTACAGTGAGCACACTGAAATTCATCTGGAGCCTGGAAATGTATTATTTCCGTTAAATAAGTCCTGCACAACTAAAGAATAGAGGATTTAAAAAGCAATCACCTTCAGATTTGGTAATTCTATTTTGATGATCTTGTTACAAATTAAATGTGAAATATCTCAACTTCTAAAAATATTAGAAGGGGTACATATGCAAATTGGATATTACCATATCCCAAATCTTTATGTTAATCAGCAGTTCAGTAATTTGTATGTGTATGCAAAGCCTAAACACTGTGTTATTTTTTCCCTGAGTTTTATAGAGGAATTAATCATACTGTCATAGCGGTTTGAAATAATTATAAAAGTGAGCTTGAAAGATTAAGATTAAACACTCTCAAAACACTTAACTGAGATGTTTTCCTCAAACATACAGTAGAAGGACAAATAATACTGGAATGTCACTGCATCCTTTTGTGATGATTTAGAACATAGTAAAGCAATTATTTCCAGTAGGAGGTTAGTTTTAAATAGCTACTGCTAATTCAGGACAGTAGGACATAGACACACATCAAGATCTCTTAGTTTACTTGATCAAAATGTCAAGAATGTGGTTGTGAGGTGCAAGGAGACAGTTACAGGAACCGTTTGCTCAGTTTGGTTTGGTGGTTGGTTATTTTGGTCTTGTTTGTGTTGCTTTTTTGCACACGGTTTGAGAGAAAGTCTCTGAAGTTACAGAGAAAGGTCTAAAGTATGTGAGAAGTCCTTATTTAATATTCTTGGTCAAGATGACATGGGCACATCCCCTGGGAACACAAAGACCTGTAAAGTATTTCCGTATGTTTGGATGCAATGTCAGAGTAAATTAATGAAAATGAAATATTGCAGGAATGCTGATGCAGCTGTGCTGTTCAGAACAGAAAATTCAGCCTTGTTACACAGACTCCTCGAGTGTTGTTCAAGTCTTCCTGGGCATGGTTACAACAGAACAGTACAGAGCAGGTCAAGCCCTTTGCAGTGAAAGCCTAAATAATCTGAAACTCTCCACTTTGGAGGGAAGGAAAGCTGAGAACACTATAGAATAGAGGTCTACAAAACTGCAGAGGAGTTTGGTAAGCTGAATACAGAACAGCTGTTGATTCCAGTAATAGAAGAACTCCAGACACTCAACGATGCCAGTAAGAGAACAGCATAAAGCAGATGGGGGGGACACAAGGGATAGATTGCATTAGTGACTCTGGCACCAGGAACTTGGTGCTCCAGGAGGCTGTGGAGGCAGACAGCATCAGCAAGTTCAAAAACCAAGCTCAGTTTGTGGACTGGATTCCAGGGATTATTCCTGTTGGTCCTTTTCTGTTCTTGGTATCCAAGACAGACTCCTGGGCCAGGTAGACAAATGCTCTGACTCAGAGCATTTTTTACTCTTGCATATTCCTTTAGTGTGACAATGAAGATAAAGAAGAGGTTTCTTGCCATCTAGAAGAACTTAATTTAAAATAATGCTCATAGTAAGTCTCCATTAAGTCACTGAAAAAAATACTTCAGCTGATTTATAAAAGAACTGTTAGAAAACTAATTTTTGAATGGACAGTACTTTTCAGTCTTGAGGCTGGTAACTATTCAAAAGGAAACTGATCTCTCTTGAATTTAACTGACTGGAGTACCTTTATAATACATCACACATTCTCTAGTTTTCATTTTGGGGAATAAAATGTCACCAAGAAGCCATAATCACATAATCTTCTGAAATCGTGGATTTCCAAGAGAATAAGCCTCTTATGTAAGTAGGGACCCTTAGGAATGGAACATTGCCATCTATTTACTGCTGTGACTTCTGCTGAGAAGCACATCCACAGCCTCCAAGTAAGCGTATTCCTGGTTCTGGAGGTCGTGTGGGGAATTTTGGCTAAGCCACCTACCAGTCATTTTGGAATTGTATCTGCAGGTGCCTCAAGCCTCTTGCTCTCACTGAGAAACAGGAGAAGCTAAACATCAGCAGTAGGTTGCCTGCTGAAAGTACAGCAGTCTGCTGAAACAAGCTGAATGTACAGTGTTTCTGCTTCTTTCTTTAATTCCAAAACTGCTTTCCCAGGTTGCATTTGGCTTTCACATAAATTAAATCTTAGCAGAGAGCCCTTTGAGCAGCCTGCAGGAAAGGTATCACTACGTGACCTGAAATGGGCCTAACTTGGCTTCAGAAAGATGCTCTGACACTTTAACATGAAGAACTTTAACAAAGTTAATGCTTCAAATTATTGTTTTATTGCATCATGTCATGCTACTGCCTTCCTATAGTTTAAAATATTTAATAAATCAGAAGGCCAGGACAAAAGAATACACATTGCTTTTGCAATTGACCTTTCCTTACTTTGGCTTGCACCTCTAGGCCTCAAACATATAACTAATGTGCACAGTTTAAATGTATATACTGAAGAAGTTCAGAATTTAAATTACTGTAAAAGTAGCTTACTGTTTTTTCACACCTTAGTTTAACTTGGGTATCTTTAATTTATAGGGTTTTCAATTCATGGCTATATTAATACCTACAGTACCTTGAATCAGCCTTTGAAGACTCATCAACAACTGTAATTGTAGTCCAAGATTAAAATCCCATGTTTCCCTGTAGGGAAATGCAGCTAGAGCTCCTTAAACTTTCTCCATTGCCTGGAGGATAACTGGTCACATATTTCTGATGCAGTCCTTCCCTACCTGTGGACCTGAACATATCTGTTGCTTGCCATACTCTTTATTGCAGAGATGAGATCTGAGTCCTGGAGTCAAGCACTTGGCTTTACTCCTCCTCAATATGCTTATTTAAATGAACCAGAGGTTAGTTCATTTTAAAGGCATGAAGAAGAATTATTAAGGAGCTGATTAAGTCAATTACGCTGCTTAGGGAATCCTTTTTGCTGTGTTGTTGTTAGCCAGGAACCTTAATAGAACAATTAGGATTAATTAAAATCAGCCTGATTGATTAGGATGTATAAACCTGCATGTGAGCTGTAGTTGTGTGGTTGTGTTTGTGCAGTCTGTGAAGGGGAGGCAGTGGATGCTGAGGTTTGTGTTTCTGCAATTATCTGTATGCAGATAGGAGCCGTTTGCTTTGAAGGGGCAGTTGGTTTTGACAGGGATGATTCCACGTCAGGGAATTAAATTTTCTGCATCTCCCTATTGGGATTAACAGGACATGAGACTGAACAAAGAAACAGCAAATGGATTTTGCTGTATATATGTGTAAAATGACATGGGGGTAGGGAATCAATCCTGATTTTGCCTGTCATTTAAACTCACCATGATCACTTGGGGCCAAGGAGCAATGATGGCTTCGTGGCAATGGAAGGTGAGGGAAAAAGGCACTAAAATGAGGCTTTTATGCTGCCTCTGGGGAGAGCCTCTCTGCCAGTGGACGTTAGCTCCCAAGTCAGGTGGCTGAGTTGCCATCAGAAATCAGTTTCTGCATGCAGCATGACCATCTGACTGTGCTTGTGTCTTCAGGATGTTATTAAATGGATGATGTCCAAGAAAATTTGAACACTTCTGTAATGGCTGTTTTAAACTGTGCCAATACCACAGTTAATAGATTCAGCCATATGCTCACACAACCTTGGGATCATAACCTTTTCCACTGTCATACAGTTTGTATGCAGACACATGATGGTAAAGAATGCCATGGGAATGGTCACATGGCTTTTCATCTTCTGGGGAAGGTAGAAAGGTGTTAAGTCCCTTGCTCTTTCAGTGACCAAGATCTCTCTTCATTTAAAGCATGGCTCGGCTCTCACCTGCTTTTCATACATTGATTCATTTTGATTACTTCTGAAAACTTGTTATAGCTGATGTTTTGTCTCTTTGAAATAGCTTTCTTCTAAAAGGAAACTGATCTACTGTGAAAAAGCTTATCTGAGGAATGCACCTTAAAGCTTCCTTTGTTTTACTGCCAGTGAACATAAGTAGCTCCACTATTTGTTCTATATCTTTATCCAAGATTTTTTCAGACCTTTCCTATGTAGGAAAACATACAGAGTCTTCTGTAGACATCAGCAAGGTTTTACTCAGCAACAGCACTTGTTTTTCTAAGCAGTTAAATCCTAGATGAGCATTATCAGTCAAAATTTCTTTCTTCAGGTGCTTCAAAAGTAGTTAGTTATCAATGATCTAGAAAATTAACTAATCTTTCAAAACAGTATTTATAAGCATCTCTTCATTTGCTACATTCCTCAACTAGTGCATATCAAGGTAAGTGTGCTATCTCAGCTCTTATTGTTCCACATACTGGTAAGATCCATTTCCAAGAATGCTTCTTCCATCTTATTAAGGAATATCTTCAAATATTATCTCAGATGTCAGTCAAAAAGGGAATCAGCTTTTCACATTACTATTTGAAAATATTAAGGTTCTTTACTTTTATCTCATGCTGTTAGGAAATACCAGAGGAATCCCTGTTTTCAATAAATAGCATTTAGCAAAATTTGGTGTTTAACTAAATAGCATATTATCCTGTGATATGTACTGTCTGAAGTTATCTATGTAGTCCTGGGGTGTCTCTTAATCTGCAGAGTTTCTGCTGTTAAAGAGTGTGATAGGTAAGGAGAAAGAGATAAGGGGGAGATAATGGTGTCACTGAAAAAAAATCTCATACTCTTTAATCCTGATAAAAATATTTATTTCAGGGGCTAATACCCAATAAGACTCAGTAAGTAAGGCTATCCTAGTTCCATAATCTAAGAAGGCAAAAGTAATCATCCACAAGATTAATTTTTTTTTCCTAAATAATATTGGAGTAAATCTTAGTAGAATCCTCACAACATCAAGATATTAAGCAGATACTGGATGCCATCTACTTTTTTTCTGCTCTCTCAAATCTAATGCTATTCTGAGAAGTTCCTGTATATTGTCATGAGATGCCTGAAAAGTCATAAATCCCTTTCAGGGGTTGTAATTGTGGTCATCTCTGGCAGTAAGTAACCCTTATTGGGTCTTTCTAAACTTTAATAAATCCAAAAAATGGGGGGAAAAAAAAAAAAAAGCTTAAGAAACCACATGTATGTGGTATCCCACTCCCAGTTTTCATTACTAATGCAGAAAAAGATTATAGAAAGCTTTGGTACTTATTTCCCTAAATTTTTTAAAGTCTTTTGTAGAAGCTACCTGTCATTTTCAGGACTTTATTTAATCTTAAACAACCCCATCCAGTGTTTACAATAAATTATATCTGCCCTTTAAAGCTGAAGTATTAATAAGTACAAATTTACATAATATAATACAAATCAATAACTTAAAATTCCCTGTTTTCACCAACAGGTGGTGGTGCTAGCTGGTTCTTTATCTGTTGCTTCTTCAAACTTCAGAGCAACTAACCATAAAAACATCTGCATATTTCTAGCATAGAAAAATTGACCATAGGTAATTCGAGGTGCTTGGAGCCAGGGTACTGTGGCTGCAGGAGGAAATGCAGACCCTGTGAAAGGATGGGCAGTGTTACAGTGCTGGAGTAAGATACAGAAACACTCTTCAGTCTCTCTCTTTAGACTGCTTAGAAAATAAGCTCCCTCTGGTTTTAGTTGGTGTTGCAATGTCTTCCATTGAAGAAACAATCTTCTGAAAATGCTGCCATGTCACCTGGGCTCTCCCCTGGTTACCAGTTGCTGGTTTATGAGGTGGGAGTAGCAGGATTTGTGTGTGCACAAAGTGAATGCTTGAATTCCAAGAACAAGACAATGGTCTATGAATTGATAAAAGGCTGTGATAGAGAGGGCTCTTTTTTCAGGCAGTGAACAAAAGTACAGAGGGAAATGGGGGTCACATCTGAAGTTAAACACAAGTGCATCACTCAAAGATGATGAGATTCACACATACAAAAAAATGAACATTACAGTAGGTAAGTTACAATGAAAAAACATTGGAGTTAAAAGCATACGTGGCATGTTGAGCACAGGAGGAAATGAGTAAGAGAAACATTGTTCCTCCCTTGAATTCCCCCTTTGATGGGAGCTTAGTTTATCGTTGCTAGAAAAAGTGTTTATTTGGCCAGGATGCACTCTGAAGTCGGTAATATCACAAGCAGACAGTCTGATGGGTGCCACTTGGACTTAGCTGTAGGCCTTGTATTATAATAAGCAGTTTCAGCAAGCCATGAGTTCCTCTAAAAGAACAATTAAAAGTTGACATACTTCAAATGAACTCAAAAACAAATTAAAACATGCCTATAGCAAGGACCGTGTTTTTAATTTTGTATAACCTTCATTAGAGCCTATGATAATGTGACACAAGAATTCTTGATGCTAAATAAAGCATCAAGAGTATGAGTACCACTGTGTTCATCATCTGATTGCTTTCTTAGTTGTGGTGGTTTTTTTCCTCTTTTTTTCCTTCTGTTGTCTTTTCCCTGTATCTCTGGCCTATTTGCTTCCCTGTTTTTTCTGTGGTCTGCTCTCACTGCAAGGAATAAGACAACTCATGACTGGCAGCCAGCAGCTTGCAGTGAGAATTCTCATTTGTCACATTCTGTTGCCAGCTGCCAAGTGAGATATGCAAAACCTTGTTTCAGAAAGTTCCAGTATTGTCAGGTTCTCTTGGCTGCTAATGTCTTTCATTATAGTATTTTGGAAGGGAAAAAACCTTAGGTAAAATATTTGAGCTTCTCTGGTTTTCCTTTGGAAGAAAGAAGAAAAGGAAAAAAAAAAAAAGGGAGGAGAGAAAAGATGGAATTTTATTAAAGTTGCAATTTTAAAAACCCCTATTTTTAGCAGTTATATGGGTAGGTAACAAGTTTTCAGTATGCATATAAACTCTGTAATTGCTGAGGTTCAAACATGCAATTCTCAATGCCAAAGTATCTGACAACTTGAGCTCATGCCTGGCTACTCTGAGCTGAGTTTATAGACGCACTTGCTGGATATATTCCAGCTTTTCATTCTATCACCTTTTCTAACGGCTTCTCTTGTACCTGAAACTGGACTTAAAGACTCACCAGCTTTAAACATTTTTTAGCTTGTCTATCCTTCCATACTGATTTTGATTTTT
This sequence comes from Corvus cornix cornix, assembly GCF_000738735.6. Lineage (NCBI taxonomy): Eukaryota > Metazoa > Chordata > Aves > Passeriformes > Corvidae > Corvus > Corvus cornix. Next base: position 11,203,774 of record NC_047058.1, on the reverse strand, counting down.
GTCTGGTTCTGAATGTCAAGGAGTTTTTTTTATGGCTTCAGCTTTCTCAAAGATTATTTCCTACCTTTAACACCAACTGTTGCTCTTTTCTAAGTGTTTCTAGATGAGTGCTGTGTGCATTTGTACTGCCTGTCTGATAGGATGTCCTTAAGTAACTGTGTCGTGTCCTTAAGTAACCATGATGCCACCAGCAAGTGCAACTCCACTTAAGCTTTTTCAGTGTTGGCGTGGTCCATTTCATAATCCACTTGGAAGCATCCTAAAGTTTCACTCATTTTGCTTTGCTCTGGAGTGATTCCTGATATCACTCTGTTAATCAGAACTACCTGCTCCTCAAAACTAACCAGTAAATTGAGCTGACAATAATGATAGTAAGGCATCAGCTGTTAAAAGTTCTAATGATAAGTAAAAATTGAGTTCCCTTTAATTCCTCTTTTTGTCAGTAAACTGAGCTTTAAAAGAGTTATCAAAGAAAGATTTCCAGTAGTTGTTAAATCACTACAATCTCTGGATGCAATCCCTGGCTAAACCCTCACCAGATGACCTTCTGACAACCCCCTAATTTCACCCAAGTGTTGTTAACGTAACAGCATTAAAATAATCTGTTGCTATGCCTGTATTTCAGTGATGTAATTCAAGATGGGACATTATCTACAAATTCTAGAGGAAAAAGCATCTGTTAAAGAGAATTTGCAACACTGAAAGTTAGAATTGAGCATTAATGGTTGAGAAGATGGCAATCTAGGAGCAGTTGATGGCTTGAAGTGTACAAATCCTGGAGTACAGTATCAGCTAAAGAGAAGAGAAATATGGGGTCCTGACAGCGCTTCTGTGGCTTTAAGCATTGATAAGGAGCAATGCATTGAACCAACTTAGATAATATGGCAGCTCTGTAATGTAGCTTAGAAAGGATAATATTTAACAGCTAAAATTTAACAGCTAAAGGATGATTTTTCTCACGGGCAGTTAAGTAGAAAAATCTCACTTTATAAAGGTACCACTGTACAACAAATACGGGGAGCTAAACACCTCTGTGGTTTGTTTGTTTGCCTGATTTTTTAACAGGGATAAGGATAAATATGTCTGTGTATACATGATTTGCACATATGCCAGTGGAGTTGAGGGAGCCTCCCTCCCTTCTGAGCTGGGGGAGTGTATACACACACATACACACACGGGAGCAGGACTGAGTTGTGGGTTTTTCTGTGAAAAATAAAAGTGCCTTTGGGGAGTTAAGTCTCCAAAGATTTTTATTAAAAGACTTCCATGAAACAAGATTTTTTTTTGTTTTTAAATACAACTTCTACTTTTTATTCTGTTCTCTAACATGCATTGTTTATCAATTTGAAGTTTGCCTGAACTTTAGATTATTAGCTGCAGGACTTAGCTTTGAGCTATATTCTGGCACTTGTGATTTCCCCAGAACACAAAATACCACCTCTGCATTAGGAGGTTCCTGGGCTGCACTGGAGCCTGGGAGGCTGTACCTGAAAAGAGACATTATGTAGTTGCCTTTCTCCTAACTTCTTTCTCAAACGTAAGTTTCTGGCTGCTGTGGGATTTGGAACTGCAGACTAGATGGACTTTGGTGTGTCTCAGTATGGTCATCCATTTAACCACCTCCTAATTTCTCCCCAAATATTTTCAGCTGACAAAAAAGAGGGAAGACAGGGAGAGCAGCAGTACCTGGGCTGAGTCAAGCTAGCAAGGATCAGATCCACAATGTAATGTATGCATGTTTCAAAAGTAGTTAAGAAATAGATGAAATTTTGCCATGAATTAGATTGGTTTATGCATTTAAGGCTGTGTAATATTTGCTGGAAGTTATAGTGTGTTAAATTAAACGTAACAATAAGGTTTGAATTGGTACCTGCTTCATAACTATGCTAATGTACTGTTCTCTGAGCTCTGCATGAGACTTCTGCAGACTTTAAATTCAAGAAAGTTGTATTTCATTTGTGGTGGTGGAATTTTGATGGAATGCCAATAAAGCTAATGTAACCACTGCATTTTTCTAAAAACACACACCAAAGATGGGTCTGCTTCTTTTATGAACTTATGCTGGCTTCACTCCCAAGCTCAGACATGCTTCCCCATCTGAAATGAGGACATGCTTTTTAATATGAGGAAGCTCAGAAAGGTGATTGATTAGATGTGCAAGGGGGAGAGACTGTGAACATGAGAGCTTATCACAGACACATCGCTGTAAGCCAGGGAAAATCAGAAAGAGATTTGAAAAAAACTAGTTCCAAGAAAATTCTAGAGAAGTTTTTTGGTTGGGTGCTGTGCAAAAGAGGGCTATGAACAAAAAAATCCCTTCCAACCCCGTGTTAATATTTTCTTGCACTCATGAAAGTGAGGCATCACTGCAGTGTAGCTTATTTATAAAAAATGTATAAAAAAATGAGTGATACATTGCCTGGTTTTTTTATTATTAACAACATGTTTTTCTAATCCAGAACAAGGTGTTCTTTGAGAATAAGGTTCTCTTTCAGTATGTATTTCGTTGTTTTGTGGGGTTTTGGAGGTTTTTTTGGTTGGTTGGGTTTTTTGTTTGTTTGTTTTTCTTGTTGGTTTGTTTTTTCTTTTGTTGTTTTGTGTTGGGTTTGGGTTTTTTTCAGGGGGACGGACGTGGGTATTGCTAGGATTTGGGGTTTTTTAAGTGAATTTAACATTTAGGGAATTCTTTCTAGTAAGAAAATAAGACTAAATGTACCATTATGAGAACATTTCCTTAAATCTTCATCCTCACCTGGAAGGATGTAGCTTTTGTATCAAAAGACATCTCAGGGATAAAATCCACTTAACAGTTGCAGCATTGTCTGTGCGTGCCGACCTTTTTGTAGGTGCTTATGTCACCATTGCTCTACTTTCTGAAACATATTCCATTCCTAGGAGCCAGCAGAGATTTGCAGCTGAAAAATGGTGCATTCTACAATGACCTGAAGCCCAAGTTGCTTTCTAATTAATAATTGCAGCAAATATTGGTTGGTCACTGTTCTTGGGACTTTCATTGTTTAGCAGTGCTTTTTTAGCTTTTCAGCTGTCTCAGATTGGGGATAATCACCTTAATTCATACCAGATCTGATTTCTGTTAATGGCAGAAAACATACATGTCATAATTAGAACAAGAAGTCATGTGAGCTACTGTTCTTTTCTATATAATTCCCTATTCTGCTGTGTCTATTTAAGCAAGAGTACTCCCAGCATAATGTTTTGAATGTTAATAACTACTCAAATTCATATTTAATAGTTGCTTATTTCAAGATCTTGGTGCAATCAGACTGCATTTTCAACACGGAAGTATAATATATGAAAAAGAGTTCCTGCCCATATTTTCCTTTCTTCTTGGATATGATTTCACACCCATATTATGCATATTCTTCATATATTTATTGAATCCTATAATCATCTTCCTCAGATCTTGGAATATGCTTCATAGAGGGATAGATATTTGGACTAGCTATTAAAAATAATGAGGGTAACCTTTAGTTCCTGATCTGAAGAGGAAGATCACATTTTGATACACTCATTTCTGGAGATACATCTTCTGAACTTATTGAGAGTCTCTTTTCTGTTAGAAAAGAACCCTGTTGTTTTCTGTAATTTCTTGAAAGGGTCATCCATGTTATGGTTGCTAACGTTGCCTTCCTTGCATCCATTTCTTAGTGTTAATTTAATTTTTCATGTCCCTACAATGGGCTTCTGTACCTGGCACACTTGTTTTGGGTAGTTATAACATTTTTCCCCAGATGGATTTTCTTTCATGTGCATCCCACTTCAAATTTTCTTCTGGTAGAGGCATCTGTCAGAGATCAAAGAGAGGATTAGTTCTCTGTGCTTCCACAGATAAGGATATTTCATGGAGAAAAAGTATTTTATTTACTTGTGGCTGAAAATTAGCAAATGATAAACTTGTAATAGCTTTATTACAATTCTGCCTGTAGGATGAATTATCAGTTTCCCAGTTCATTACCAAAGGAGCCATTGCAATGGACAAATAAACTTGTTCTCCAGAAGCTTTCTGAGTACTCTTGTATTGTTCAGTGGGACTTGTTTTCTATTTATATTAAAATATTTTCTTGTCTAATTTTTATGAAATAATTCCAGAGGTGAAAACTAGGACCAAAGAAGTGGTTCTTGATTGTTTGAAAGAGACTGGGAAGGAAAGATGGTGCTTTACGTTCACATCCATATTGGAAGAAAACAGATTTGAATGTTCCCTGCCTTAAACCCACTGCAAAAAACCCCCAAAAAATGGTCAACAGCTAACACATTTATGGGAACAGGTCTTAAGCCCTAATGTGACAATTTATAAGAGAATTGCAGTATTTTGCAAGTTCATTGCACCTGTGAATAGAAATACAAGCAATGCCAGGAGCATTTTAAATCACTTCAAAGGAAAGTTGTTCAAGGAAAATTAGAGGAAACTAAAGTGGTACCTGACATAAAGTGGTGTATTGTAAGAGAAATGGATTCAAGACCAATAGAATTTGGAATATAGCTGTAATTGCCAGCATAGCGAGTTGTTTCATCCCAGGACCCAGGTCGTCTCTTTTACCTTAAAGCCTCATCTCTTGAATTACTGTCAATGTACCTGTATCCTTTTAGATGTTAAATCTAGCAAATAACACTGCTATGACAAGCTAATCACCCTGGTTATGATAAAAAAAAATTTGAAGCTGCAATATGTTTCAAAATATTTCTAAAAAATTCTTGTTTCTTCTAATGTCTTGACCTTTAAAATTCTTGGGTTTAGTAAGCTGGTCTTACTGCCTCCATTGTGACCTGACCTGGTAACTAGGAAATATTGGCAAATCTTAAGTCTAAAATACAGTATTATGCTCCTTCTGCTAGAAGAGAAATAATTTTCTCTTTCCAGCAGCCACAAAACAAGCAGAGAAAGTATCTCTCTTTCAATAATACTCCAGTGTGGTTTGAGTGACTTGTTCTCTCCCTACATCCAACACAAATATGTTGCCTCATTTTCACAGGAGTGTGTGAGCTGCACCACTCATCATGCAGCTGGAGGCACCTCACTTCTCACTACAGTTTGCCCTTAAGGTTTGGGGAGGCAAGGAAGAAGGATATTGGTTTCTGGCTTGCAATTTAGTCAGCATTCAATGCAGTTTTTGTTTACTGAGTCGGAAGTGTGCTGGTGCCATATAACTGTATTTGAGGTTTGCAGAGAAAAAATGTGCAGCTATTTAAATAGAGCAATGGCACGAGCTTATACTGTGAACAATAAAGAACCAGAAGTGATCACTTCTTACAGGCTGTTCCACTCTCCCTTTGATGAACACTTCACTGTGATGTGGAATGTGTAGCTTTGAACAGTTGCTGAAATATGTTTGGAATACCTCTTGATGTTTGTGGTGTTAATAGATTCTGCCCTCCTGTTCAGTAACTCTGCATTTTAAAACTTGACCCTCTGCAGGGCACAAGTCACTCAGAAATTTTGTACTGGTAAATGTCAAAGTTCTGTACATTATTCACAGTTTGTATACAGTTTCCTTATGGAAAGTATCTAAATCTGACTGTGCTGCTGAATGACTTTCAGAATAGGATGTCATTTTGTACATCTGCTGTTCTGTTTAATTGTCATCAGACTTTGGTTTTCAACAAGATAATTGGTGAGCTGTCTTTGGTGCTTTGAAAAATAAGTTGTCTTGAAATCTATTAATGTAGTTCAAATATGTACTTTTCTAAAACTGTATTTTCTGTCATAAGGATTCAGTGGTGCAGAGCAATTCAAGAGTTTATCAGGCTGTTATTGTCACAGATGAGAAAACAAAGTGTTACAGATAAAAGTCCTATGAACGTGACTCTCGTCTTGATCACCGTGGAAATGGAGAAGCCTATTTCATTTATGTTCCGGAAATTAAACTAATAGACATAATAGATGAATAGGATGCTACTTTTTGACCTCTTTCCTACTTCTCCCAGAATAGCAAATGAAAGGATTAGTTTTCAGTACCTACTTTACATAAAGGTCTTCCTTTACTTAGATTGTTCAGTAAAATGAGGGAATATTCAGCAGAAGAGCAAATTTTAGCATTTCTTAAAAGGAAATGTAGTATTATAATCACTCTAGAACCAAATTTACATCGGCAAATAATGCACACAATTAACAATGTGGGATAAGTGCCACACCATGAAATGCCTGAATGCTCCTCATGTTTGCTCAAAAGTAGAAAAAATGCAAAGTCTTGACAGAACACCTCAACAGATGCAGAAGATGCATCTTGTTCTTATTCTCTTGTTGGCTGTAGGTTGCACCCAATTCATTGACTGCAGGATTTTTTTCATCCTTTGCAATTTACTTGGACAAGTACAGACAAAGGAAAGTGTTGGAACATAAATCTAGATGGCCTTCTGATATCTCTTGTTTATTCTGATTGTGTGAGGGGAACAGGGTATAATATACCCATTATAAATGGCCTTTCAATTCAGCATAAGTGCATATTACAGATACCTTTATGTAGATTTATGTAAATTGCCAAACTCTACATGGATTCTTGTCAGATACAATTGATATGAATTTCTGATGCTTAAATGTGTTCCACTTGGCCATGTGCTTCCTGTTAGCAGTTTGGATCTGACATGGTGGCCCAAGCCTAAGCCCTGCAAGGTGGACTTTCCCTCCTCCCCACACAGAACAGAAAACTATGTCATTTTTCCTGGAGATTCTATTAAGCACTACCTTGTCAAATCTGTACTCTGTGGAGGCAGAATAGAGATGTACCCTCTTTTTCACTGATGGCTGATCTCAGGTCACCAGGCTGTATCATTTGTGACCTGAGACTACTAAAAAGGTCACTGAGGATAAAAGGAAAAGACTGACTTGAAGAAAAGAGGTTTTTCACTTTGACAGTAGTAGATTGGCATTATAAAAACTAGAATCTTCTTTATGCTGAACTGGAGATATAAAACATATATTTATCCCCTCAAAGTTGCTGGATAAGTTGCACTTTTATAATAGATTTTTGTAACCATAGTAGTCCTAATAAATCTAAGAAATGATGCTGCATTTGAATTCACTGGTGAGCTATGTGAGGACTTGCCTCCAGACCCGATCAGATAGCATTTGTACTGAAAAGCAGCTATTAGAATTTCATTTTTCAGCAATAAAAAAATTAACTACCACCTAGGTAAAGTATTCATCTTTGGTAATGAAAGTGTTATTAAAATACATTGTTTTAGTGCATTCTCTCTCCCGATTTATAGTTTGAGACATTCCACTGTTCACTGTGCTAAAACATTTTTTTCATCATTAGTTATTATACCTAAACCAATTCATTAAGTGAATGTCTGTGTGGAGTGTATACTATGTGTGTTGTCCAGGACTTAAAGAATAAATTACTTTGAAGATAAAAAAGCAATCATATCTGAAAAGAGAATTTCTATTGAAAACATGTTGCTTGCATTATTTGAGATTAGAAGTGTGTCTGTAGATTTTTTTTTCTCTACTTGTGACCTAATTAGAATACAGCAGAGCTGGAGATACTGCAATTTGTGAAAACAGACTTGTAATAGGATCTATGTATAGGAAGCAAACTGCATTTATTTCATTGCTTCTAAGAGATGCATAGAGGCACACACAAGCTACAGATTTATTTTTTTTTCATAGCATAACTGTGTTAAGTTCTTTTTAAACAAAGAAGCAAAGCCCTGAGGCTGTTGAAAACTGGCTTATGGTGCAATAATACCCTGATATTATATGCAAATTCTTAATTGTCTGGTAAAGTATATACTCACTGAAGAGCAATAGTTGTAGTTCATGCTGCATGTATTTCATTTTTGAAATACATGCAGAGAAAATATATAATGAAGTTTCTACAAATAATTAGGTTAATTTTTCCCTAACTGAATTTGTGCATACATTTTAATTGTGTTTGTCATAAGAGTGACTTTGGTAAGAAGAAATCTGTTTATGAAAAAAAAACCAACCCAACATAATTATCATGTCAAGTGATGAAGATCAGTGCCTCAGTAAAGGTCAAGATATGTGCCCCCTGCATTGTCTCATGGCAGGTTGCAGATGTAATGGTGTAATGGCCTTTCCTCCATTCCAGCATCTCTGGGGGATTTCCTTTGCTTTTCTTCTTTCTGTATGTCCCCATGCCAGCTTTCCCCTAATCCCTGCTATGGAGGGATGCTGGCTTAGGCCCTCTCTCTCCATTGATGATCTTATGCTGCACCCCACAGGTTTCCCCAATTTCTGCAGTCCATCCCTGCCCAGGGCTCCTGCTGTGCCTGCCCAGCTGGGTCAGGCCAAGGTGGCATCTTCTCTTCCATGCTCACGTGTGCTCTGGTGCAGAGTGTAGCAGCCAGGACAAATGGGCAAAGTGAATTCCTTCTGCTGTGCAGCTGTCCTTTCTCTTAACAAAATGTGCAATACTTTGTTTATAGTCTGCCATTTTAATTTCTTTTTTTCTTCTGTGTCCCACCTACTGAAAACTGTTTAATACTCACTTTTGCATGTGGACTTGGGGACTTAAGTCTGGGTCTGAAAATGATTTGCCTAATGGTGGTATTTACCTTATAAGTATGCCTCTTTATAAATATACCTCTTGGCTCAACAAATTTGTTGACTGTTTTCCAGTATTTTAAGGTAGTACTGCAAAATACCTGAGGAAATAGATCATTACAAAATCTAATTCCTTGTACTCAGCACTGAATCAGGACTAAATTTATTTTACGTGACAGAAGCAGAGTGAATATCGCAATGTCCTTGAAATCCAGCATGGTTTTAATTGGATTCTATCTTTTTCTAATGCTACTGTGGAACACAATTTAAATCTTTGGGATTAAATTTATATGACAGGCTGCCATTCTCACTAAAGTGGTGCATCATTTTAATTTATTTATTTTGCTTTTATGTTTCTTGACAAGTAATAAAGCATTAGGTCCTTAGTGGTGAAGGTCTTGCTGCTATTTTTTTTCTATCCTCCTTACATTTTAGAACCCTTTTGCTGACACATGGCAAAGTGCAACAACATTCATCAAAAAAAAAAAAAAAGGCCAACTGTTCTTAAGCTCAGCAAGAATTCTAGTGAGATAGAATTTAAGATAAGGAAAGCTTCATTTATGTAATAAAGAATAACCCCTAGTAAATGAGGTTTGTAATGCATTATCTTCTTAGTCCTCCACTGGGCCCATAATTATGCAGAATATCTAATGTACTCTAATAATCAGATCTTAACTTGACAGTCTCTTCACTTTATATACAGACTAAAACACCACAACCCAGTAGATTAGAAAATAAAGACACTGATTGCTTAACTATAATAAATACATGATGTTGTGAAGGTGAAGATAAAAGCATGATGTGCAAAGTATGAAAATAAATTAAAATGTTAGGAAACAGGTATGAAGAGACTTTGAAAATAGGTTCACATTTTCTTTATGGCATTATTGTGGTTATTTTTCCCAATCACAGTCACTTCTACTGCCAACAAGAAGGTAGATAAAAGTAAATCATTCCTAGGTTAATAAGCTTATTGTTAAAAATTAAAAAAAAATTAAATATGGACACATTGGGAAAAATAGAATTGCTATAAATTAAATTTTAAATGCTCATTATCTGGAGAGCATAAGATTTTAAAAATATTGGTTTTCAGTCCCTCTGTTCTAGGCAGCAAGCCTCTTTTAATTTCCAGTGTACCAGACTCTTGTTTGCTAATACCAAATGAAGTGCCTTATCTGTTACGATGGTTGAAATTGATTGAACTGTTTTATCAGCTGGGATTGAACAAATGGCAGGGGGGATGCTGACGAAGCACAGTTCTGTAGGTGTACCTACAGTTTCTGTTGGCAACATCCCCATTTGCATGGCTTCATATGGCACAGAGAGCTTTATGTATGTATTAACTCTGGGAAGAATGAAGCAAGAGAACCAAGGGATTGGGCTTTGGCAATGGGTGCACAGATTATGAACAGACTAGAAAAGTCAAGAATCTAGTGAGAGTCATTCTTTTTCTCCACAAATTTCATCATAAAATTACTAAAATAACCAAGCCATTGCTTACCATCACCTGCTTGGTATTTGAAGCACAGTATTAAAAGCACAGCACAACCAGTGCTGTTCATCATTGCCTAGAAAAGAACCTGGTGTATCCAGGAAATGGCCCTTTTCCTCTTCATGGATGTGCTCTTTGGTTTAGATTTTCCTTAACTGTCACCAGTTCCAAATCTTTGTTTTTATGGCTGGCTGGGATCAGGTCTTGCTGTTATTTTTTTTTTTCTCTCTGCAGTTACTACACAAGAAAGAAACTGAAATATTAATGACAGAAACTTGGAACTTGGGGGGAATTCTGCCATGTTCAAACCTAAAAGTGTTTGCAAGTACTGTGTGTGTAACAGGTATTTTGCCATCCTTCCATTTTCCTGGGACTCTGCCCACTGGAGGAAACAGTGCATTGCCTTATTTCCTGTGTGTGGAGCATCCCTGTCCTTTGATTCACGTGGAGAGCAGCAGCTGGCTGTGAATCCTCAAATCAGCACAGCCCCAGGACAAAGTGAGCTTCTTGTGCAATAGGTCTTTGTTTTTGACCTGTGAAAATGATTTCTTTTCTAACAGCTATTAAAAATTTTTGACAGGCCCCTTCATGTAGGCCACTGATAATTAGAGCCTAAATGTTTCTATTTTACTCTTGACGATCACATTTGATCTTGGCAATCCATGTTATTAAACTGTTCAATAAAGTTCCATGCTGTGTCTAAATCTGGTTAGATGGAAATTTTGAGACCACTAGTGAGATAATTCAGACTTAAATTTTCTGTAGGTATAAAACTAGAGCCACCAATATTTGTCTTCAGAAAACTTTGTCCTTCAATAAAATTTAGATGAGTTGTGAATTACTGTCTTCTCGAGGCCAAGTACATTTTTGGAAGGCATGTGCTGGGCTATATTTCAAAATAAAACTTTTTTTTCCCCCAGAATTGTGGAAGAAAATCATAAGGGGAGAAAGTGTAATAAACATATAATAAATTTTGGTTTTGACTTCTTAGTTCACAGTTATTTTTATCCTTGTCTAAGCCCTGAATCCTTTAAGACATGATAACATCTTACATGAGCAAGTAAATTGCTGCAATCTGAAAGTTCACAAGATCAAAAGAGTTGATGTTTGCATCTCTACCTATGCCGTGCTGTATTTGTTTCACCAGTGTTTACTCGGATCCCTGGTATGAGTCATTTCCACCAGGTCTCTTTGAAGCTGTCCAAAAAAACCCTCATTGCTTTGGACCTTTATTCTGCCTTAGCTGTTGGAACACATTTATGGATCCTCACATGGCACTTCTAGTTTATGTTCCTAAAGACAGAGTTTGCAGGGCAGCCCACTCTGCTTAGCCAGTGTAGGCAAGTGGAGATGTGCAGCAGAACTGCTGCAAGACTCCTGAACAAATTGGGTATTTTCTCCTTGAGTTGGCCTATGTAGCTATTTGTGGTCCTTCTTCAACACCTCTGTGATGAAACACCTGCTTGGAGAAGCTGCACAAAACTTGCATCTTTGTTGTGGGAATAGAGGTGATTCCAGGGTACCTCTGTTTCTGTAGACCTACTTACTCTTTGTACCTGCCCACATAAATTCACTCCTAGCAGAGCCTGTGGGAGTGTTGGGAAGGGATAAAGAAGGGAGTCCTACAAGTTAGGAAGATTATCTGTGTGGTTGTGTAATCAGAGTGTTATTAAGAAATTTTATACTGCTGGGGTTTGGGCTTCATCCATTTGTCAGGGCCTGTAATGACATGCTCAGAGGGCAGCTTGCTTACAGCTTTTAACAGTGATTGCTCTGAAGACTTTAAATGAACCAGAATCAGAGGGTTTGTGCCCTTTCATTAGGCAAAGGAGTTAGCATTGAAGGTGAAGTTCTCAGTTACAAGATTTTATTTCTGTAGTGGCTACTCAGCCCAGGACAGATGTACATAATGTGCCTGTCTTGCTAGAGGGCAAAAGCTCCTTAAATGTTTGGGGAAAGAGAGATCTGCTTTGAAAAAAAGGATAAGTCACAAAATTCCACCTACTTTATTCTTTGAAGTCTGGTCTCTTCAGCCCTTTCATCTCCTGATTATTCTGTCTTATAGCTAGACTGTAATTAATTGAAACTTTTGTTGGATATTAGAAACTTTGTATTTATAGGTGATACTGACTGCAGTGGTGCAAGGCTCTCTGGGAACTCTGTTTTCATTTGTAATCTGAATTATAACTGAATACTGCAAGCATCCTATAATGAAGTTCCTGTGTTGTCTCCTACTATTGTTGAACAGGCTAGTTCATGCTGAAACAATTATTTGGGGAAGTTGTCTCAGGCTGTCTGAGGATGTGATTTGATCAGTCAGGTAGCTGAAGGGGTTGATCCTAGTCCTTGTGAACAGTCCCTAAACCTGTGCTTGTTTATTGCATTTCTTGTCTTCCTCCCTACCACTTATGAGCTGATCAACTTGGCAAAGGTCTTAGATATCTGACAAAGATGAATATACTATTTTCTGTGGGCCCATTTTCAAAATAACTAAACTGAAGCAGTACATGCATAACCACAACTTTACATGTCTGTGGTGGTTAGGGGCAGTGGTCACAGTAGTGGTTGGGGTAGTGGTTAGCTTAGGGTTGAGCCAGTCAAAGAGCCTACAGCTCCAGGAACACTGGGGCTGGAAAAGGCATGCCAAGGCCATCCCAGCCAGGCCCCAACAGTGCCGCTCCTACATCCTTCTGATCTGGACCACCCCCCTGGTCATGGTATTAGGGTCAGGACAGGGATTACTGTAGTGGTTTGGGTAGTAGTTAGGTTAATTTATAGGGGTGGTGGTTAGCGTAGTTTTTAGCAGAAGGATTAGGGTAGTCTTGTGGGTAGTTTTAAGGGTAGTGGTTAGCGCAGTGTGGTTGGGGTAGGGTCAGGGTAGTGGTTAGGTTTAGTGGTTAGAGTGGTCATTACCACTGTGGTTTGTGTAGTGTTTAGGGCCAGGACTATGGTAGTGTTTAGGGGTAGTGCTTATCCGATATATCTGATAAAGGTGAGTGCACTATTTTCTGTGGTCCCATTATCCAAGTGTCTAAACTGTGTACTGAAGCAATACATGCTTAACCATGTCATTCAAAATGCATCTAAGACATTATAAAATCAAATCAATTTAGATGGAAAAGGGGAAAAAAAAACCAAACCAGTTAATTTAGTTTTGGAACATGTGAAAGAAGGAAAACCTGACATTAGTCTTGAGTGGGTTATATTGCTAGGAAAAGATCTCTGTGATATAAACTGATTGTGTGCAGTGGAACTATAATCAAATTTTTTTTCTTCTTCCATTCTTCAAGTAAAAATTATTGAATAAATCCTTAAAAGGTGAGCCAACTTATTGAATGTCCTTATTTGAGAGAAGTAGACAAAATTAAAATAAGACTGGTGGACTCTTCCTTATGCATAGCTGGAATAAGTGATTGTTTGAAGAAGGAAATATTTTGTCCCATCTTTCTTAGCAAAGTTGTTTTAATTTCATTTGAGAAAGATCAGAGGGGTTGGTTGTACCCCAGACAGCAAAGACTGCTTGTCCAAATAATTCCTGAGATCAAACAAGGGAAGCCAAAAGATGAGACCAGTTTGGAAGGATCAGCCATTCTCCAGAGTTTTGTAAAGAGTAAGTTTTACTCTGGAATTTGATAATGCTATTGGTGATTACTATGGTTTTACTACATTTTGCGCTTGGAAGATAATAACTTTTGCAGCTCTGAGAAGAACTTCTGAGCTAAACTAACTAAGGCTCACCATGACAGACCGTAAGGTGCTGGTTAATGTGTTAGGAAAGAACTTCTCATTTTCATGATAAAGATGAGAGAAAATCTGCGATAACACACGAGACCTGGAAACATTTTTAGTTAAAACTTAAAAAAGCTCTTAGTAGATAAGATAGGTATGGCTGTGCTACCTCTTTTTAAATATTTATATTTATTCATTTATTTTAAATTGGACTGGGTTTATGTGACCTTTAACTGAAAATGTTGGTTGTAAAACAGTCTAACCTAGCTATTAAAGCGGCATAAACTAGAATAGTAGTAAAGTAGTAAATCTAAAAGAATGCTAAATGCTATTTATTAGATAGTAGCCATTAGATCAACCCAATAGGCCACAAGTATGCAGAAGGGAAAAGATCCATTTGCTTCTGAAACCTTCATGGGAGTACCAACACTTGCAAAGAATTAAATGGAGTAGTGGGCTTTTCATTACACAGCAACTATAACTCTTAAAAATTTCAATATTCCCCACTGTTATGCTTTCACAAAGAATTTTAAGCTGATGATTTTATGAAGTAAAATACTACTTTCAGTCTTAAAATGAAACTAAAGAAGAAAGTGACTATTTGTAGAACACTGTGGCTGAAACAATTTTAAATTTCTTTACTCCTGACTGTTACTTTCTTGTTCATAAACAATAAGTTGCAGTAAACAGTTGCTGCATTGGCAGTGTAAGAGAGGTAAACAACCCATTGTTGGCATTTGTAGAGAAACAGGAGCACTGAGATCTGCACAAAATGTTTTTTTGGTTATGCTTAGCAAAGAATATTCAAGGTAGTGTAAACTTGTTGAAAAGTGGATGGAAGTGCATCAATTTACAAATTCCTAGGGATTCAAGCATGAATACTCTCTTCCTGTAGTATCGTTAGATAACTCTGTCCAGGTGATGGTTCTTCCATAGGTCCTGCCACATCCTGATGTGAAAGTTATTTAATCTTTGACTGGTAAAGTTAGAAAGTCAGATGTACATGCTCACTTAGTGCAAAGAGGCTATTTTCCTCTATTTACACTGCCGTTAGTACCTTAAAGTCAGTTTTGGTTGATGTAATTGAGAAAATATTTGGTTCTTGTTCAGGGTACCAGTAGAGTTAATAAGGTTTCATGGAGCTGAGAGCCTGGGTGTAAATGTCTGTATATTTGAGCAATTTCTCCCTGAAGAAGCACCATTTCGCTTTTTGCCCTGAAAAACAAAGAAGCTTGAAGAAACCATATGAGGTCTATTGGCTGTTTGAGATAATTATACAGAAGCCAATGATTTATGCTGGTATTTTCTCAGAAAATCATCAAAACCTTATGTGTGTCTTGGCTTTGATAGAATTATTTAATATCAGCAACATATTACAGTACAGTAAATATTTTATGCTTCACAGAGAAATAAATGTATTGTAACTTGTGACATACATACTAACTCTGCATGACCCCTTTGTCAGACTTATACTAACATAAAAAATAAACTACTTAACAGATGCTCTATTGCTAATCTCGGGGGTTTATTGCTTCTACACATTTTTATGAAGACATTAATTTTCCAGAAGTATTCTTCCTGGAGTATTCTGAAGTATCTTCAGAAATTAGCAGTTATCAGTCTAACACACTGCGCTTCCTGGAGACCTGATCTGTAGCCCTATTTCACTTTCCTTTATTTGAGGAGTCTTTTTGATTTGCCTGAACTATATGTGTACTTTTGGGGATTAGTAGAAAATAATTTGTATATAACTTAGACATGCATACTGGACTAATAATATTATTTATTTAATTTGTATATTAGTGTTGCAAAGAGATTATAGAAGATTATACTTCTAAAATTTTAGTGGGTTAGACCAGTCCATTACTTAAAAAAATGCTTTTTATACTAATTTTAAGGCATTGGCTTCTTTGAATGGAGGGTTTTTAGAGAGACTATTATTATTATTATTATTATTATTATTATTATTATATTACAGATATTAGTTTTCGGCATAATAAGAGGATATTTCACAATCCATATATCAAACTGATTTGTACAAAAAAACTTTCAAAATTGGGGCTGAATCTTTACTTTTAGGGACAGAGTTGAAAGTCAAACAGTAGCTCAGAAGGTTGTGTTCCACATGAACGTTTGAATAAGCAAAGCTTGAGTTTGTTCTAACTGTGTGTGATCTTGAATGCCTTTGTAGCAGGAAAGTCAAAGTAACGCTGTCAAGATTGTGAAATCCCAATTTTGTTTTGTCTCCTTCTTTTTCCACTAACATTTCTTGGAAATTTATCTGTTGTCAACCCAAATATACCCTGTTCTCCTTCTTCTTTCTTTAGCTATTATTTCTAATAAGAAAACAAAATGAAAGACTTTGTATAGAAGCATGAATGGCAAGTTTGTAATTGAGATTGGACACCAAAAGCTCGGTAGTCAGAGGCAGTCAGGTCTTGGGTTTTATCCCCCTGTTGACTCATAATTTACTCTTAGAAAAAGAATTATTTTCTTAATCTATTACACTTTGGTTGCATGAGAGGTGAAGCTTGATATATTAATCATATGAACTGCTTTTCTGATTTAACTGTATTTTTCCAGGAAAGAGTTTGCTCTACTGCTGTGTCCAGTATGGGATAAAAACCCAGTCAAATATGCTTGATATAATGTTAAAATAATAGTGGATTTTTCTCACTGTCCTCCCTGGCTTTATTCCAGTCGGAAAAGATGCAGTAAAGAGATCTTGTTGTGGTTTATATCCTCTATTTTGACCCTTGAACATCAGGCCAGACTTGAGAATAAGTGGCTTATTTTCTCACAGTTTAAAACTGAAATTTTGAAATGGCCATACTAGAGTGGAAGCCCATACAATAAGCCATTATCTAGATATCAAAAGTATCAGTGAGTGCATATTGCAGACTTTTATGGATGCAAAAACTAAGTAAGACAGAATTCTTCTGATTCCTTAACAAAAGTGTTGGAAAAAACCGTTGGGTCAGAAGCCTTTGGTGTTGCTTTTGTTACAGTTGTATTTTTCAAAAAGCTGTGTCACTGAAGGCTTATCCAGTACAAAATTATCCTGCAGTGAGAGCATGTAGCTATAATTAAATGGAGTAGCTAAAATTAAGACTAGTCTGTTTCTGTAAAAGAATTATCTCACTAATTTTAAAATTATTGTTGCTGCGTATGCATTTCTTACTGTTTGGATGTTTGGGGTTTTTTTACACAGTAAATGCAAGAAAATTGCTGGTAGCTTGGGACTTGAAATAGATATTTTCAGGCAAAAGTATGCATTTGTTACTAGTTTGCTCAGTATTTATTTCCAGAGCCCACTAGAGCAAAAGTGGCATTATATGGCTACAAGAGAGAGTAAGTAAGAAAGGAATATGTTAGTAGTCTGTCCTAGAGGATTGCTGTGAGAGTGGATGTGTCCCTGAGGCTTGTGTCTACCCTGCTTCTGCAAGTGTCTCATGCTGTGCCAGGACTAGGTGTACAAGGAGCCAGGAGGGCGAATGGCCAGGACAGCAGACCTGAACTGACCAAAGACATTCCACAGCATGGACAGCCCTGCCCAGTTTATAAACGAGGGGAGCTGGCCAGAGGCCACTGATTGCTGCACAGGCCTGGGCTGGACATCAGTCAGCAGGTGGTGAGCAACCGTATTGTGCTTCACTTTTGTTTCCTGGGTTTTATCTCTTTCCTCCACTCCTTTTTATTGCAATGATTATTAGTAGCATTCGAATCATTATTATTATATGTAATTTGTTTCAATTGTTAAGCTATTCTTATCTCAACCCATGAGGTTTGGTGTTTGCTTTATTTTTCTCCCTTACTCCCCTCTCAGTCACATGAGGAGCAGCTGCATGGTACTGAGTTGCCAGTTGGGGTTAAACCCTGACAGATTTATATTGGATTAGTTTGGTCTTATGCATTTTCTGTATTAGGCATAAAAGATTATCTTGTGATCTATGCTTAACTCGTAAATAACTTTATCTATGCCTAGAAACATAAAAGGATGATATCAGTGCTAAATAATATGTACCTAATGCAGGCAAAAATTCCTCCAACCCTCAGAACTGCATCTGATTTCCTGGTAAGAGCATGGGCACATATATTAGTAACTTGCAATGCAGCTGGGTGTCTGGCAGTGTTTGTCCATGGGAATTCTCTGATTCTAGATGTATCTTACAACTCAGAAAAAAATTAAAAGTTAACTGTAAAAAGAGAAGTTCTGACAAATTATATGGAATTCATACAAAAAGTATAATTCAAAATTAAAACAATTTCTCTTTACCTTTGAATCTATGTATTTGTGAAATAAATGCTTAAATAGAAATATTCTGTTTTGTTAAAACAATTCCAAGAAACTCCTACCAGATTGAAAGAAGCTGTTTTGCTAATTAACAGTAACACCATATAAAACTGGTATTTCACGTCCATTAGATGTTCATGTATTTGTTATGTGAAATTTAGCTTTCATACTATCTGACCAAATGGATGTTTCAAATGCGTGAAATAGTAACTCAGCGGTGACCCACATGTGTTGAGTCTGTCCATGAGCACTTTCTGCCTTCACAGTTATTCATGCATGTCAGTAGTTCTGCTGTTCCATTAAGCTCAGGTGCAAGCAAAGCTTAAAAGCTCCTGTACAAACGTTTCTTGTTTGGGGGTTTAATACTGTATATTATGCTGACAGTTCTTCCAGTATGTCAGAGGGGCTATGGAAACAAGACTCATTCCAGGGTAGGACCAAGGCATCCAAATATGTCACTTAGAGCTGGAAGTAAGAGGGCAACAGTGTAGGAGTGGTTGTGAAAGAAAACAGTCTCGGACAAATGGTCCAGAAAACCCGCCCAGTGCTTAAAGCCATGGGATTTTACATGGAAATCGTGTAGCAGCAGACCTGGCTTTGAAATCAACTTCCATCTCAAATTCATTGTAAGGTTTGTCAGTAATTTTTTATTTGGGGTTGGTTTGTTTGTTTGTTTGTTTTTTATTTCTTCGTTGTAGAGTAATGCAAGATAAATGATAAGTAAAAATTTCCATGAATTTTACTTTCTGACCAGGAAGTATCTTCTTAATTAAGCACCTTTACTATGATTTTAACATCCAGAAGTGGTCAGGTGTACTTTTAAAGCTTGTTTGACAACATACTGAGATACTGGAGGTTTGGTAGTGTTTGAGGTTGTGGCTTACTCTGGTTTTTGGTGAGTATTGTTCAATTATAACTGGGATGAGGGGGAGGAATAGGACATTCCAGCAACAATGGAAAGGTAACACTAAATCTCAGACCTTCTTCCCAGCACATCAATTCAGCAGCAAACTAGTGAGTGATTTCTCAGGGCAGCATTCCTGCACCATTTCAATCTCCTACCATGCCTTACTAATGTTTCTTCAGCAGCCTCTTGTTAGGTCCATGATTGACATTATCTCCCTGAAGATTTGCATACAACCAAATTGTGATTTGTTTCCAGAGATCTCTATTAGTGCTCCATTCTCTCAGAGGAGGAGGGTCTATTTCTTCCCTTTTTCTTTCATGGCATTAATTTGGTGCCTAGGAAAAGGACAAACTTTGATGCAGTCCTTTGTGGTGGTTCAAAATGCCTCCCCCTCTCCTGCTGTGAGATATTCTTTCTCCCCTGGCACTGCGATTCTGACAAACCCATACATGGAACATGAAAGCTTTGCTAAAATGCTGCCTCCTGTGCATCAGCAAAGAGTCTGTCAGGATCTGCTCTGTGGTAATAGCAGGGGGATTCTGAAAGGTGAAAAAGGCAATTTGAGGGTATGAAAAATGAGGCCACTTGCTTAGATGTTTGGCTCTCTCTAACTTCAAGGACAGTTGGACATATCTAGATTTGTCACCAACTTCAAAAATCAAAGGTTGTGGAACTGGGCTGTGGCTGCAGAGTGGCTAGAAGATAAGCCTGGTGACTCTCATATTAAATTTTTGTGTTTATAGAGATTTTTAGTAGTTTTTCAATTGATTAAATAACAGTTAAGCTTCTCTCTGAAAAATAAAAGGACGTAAAAATGAATCTGAAACCTTTGTGCAAGATACACTTAAGCACAAGTGTGCCACGATGCTGTTCTCAGTACCAAGCAGCCTGCTCAGGCAGAGAGGGTGGGAGGGGTCCTGCTGTGGGAAGGGGGCTCAGCTGATGCATCCCACTGCTCATAAACAATTCTTTCTTTTTCTTTCTTTCTTTCTTTCTTTCTTTCTTTCTTTCTTTCTTTCTTTCTTTCTTTCTTTCTTTCTTTCTTTCTTTCTTTCTTTCTTTTTCTTTCTCTCTCTTTCTTTCTTTCTTTCTTTCTTTTTCTTTCATTCTCTTTCTTTCTTTCTTTTTTCTTTCTTTCTTTCTTTCTTTCTTTCTTTCTTTCTTTCTTTCTTTCTTTCTTTCTTTCTTTCTTTCTTCTTTCTTTCTTTCTTTCTTTCTTTCTTTCTTTCTTCCTCTCTTCCTCTCTTCCTCTCTTTCTTCCTCTCTTTCTTTCTTTCAATCCAGTGGACACACTGCCACACAACTAGCTCTTGACATTCTAGGCATCTTCAAAAAGAGCTGACTTTTAAAGTAGGTCTTTTACTACTTAAAGATTCAATTTTGCTCTTTTTTTTTTTTCTAAGGCAATATATGGTCTATGTAGTTTGCTTTATTACACCCACTCTGTCCACTGAATTTGCTGGTTTTCTTTACGATTTATAAGTAACAATCAATAAAATATTAATAAACGAGATCTTCTGGTTTACTTTACAGTGCATGTAGATAGTAGTATGAAATCATGCCGCTTCACTTTTTTTCAGTTTGTCTCAGTGCTGTTTACCTCATTAGTACTTTAATTCATGCAGATGTGGTTAGTCTCCACTGAAAAACAACAATTCCTGGATCTGAAGCCCCATGATACCTTTGATTCACTTCTCCTTGAACTACAGTAGATGCTGTGGCTTGGGAAACAGGGGGTTTGAATCAGTCCTGTAAATGGGAAGGTGAAAAAGGATCTTTATTTTATACGTAAAATAAGAAATGGTTTCCATCTGAAAATAATTATGAGGGCTTTTCTACAGGACCCTATTAGATGCAACCCTGATGTGCTCTGTGCACAGCAGAGAAGCTGCAGAACGTATTTCTCGTAGTGCCAGAAAAGTCTCTTTTATATCTATGCCACATCAGTGACAGAACATATCCAGTGGTTTGTTTTATAATTGGGCTGATGTAATTTACACTTCACACTTGTAGTCTGCTGGCAGCATTGTCCAATAATGTTTTTCTTTGTCCACTCCAGCTCTACATTCTAAAACAAATCTCTCTAAAAAAATTATGCTATAGAGGCACATAGATATTTCCCTTAAAAGTGCTGCGTGATTCATGCATCATGTATTGCCAAGTCCTCTGCTGCAGTGTCTCAAAGGAAATGCTTTAATCTTATAAATAAAACTCTAAAAAATAATTTGCACAGTAGTCAGTCCCTGTGTCACTGACATTTATCATTTGCTGGTAACGCAGAATTGGAGGTGTAGACTGACAATTGCTAGATTAGGCCTTTTTTTCCCCCCAGTATCCAAGAGCCTCTGATTTGTATGTTCCCTGTGTAATGGCTAGAGGTAGGTATAACTTGTGACCAGCTCACCTGGAGAAATTACTTAGGCATATAGTCACATACTTACTCTTTTCTTGATGCCCCCTTGCAAACATTTATTGTCCATTACCGGTAGCTCCCTGTAGTCATGTGGAGTTGGAGATCTTGGAACACTGACTTGGCTGAGGCTGGATAGAAGGAAAGCTGGTGGCAATTCAGTGCTGATATTTTTAGCTTATCTGTTTCTCATATATGGGCTTTGATTACTTTTTCCTATCCTAAACCATTCATTATATTCATGAAAGAAGAAATTACTGTCTTTTCATGTGTGATTATCTTTGTTAATAAAGATGTGGAAGTTCTCTGGCTCCAGTTGAGGTACACGTTCCCTTCCCCCCCAGATTTGTCTCTGACTATTGCAAATTAAATACTATAGAAACAACCAGTAAGTGGGGATTTTGCTGCAGAAAATAATGGAAAAGGGATTTGGCTCAATCCAATTGCTGTGCCATTTTTCAAAATGAATGAGCACTGTAAATGAATGGATGAACAAAGTGCATTCCTTTATCTGGCATGGGTGTAATTGGAAGTGTGGTCCTTGGGAGACCTGTGCAACTTCTGTATATGATTCATAGTAAAAGATATAAATGTATTAAAATTTGTTGGGAAACTTACTCATTTTTATTGAATTTTACCTACTTGCACAAGTGATTGTAGGAACACATGTATAATGTGGAGAACAGTCTAGTGACTCCAATTAAATTATACCTCATATTTTATTTCCCCTTTGAAACTGCCTTTTATGTGCAACATAATTCATTTTTGTTTGCATTCCTTCTTTAACCCCAGTTTTACCAGTTTCAACTTTGTCAGTGTAAAAATCAGATTCAGTGCTGATTTCCTGGTCAGGTCAAATATCTATTTACCTGATCTTGCACTATTGACATCTATTCCTTACTGTGAGGAGTAAATATATTTTTGGAGTCAGCAATGAGAAATTTAAAATATTTCTTTAGGGTTTGAAAGTCACTTATTTTTTAAAATCTCTATTAATAGAAAATGCTTTGCCTTTAAGACCTTCAAAGACTTTAGAGAATGGAGTTTTCTGCATGGGGAACTTGACACCTAGGTGTCCTCAGTCACCTGAATTTTTCTATAGCCTAGGATAAGTGTATGCCCTTGATTTCTTATGAATGGATATTGGGTTGGTCCCAATATGGGTGTCTCCAGAAATTTTTCCAATAAAACAAATGTTCTGGCATAATATTATATAACACTCTTTATTGAACATGTGTATCAGGTGCTGCATTACTGATACATGTTGAATTAAGTATGACCATGATTGTGACATGCCTGGGAGGTGCAGATGGGCCAGTGAAGTAATACAGTGACAATATCAGTATTCAGTAAAGTAAGTACAGGTCTAATAACAAATGTAGCCCCGTGAAAGTCAATTTACCTGTAAGCATATGTTCAAATGATTTCTTGGATTGAATACTACTTGCAGAATACACTAGTACTGAAAAATAGAAAATGAAGGTTGTTTTATTTCAATAGAGGAAAAAAATACATTCATTTTAGCAGATATAACCTCTATTTGCTATCTAGCTGATCTGCAAAAGAAAATTGTCATATGCATGCCTTTTTTTGAAATTTTGTGTATTCCAAAATTGTGAAAGGTAACCTCAACAACACACATTTTTGTCCTCTGTTGTCTGAAAGGCAGAAACAGAGCTGCCAAACTTTCCACCAACAAGTAGGAAGAGAGGACAGTCTTGCCTGAGTTCAGGCAAGAGCAAAACAAGAGGAGAATCACTTAGATTGACTGATCTAAGAGAAATAGGTTTGATAAAATGTTCTGTACTTTGGCATTCAATTGCAATAAAAGTTCCACTTCAGTTAGGTTTATGCCCTTATACTTTGATAAAGAGGTGGCAGCCTCCAAACTGGCACTATCTTACTGTCTGTTCTTAATACTAGAATGTCTTCAGAAAGCAGAGCTGATAATACAGGACAGGTTTACTGCTTTGAGAATTTGGCTAGAGAGTTATATGTAAGTTTTATTTATAAAAATAGTAAAACCAATTTTCTCTGTGCTTTCTGTATAAAATATAAGACACAGGAGAGCTTCAGGGTGCCACATCTTAATTAAAGAACTTTTTCTCTCTCTTATGAACTATTTTGATGTTTTTATTGCAATAAACTTGTCTTCTATGAGAAATTTTTAAGTATGGGCTATCTCATAAACCCCTAGAGTGTCTCCTTCTGGCTTTCTAAGTAAGAGTAGTAAGAATGGTGAGTGGCCTCAAACACAACTTGGTACTAAATGCAATCTATGTGTGCCCAGTGTAATCAGGGATGGCCTTGATTTATTAAAAGTAAAATGTTGAACAGTCTATGATGCCAGATACACTCTTAAGTGTCATGTACTTTCTTCTCCTTGCAAACAATGATATTCTGATAGCGTTTCATTATCTCTGACTCTTGTGAAAATATATTCAGAGGTATCCAACCTCATATAACCACATCTTCCCCTCAGACATGGTACTGTTCAGAAATGGAAGTGTTCCTATATATTACCCACTCACTTAAGCCGTATTACCAGAGTGATGGTTAAAACCTGAAAAGTTCACAAATATGACATCCATTCTGATTTTAAGCTTCTTATTCTAAGTTTTGCTCCTGCAGTGGGTTTCATTTTGTTTGGTTTTGATTTCAGCTATAGGAAAACAGATCTGTGGTTTTCTAGAGAAGTCAGTGATTGATTTAATCTGCTGGCACTGCTGCAAGGTCTGGCTGTTGATGTTTCTGTAGCAGAATTGGTATCTTGCAGTGGCTTCAGTGACTATATTAAAAGGAAAGGGTAGAGATCAGAGGAATGTACTCAGGTTCCAGACTTGTGCTTGTGTCCATTATTGTTTTCAGAGTTGCATCTATCCTGACATGTTTTACTGATGTGTTTTTATCACAATGCTCCAGAACATTGCACTCAGCAGTTCAGCTTTTTTTCTCTCTTGATCACTTTCTTGTCTATCAGACAAACATCACTTGCGAAAAAAAGAAAATGATGCTGGACTGCTTGAGAGCTGGTTTGTTAGTGGATTAAAGGACAAATAAATGAACGTATTGAGTATGAGAATGGAAGACCCAAGCTCATTTTCTCAGCCATTAGTTTTCCTTATTTTGTAAGGACATTTTGGAGGGGAAGATGTTACTTGAAGACACACGAAAAAAGTTCAGAATTTTTATCAGTGCTATTGCCTGGTTTAGGTGATTTTCCATGGCATGCTCATGAAACTGGCTGATACACATGGACAGCTTTGTGAGGTGCGGGTTTGCCTTTGCCAAAAACCCTCATGCCAGCCCCAGTCTCTCAAGACCAGTGAGGATCTTTTGTATTGACTTTTACTTTTGCCAGTATAAAATAGTGTATTGTCAAGAAATTCTGGGGAATTCTGAGTTGCTGGTCTTAACTGAGAGTAGCTTTTTCCAAACTGCCTCCCTATTCTGCTATCACTTACAGAGGTTTTACTGTTTTACATTTACTTCTAGTTTTCCACCCAATAACTATATGGGTTTATTAAAATATTTTAAGTTTAAATACACCTATAATGGTAATTTTGTCTGTTCTGCTGTGTAACACACACTCAGAATCTGCTGCAGTAACTATTGCATGAGGTATAATGTGGTTCCTGGTTGATTTAGAGCTTATATTTTTAGGAGAAATGGAATGCTGATTTGAAGACTTCAAGTGATGGAGAATTCAGCACACCTGTAGGCAAATTGTTCAAAGATTTGATTATTCACATGATAAAATTGTGTGGTTTATTCGTATTCTAAATCAGTTCATCTTCAGCTTTAAGCTACTGGGTATCAGATGTTGGAAATTCAGCTGTGATTTAATAAAGCTATTCAAGAAAAAAAAATCCTAAATTTATATGGAGAGAGGAGAAAGATTTCTGTGAGAAAAAGATGTACCTTTTTGGGGGAGTAATTTAAAAAAATTGAAAAGAACCTGTGGTGAGCAATTATAAATGTGAAACAGTGGGGGAATGTAGGGAGGTAAAATTACCTTTCTCATTCTCTGCTAGTCTAAGCTTATGATGAAAGGCCAAAATATAATTTGTTGGTGGCACTGAATAATGGGAGGATAGCATTTTTCCTAGGACGAAATGCACAACTTCCCAGTGCCATCACTGAAAGGGGCAGCCTCAGCATGCAGCAAGAAGTCACATTTCCTGGGCAGAGAGGGAATGCAGATGCCATGATGTCCAAGTTTTATGTGCCCAATAGATTTGCTAGGCTGCACAGCTGAACTAAATCTAACCCTTGCTGAATTGCTCTCTGCTGTGCAGCCTACATTCAGAAATGTATTTCACATATCCCCAAGACTTCACTGTAGGAAAAAAAAGCACCCTTATTGCATATAAAAAGGTTTGAACAACTCTCATTTTAAAGATTAATATAAACCACTTTGATTTATCAGCAAAATGTGCCTCACATCAGGTGTTGAACCAACAGACAATCCATTGGGCAAGGGAAAAGAAAATGAATACCATTAAATCATTTTTTGTCCTTTTTAACTGTCATTTTATCCATTTCCTACCATGTGAGTGTTGTTGTGACAATATTTGGGGCATTCAGTCATTCACTGGCTGTTGTGTATTTCATTTTTTCTGAAAACTGCTGCCGCTGGGGAAGAAAGCAAAGCAAAACAATTGCCACAGGTCAAACTTTGAGGAATCCAATTTTATCAAGAGAAGTCTGGAATTCACAAGCTCTAATCTGATGTTTTGAAGTCCCTGAGGTCAACAGTGAAACAATCCAATAAAAGCAGCTTAAAAATGTAGATCTTGTAGAATTTGTCTCACTGGCCTAACCTATTAAAAATCAAATGTGTTAATTGGTTTGGTGACTGGAGTTTTGTACAGTTTTAAGATATTTGAATTTAGAAGAATTCAAATATCTTAAAAGAT
Source organism: Corvus cornix cornix (assembly GCF_000738735.6). Lineage (NCBI taxonomy): Eukaryota > Metazoa > Chordata > Aves > Passeriformes > Corvidae > Corvus > Corvus cornix. Next base: position 11,177,493 of record NC_047058.1, on the reverse strand, counting down.
TTGAATTTATCCGAACTAATAAATAGCAATAGCAAAAACTAATAGCAACCGACACCAAGTTTGGTGGGAGTGTAAGTATGCTGGAGTGCAGAAAGGCTCTGCAGAGGGACCTGGACAGGCTGGATCAATGGCCTGAGGCCAGCTGGATGAGGTTCAACACGGACAAGTGCTGGATGCTGCCCTTGGGTCACAACAAACCCATACAGTGCTCCAGGCTGGGGCAGAGGGGGTGGAAAGTGCCCAGCAGGAAAGGCCCTGGGGGTGCTGGGTTGACAGTGGCTGAACACGAGCCAGGTGTGCCCAGGTGGGCAAAGAGGCCAATGGCACCTGGCCTGTCCCAGCCATGGTGTGGCCAGCAGGACCAGGGCAGTGGCTGTCCCCTGTGCTGGGCACTGGTGAGGCCACACCTCAATCCTGTGTCCAGCTCTGGGCCCCTGAATGACAAGAAGGACACTGAGGGGCTGGAGCATGTCCAGGGAAGGGAATGGAGCTGGGGAAGGCTCTGGAGCACCAGCCTGATGAGGAGCAGCTGAGGGTGTTTAGTCTGGAGAAAAGGAAGTTTGGGGTAACCTTGTCACTCTCTACAACTCCCTGACAGGAGGGTGTCGCATGGTGGGAGTCGTGCTCTTCTCCCAAACCACAAGCAATAAGACAAGGGGAAATAACCTCAAGTTGTGCCAGAGGTGGTTTAGATTGGATATTAGGAAAAATATCTACATCCAAAGGTTTGTCACACTCTTGTCACATGCTGCCCAGGGCAGTGGCAGAACCACTGTCCCTGGAGGGATTTAAAAGATGTACAGATGTGGCACTTGGGGACATGATTTCAGGATGGACTTGGCAGTGTTAGTTCAGTGGTGGGACTTGATCTTTAATGTCTTTTCCAAACTAAATGATTTTTGACTCTAAATCTAAAAGAAAATACTGAAAATTTAGTACTTCACTGGGGGAGAAAGGAAGAAATGTGAGCATAATAATAAGCAATAACTTAAGAATATCAATTTAACTGTTATAAGGTTGACTTAGGGTTAGGAATGATTAATATGTAGTATTTGCTAGTTTATCTTTTGTGTTATTATAAATTAAAAATATTCCCCCCACTGAGACATGGAAGGTTGTAGATGATGAAACAGCACAGTAACCACTCACTGAAAAGCTTTGGTGTTAAATGCCTAAGGTAGTTTTAATATAATGTCATACATTCATGAAAATTATCTAAGTTCTGACATACATAGAAAACCTTTTAAAGTAAATACTTATTTATACCATCCTCATGTTGGTACTGTATGATTCATTCAGCTTATGTCTATGTATTACTAACCCGAGGTGCTACACTACATCAAAAATAACGTCAAGACAGACTATTTTAAGTCCATAAACTTCTTCAAAATAGTCCAACCATACTACCAAGAGGGATGCTGCTTGCCATTTATTCATATGATAGATCATTTATTGGTCTTTAATTAAAGGATAATAAAAAGCTTGGGGGTTAAAATAATAATTTTAATATATAGTGGAATGCAATTAATACTAAAAATAATACTTTTTTCTTCCATTTCAGTACCTCTCAAAAACTTGTTTGTTTAAGAAACACTAATAATAATAATAATAATAATAATACAGAATCCCTGCAGAATTCTGAGAATAGATAAAAATAATACTTTCATCTTAACTGGGCCAGCAGTTGCAAACTGGTACAGTGTCAGTTGATGAGCACAGCTCTGCAGAGGCACTGCTTAAGACTAAACACAGGATTAAAAAATCTTGTCAAAAAATGCGGTGCTTCCTGGGCTTAGTTGTAGCAGGGAGGCAGAGCTGCACCAAACTAACACAGAGTAGTCCTCTCTATTATTGTGGTTGTCATTAGTGTCTTTCCTGACCTTGTGAGGTTGGTCTTCGATGGGACATATGCACCAGCTTATGGGTAGGAATCAGCTCCTGGACTGGCGGTTGCTCTTGAACCACAGTATTATTGAAATATATCTTAAATAGAGATGAAGTGGAATGTAAATCTGTTTTTTGAATCAAATCACTTAACATTAGAAAAACAAAAAACAAACCCTTATTTTTCTCCAAAACTAGGGCTTGTGAATCTGAAGGTGATAAAGTAATTTCATTCATGTCATATTCACAGATGTTATTTTCTTCAATACTTTCAAAATGATAACATGGGACTAATGCTTCTGTAAGGAATGCAGTGTAGAATGGTAGTCTCCTTTTGTTTGGAGCTATTAATTATGGGTTGAAAGTATTGAATGCCTTTGTACTAAAAGTACAATAGAGCCAGTATTAAAAAAGTATATGTAGCAAAATTATATAGAGCAAGAAAATCTTGACTTGTCTCTGACATAAAGTATATTCTTCTCTTTGAAATATCAGCTGGAATGTTGTAAGTATGGATGTAAGAAATAATGTTGGGGCAGTGGCCAGTCTGGAACATAAATCAGTATACTCTGCATTTATCAGATTTAGAAAAAGTGGATAATGTTCAGTGAAACTTAGTGAATGAATTCAGAGAATTGTCTCTTTAAAAATTCTGTATGTTATCTTCTTCCCTAAATAGTTTGGCACAGCATTACCTTTTCATGTTTATGTAGAGTATTGAAATGAGATGGAAATTTAGGGAAGTTAGGGAGTTCACTCCCTAAGAATTACTTCCTAAGCATTAACCTGGCCAGAAATTACTAAAACCAACCAACAAAAATTTGCTAACATTATGATTTGATACAATGATTGCGTTAAAGGCTATGCTCCATTAAAATAAATGTCTTTCTCAGCATTGTAACTGCAGTATGGGTCCCAAACTAATGAGGAATAAAGCAATTCTCACTCAACCTACAGCCCTGGAAACACCATATGCACAAACAGGGCACTGGCTTTTTGTTATTGCAGCTTCCCAATTTCAAAGGGTAGAAGCTGCAAATAGAGGAAAAGAAACATAATTAATTCATTTTTTTCATAGAATGTAACAATGTCTGACTACAAGTCAAGGGCTCACCAATAAAACATTTCAGTCTAACTTTTTGAACTATTTTTGATATTTTGAACTGATTTAGGGTGTTCTAGGGTTTTTTGGTCCTTTTTTTTTAGGTGGTTTGGCTGTTTAGTTTTGGTTTTCTGTTTCTTTATTTCTTTCTTGATTTGTTAATTTTGTTTCCCTATATCCTGCAATTAGGTTTTTCTAGGGCATATGAATGCTGTACTCCTCCCACACAGGGACTTAAGGGGACATGTGTGACTCCTTATCCTAGTAGTAGCCTGCATAATTTCCGGCTTGAAAAGATAAAAATAGCTCAAGAGTTTCTCTGCTGCCAACTTCCATTTTATCTTCCTGTTATGTAGCCTGATTCACAGGTAAAGCTGGAGGAAGTGCTGTCTCCACCACAACAATTTTAAGCTTTGAGAAGTAATGCTTATTTGTGATTTCAACTTCTAGTATTTTATCACAAAATGATTTAAACAATGATGTGGTTCATGACAGCTTTGTGGAAAATTCTGCCCTTTGCATTCTCACGTTTTAAGCTGTTCCTTCTGGCTTTGGCTTTCGAGAGTTTGTTTCAGTGATATGCAAAAGGTAACATCCCAGCATCAATACTGAAACTCTGTGCCTGGATGCTGGTGTAATTGACTTAAAGTTGTTAAAATTCACAGGATCATCAACATGTACCTCAATTAATCAATTTTTTAGAAACACAGAATTGACAGTTTAATGAGAAAAGCTTTCCCAGGATCATAGTCCCCTCCTTCTCATTATGAGAGTCAGTCTTACATTAAAGAAATGGTAAATCCTATTTGATTTCCCTCTCATGAAAGACTGAACTGTCCCAGGTGTAACCTTTCTTTTTGCTGGATGAGGAGGACAAGTGCTAAAGTAATGAGATAATCAATAAGAGTTGTTTTTGTATTGTCCATCCTGCATGCAACTGGGGACGTTATGTGTTTCCCTTCGTTTTTGCTCCTTTACTGGTCCAGCCCATTACTGACAGAGCCAAGCAGTTTTTCAAGGTCAGGCCGTTCCTTGTATTCAAACTTTTCTTTGGCTCTTCTCCCGTTGTCATTTGAATTAGCCTGAGCTCATCAACACAGCTTTTAAAAAATGCTACTGAGATTGTGGTTTAACGAACTGAGAAATTAATGTGTTGACCTTACCTTTTTAAAGGGGATCACAGGATGGTTTTGCTCATGGCTTCACTGGTCTCATTGTGGAATAACCCCTTCAAGTAAATACATTTTTCCACAGGTCCCCTGCAAAGTTACAGGATATCTCTCAATTAGCTGCAGTATTCTCCTTTTAGAGCTGAAGAATCTTTTGGAGTAAGTTAGCTGACTGGTGTAATTTAGTGGAGACTGTATCATGTCATTGAAGGTTTAAGCTGTGCAAAAGTCAGTGTGTTAGAATCCCACAGATTTAAATTATTTAAATATTTGTATTTAAATATTACCTAAATCACAATCCATCTCTCATTTCCTGAGAAGAACACTAGTATACAGGGAGCTTTCTGATGTGTGGTGGGAAGGATAGTAAGATAGGAACAAAAAAAAAAAGAAAAAAAAAAAGAAACCAAACCCAAACATTCTTCACCTTACTAAAGAGAAACAGCAAAGTAACTGCAACAAAACCGGGCATTCTTCTGCCTCAGCCCTGGGCTCAGCTCTGGGCATCCAGTCTTCTCTCTCAGTGGGGTTAACAGCTGCCCTCATCACAGGACCATTGGAACATACCTGCCCCTACTCTTGGCTCTGCTCTTTTATTATTTGGACATAGTTACTCGTGTTCATTACCTGGGAGCCTTTTTACGTTATTCTGATTTGCAGAATTTGGTGGGAGGGAATATTGTGGTATCAGAAGGGAGCATCTCGTGAAGTATCAACACAGTATAAGCTTTAACTGAAGAAAATGCAGGGTTTGGGTAGATTTTACATAAAGCAGTATAGTTTAGCCACTTCATTATTTTCTTTTTTTTTAACTTGAAATAAATTTCTTGGTGGCATACATGGGCTCTGCACATGCAAGCTTACGCAGCAACTTACCCAGACTGGCTGGGAGGAATCGAGCATGCTGTATTTCGTGTTTAGAAAAGTATGAAAATACATTATTTAATTCCATTCATTCCAATTAAAGTTCAGTAGGGTGTGTGAATTCTGGGATAATTGTTTGACTGTGGTATGAAAACTTTTCTTTTGCTTCCTTTCCCTATTCATGATGGGATTTGCATAATAATTCTCTAAATTCTGGGCTGTGAATATTATCTCATTAACATAATTACCTAATTTCTTGTTTTGTGAATTACAATAGATAAGTAATAATAATCTTAGCTTATTATCATACTTTCTGCTGTGCTTTGTGATCGCAGCAAATAGACGAGAAATGAGTTGTTTTTTTTTTTAAAGGAGGGACTACTCAAATATCAGGATGATTATGTGACCCACTTATGCACATGCAAAACCCCCAGGAGATTTCAGCTACTGACTGCAGCATCCTTTCAGGCACCTACCTGAAGTCTCGCTCTTCATTACGGCTTCCTTGTCATCAGGAACTAGTTTTACTGTATTTGAACACCACAAGGAGCATTAAATACCATTTTTTCCTTTTAGTTTCAGAAAATTAAAACCAAATTATTAAAGGATTTTAGTCCCTGCAGAGATAAGTCTCAGGCATCTATGCTGATCTGTGGAGAAAGTGTGGTTATAGAAAAAAAAAATGCATTTAATTGCAGTTACAAGCTCATTTTCTGTAAATATTTAATGTCTAAATTATTTGTACTGGCATTAATAATCTCCCAGAATCCACAAAAACTGCTTTTGCCTATGACATGTTTTGTGTATTTGTAGGACTCTCCTGCAAAGGGAACTCATTTTCAGACAGATCTTTAGACCAAATTTGCTATTTTTAACATAATATTCGCCATATAAACACCAATGCTGGAATATACAACAATATTTAACTGGGGAACCAAGTAAGACAATTACAGTTTTCAATTATACCTGAATATATTTGGACTTAATAAAACTTTATTTCAAAGTGCTTTAGAGGTTTTTATATTTGAGCTGCTGTTATGCAAGTCTCTGCAAGGACGTCCTGAGGTGGTTTTGAGAGATCTAAAACCTTGCTTTTTCCCAGAAAGTATTAGCTCTAATTAGGTACATTCCCTGAAACCTAAGTATCGCATAAAAAGGATATTTTAAAGAGTAAAAAGCCATATAATATATGGGCTATACTGTTCTTTTCCAGTCTAACTCAAGAAGAAAGTATGATAATGCTCAAAATCTGTTTAATATAAGTCTAAAAACAGAGAGATCCTAAGATCCTTACTCATCAAGTCTGTTTACAGGAATATTATGATTGGGCTTCCATCTGGTGAGTGGGTCCTGGATGTGGGTTTGATTGGCTGCATAAAGGAATGCTGGTGGGTGAGGACAGCAAGTGGTGGGTTCCTGCCCATGAGTTTAGAGGTGTCCACCGTTGCAAAACCTGAGGTAGATGCTTAATTCAGTTGTTGGATCTGTTTGCCTTAATCTCAGTGTTTTCAGCAAGAATGGAAATACAAGTTCTTTCCACTGAATTTCTTAAGAGACAAATATTGGGATCAAGAATTTTTGACCTAAATAATAAATTTGTTATGTACTTGGGGGTTACATTGTTATTGTGCCAATTTTCCTAACACCAATGAGAGATGTTCCAAGACCAGTAAAGCACTTCCCTCCTAGAGGAGTGGAAAGAGAGATTATTGCTATAATCATTGTGTGCTGACATGGAAGCTGTCCAAAGTTGTCTGGTAAATTCTGGTTCTTTCCTCAGATTGCTGACTCCTGTGACATTGTTGCAGCCCAAAGGATATCCATCCATCGTGTCCCTTTGAATTTTTAAAACAAAAACACAGTTAATATTGTATTGCATTAAACATGAAATGATCCCCTTCCTTGTTGTTTTGTTTGCACTGCATGTTTTTAAAGTGGGCATCAGTAAAGGCATGGAATTAGGGCCCTTTTTTTTTTCTAACTTCTGTAGAAAGGGATATTTGAGGGATATATGAAAGAGCATAAATACAATGAAGTACAGTCTTAATGCGAATAAAAGTATCACATGTTAATGTAAGTGATTTTAAGATGAAATTCCAGTGCATTTGCTCCCTGTTCTTGGCTTTTAATTCTTGGAATTAAGCCCCTTTTAACTGGAAGAATCAAAGTTAGTGAAGAAATCTGGCTTAAAATGAGTAATACATCCAAGCGTCTCAAATTGTATTTTCAGATTTTGACCAGGTTATTAATCTGTCCTGGACATACAGTACATGAGAAATTGATTTTGGATTACAGTGTTTTTGGCTAGAGGATACTACCTGAATTGTATAATTTTCAAAACAAAGTGAAAGTTTCTTGGATCCTGGGCTGATCCTCTGAACAGAAGTGATTTTTTTTACTATGTAATTGAAAATTGATTTAACTTCCACAGAGCTATACAAAATCAAAGCTTTGATTTGAGGACCAGAGGGACAAAAATCTGAGGCAAAGCTTAACTAACCCACATACTTTTTCTAAAAAGCGCATAATCAAGCAAATCTAATTTACTTCAGCAATCTGCTACATGAGTCTTTCCCTCTGAAAAAAACTCAAAGGATTGTGTGGTAGTGTGGATGGTCTCCTGATACATTAAGTTGTATTGAAGTGTTTATCCTCTTTTTTGCAGGAATAATCTAGTGATCTAGGATCTTTAACTAGGTATTTATCTATAAGCTATAAAATTTCACAAACCCCCATTAACTAATATGAATTTAAAAATTTGAGATCAACAGTATAAAATTCATCCAGTTCTTTGAGCTCCAATTAAATGGTTGTTAATGTTCTTTATCTATCTAGAATTTAAGTGAATTCCTCAAAGTTTGTTTCCACTTGTCATTGCTATAAATAGACGTTATCTACTGTGTCATTTCAGAGGCCATTTTTTCATAAATTAAATAGATATAGAGGATAAAAAAAATTCTTCATTACTTTTTTACAAGCAAAGACTACATTAAGATTAGATGGATGTTATATTGATTTGTCTACAAACAAAAGATAATCAGTTTAAAGGGTGAAGGGACAGTCTTCTAAAATCCTGTTTAAGGTCAATAGAAACTGCCTGTTTGTGAAAACAGCAACTTCCCTTCACTGTTGCTACAGCTCTAAGTTAGAGCTGATTCCACCTACCTTTCTGAGAGATGTTAACTTGTTTTAACTTACTGAAATAAACACTAATAAAAGCACATTGTCTCTCAGAGCAGATATATTTACTAAGACCTTAACAGATTTTATGGTTATGGGGATGTTTTTTCAAAAAAAATTAATAATAAAAGTAGAGGAGCCTTTAGTGGCAAGTGGAATCATCTTAAACCAGGTCTAACTGGTAACAGAGCACCATGGATAACCTTCAGATATACTTCAGAAATATTTTAATAGAATTGTAAAAACAGGAAAACAATAATAAAATTTACCAATATTTTATATGAAATTAAACAGGGGTGAAATGGAGCTCCATAGTTGTTCTTCACTTTGTATCTCTTCATAAAGTAATAATATTTCATTTTAGTTGTCCAGGTAAATTCAGCTCCAAATTCTAAAAACTGATTTGCATTTTTCACCATTCATAAGCATGTTTTATAAATTTGCTTTTCAGTCCTCGTTTTTGTAAGGATATATGGAGCTAAAGATGTGTCAGCTCAAATATGTTTGTAGATGGGTGGGTTTTGATGATTTCCATTTTGAGATACCTTTTTCTTCTGATTTGCTGAAACTCAGCTGTAAACATTTCTGTTTCAAACAGTGCTAAACAAATACATCTTTTCTTATATTAAATACTTTAAACTAGGGGTTGACCTGAATTCAAGTCATAGATTTTTTAACTTTCTTTGAAGTAGAGAAATCAAGTGTTGATACTCTTTGAAAACATCTCTGAAATAGTTTTCAGTATGTTCAATTGTTTGTTTATTTTGGAAGCAGCATGAAACTAGTCTTGTTGTTTATGTTGAAATAATGAATCATTTTTGGTGTTTTGATTCTACACTTGCAAGGAGCATAGAATAGATGGTAACAAGTAAATAAATACTCAATACTCAATGTGTGGTACTGTCAGGAGGGGTTTACAGGAGTTTGAATATATAAGCTGAACTGAAGAGACTACAGTAACATTAAATATTGTTAAATATTTATTTAAATTTCCCTCTTGCAAAATTGTAGCACATGTTCTCATTTTGTTCAGTAATATTAAATAAAGCTGAGTTTCTAATTACTGTCAAGTCTAGAGAAGGTGATGGGAAGGAGCAGCTGGGACTCATGGAAAAAGCAGTGCTAGGAAAGGTCGGTGTAAAGGTTGTAGTGAAGTATTTTTGTGATTGAGGAAGGTGAAGTGAAACCTCTACATCTACTGGAATTGGAGGGCAAAGGAAGACTTCCTTTTTTGTGTTTCAATGCTGTGGTTTATTAACAAGTGGGGGTTTGTTTGGGTTTTTTGGTGGCTGGAAATAGAGGCAGAGAAAAAGGTAATTGTTTTATTTGTTTTGAACACCTATTTAACACAGGGCTTAGAGCAATGAAGAAAATGCACAAAAGCTAACTTATTATTAATTTTTTAATTAGATGAACAGATAAGTATGTTTAGTGTTGACAAATAAGAATAAGGAAAGATGGTGGAGAGGGCTTTTTTTAATAAATCAAAAAAACAGTATGATGTAAGCATTTTAGATAAAAATCATCTTAATTCAGTGACAAAGTGTGTCCTTGCTTGGATTAAAATAAGTGTTTTGATAACAGAATGGCTTTTCAGCATAACAGGAAGGTTAAGCTGGGCAAATTGTGTCAGTTCAGGAACTGGCAACATCATCTCAATAAGGATTTTACATCGTGAGGTTGAAGTCTCTTTTGGCAAGTTACTGGAAAAGGAATTAAATGTCAGTTTCAGTGCTACAGTAACAGGACTTGAGCTCATGTAATTTTTCTCCTTTAGTTTTTTCTATGAAAGTGAATTCCAATTGATTTGTCTGTCTTATGAGAAATTGTGTATAGCAGTGAATTCATACTGTCAGATTTGGACTTACTTGAGGTGGACGCATCAGAAGTCACATATCCAGCAGTGGCTGTGAACTAAACTGCTTTAAATATGAAGGGTTTATATATTAAAAGTCATTATAACCTATAAATAATAGGTGAAAATGTTTGCAGACCATCTCTCATTCTCATACCAACAGAGGGCATTCTGACACTTGGAAGTCAAATAGGAATTAAATATTTGTATGTAGATATCTCATAAACGAGCTTCACCAAAAATCTAAATGGAATGATAGCACCTGACTTTTTACCACAAATAGAGGCCCCAAGAACTTGTGTCATGCCATTACCTACTTGAGTACACTTTTATCTCGCAGTCCTTTCAAGCCTTGCAGCATTGAGTTTGGATATATTGACACTTTACCTCCCAAAGTCCCTGTACTCCAGAAGCATTCCCAAATTAGGAAATCATTGTCTTTATAGCTTCTTTTAAAGGGAATTTGGTGCAATGCAGAAATGGCCTCATGTAAAAATTGTATCTTCCCTTGACCTATTAACAGAGGAATGCTTGCAGTATTTTAGCTGTATGCCAAAGTTAGTGCCCCGTTACAAAAGGGAGGTCGTGTTGCCACTGATGCCTTGCCTCTGGGTCCTGAGGGACATGGTTAGAAGCCAAAACTCTTTGACCTGTTTGGTCATGGCTTGCCAGTAAGATGTGTGACTATAGAACTGATTTTTGGTGCATAAACTTTTCTGATTTTGCTGAGAGTGCAAGTCTTTGTTTCTTCCTAGTTATTATCTCACCCCTGGGAGCAGCTGTACCACTACAAACTACAAGTGTGAGGTTTTTCCTCTGTATTTATTTATGAAGTGGATAGTTGTTTTAATATCTTTGGCTTGTAATTATAACAGTGGGTTTTCTTCCTGCCATTTAAGCTTGGAGGGATTTATAAATTATGTTTACTTAGCAGCAGACACCAGGAAAATGTTCTTTGAAGATTTAGCCTTTTATGGGGCTTTGTACTTACTAGCAAATAAATCTACCTATTCTTCGTCACAGAAAGAAGCCTTGTGTTCAAAGAGTCTCTTTCAGTTGCAAACAGCAATGGAGAGATTGCATATTTTTCTACTACCCATCTACTAACCATTTCTTGATTTTTATTTGGCAAGTTTGTTTTATCTGTTGTCCTCAGAGGGCATTTTTTGTTACTGGAACAAAGTGAAGATTTGTTGAAGAGTCTGCATTCGCATAACCATAAAGTAGAAATAACCGCAGTAAAGAAAATCTTCATATACACTGGTGGTAGTATAAGCAGAATTATGAAATGTTTTTGCAACACGCTGAAAGCACACTTTGCATCCCTGCGTAGCAAAAAACCAGTTATGTTGCCTGCTCGTGTCAAAGGAAGTCATGATTGCAGGAATTCTTGGCACTTGGCAGTACTGGGCTACTGGTTGGACTCATTTTAGAGGTCTTTTTTGACTGAAATTGTTCTGTGCTTATGTTATTCTGTGATTTGGTTTAGTTAGAATATATAACTCCAAAATTTTAGCTTCTGTAGAAAAAGATTGTTAATTGTTGGAAGACATTTCATCAAAGCAGAAAGTCAAACTGGTTGTGGTTTTATTGGCTCTTTTTCTTTTCCCATTCCTGGGTTAGTTTCTGTCTTAGCACAGAGATAATAGAAGTGTTTTATTTTAAAAAGTGTACATATTTCCAGGAATTTCCTAAATATCTCCTGAAGGAACTAATTTTCTAAAACCTTACGAATGTTCAGGTATCTGGCTTACTTCCAAGACTGCAACAAAGCAATTGCTTTTGTTTAGACCCATTTCAGTTTAAGGATAAACAGAGGATAAAATAAATGGTGGTATTGGGAGCTGTGTAAGAAACGGAAAATAGACTGTGATGTAGTTATTTGATCATCTCTGTTCTGTGTGAGTGTAAATAGTACAGATTTATGGTGCTGCTTTTAATAAGCAAAAGTCATTTTGTCTAACTGGTACCTCCTCTCACTGCATTTAATGATGTAGTTAGGACTGAGAGCTAATATCCAAGGAGAACAATTTTTCCTCCAAAGCAGTAAGGCAGGGATTGGTTTTTCCCTTTGCCAGAGAGATCTATACCTGCCAGGTCAAGGGCCACATGTATGCTCTGAAGAACCTGTTTTACAAAAGTAAATTTCTGATAGATCTGTGAGAAGGATAAAAGAAACAAAGCACTCAGGTCCTTCAGTCTGCTGCAGATGCAGCCTAGGAAAAGGCGTTACACCTCTGAGGCACCTACAACATGTACAGGACCAAGAAAAGCAGGTCTGGGAAAGAGGAGCACCTGGTATGGAGTACCCAGAGGTGCTGTAGGAGGGGGACACCTGCCCCATGCAGAAAAAAGACTCAAGTTGTTGGGAGGAATCTCTTACTTCCCACAAGAAATTTAAAACATAAATTTGCTGAACTACAGCAATTTAAATGAACCTATCAAAACTCTAATGAGATGAGAGGCCTTTGACATGAAGGTTTGGGCCTATCGGTGTCTTTGCAGGGTTTTTCTGCAGAGAGAGTGCTTTGGAGCTTTTTATCACTATAGTATTGGCATAATCCACAGCCTGCGGTGTTATTAGACTCAAAATACGCAGAATCTCAAAGAAGTCTGTTTGTTGTGGGCATATATACTTACTTTCCACGGACTGAAGCTTGGTGATCTCATAAAACAATTACCAAACAAATTGAATTTAATCTATGAAATGCTTAATGGAAATTAAACTGTTTTAGTTATATCTGCCGTGAGATCACAGCAGTTTTCACACAGTCATTAGAATTTTTTCCTACATTACTAAATTAAACTTGTTTCACTGCTGTTTATTTCCCACTTTTTACCTTTTGATGTTCTAATGTTAAATTAATAGCTATTATCTTTCTGAGATTTAATTTACACTAATTTAATTAACTTCAGTGCATCATGGTAGATATTAATTGCAACATCAATTCTAGCAATCAATAGTTCCTGGAAAACAGACCAACAATTATTGCCTTAATTTGTAACAATGCAGGAAGCGTTTTTGTAATTTTTATATTGCTCTATTTGATCGCAGAATTCTCCCTAGCATGCTCAGGACTTCAAATAGTGGTCATTATTCAAATGTGATTCTTCTTACCATACTATTGTTAACTATTAAGCATGGATGAATCATGTTTTCAGTTAATACAATATATTTGGAACTCAGTGCACTCTGTTTAAATTGAATTTATGCTTCAATTAAATTTGGAGTTCAGTGATAAATATCTACATTTTCAGCAGGTATTTGTGGGAGAATTGACTAAATTTACTTCTTTTTGTGTCAAAGAATCTCATTAAACTAAGCTGGGAATTTTGTTTATTTTACCCTTTATGTCCATTCTATTCAATGGATTAGGCAATCATCCTTGTAATTGAATTATGAACTTCATCCTGTCTCCAAATGAAGTCTGTGTTGCTGATAGCCGCAGCAACCTAAGGGCTGCTATATATAATGACTCACTTGAAACGGTTTGGATGTGGATTCCAATTCAGATAAGCAGCCAGTACGTAATATTTGGAGCTTATCTTGAATGCTCTGGGTCTGGAAAACTAAGCTGTTGTCAGAATTCTTTAAGGATTTCCTGTGCCTCTGACAACTCATCTTCAGATAAAAAAAAAACATAAATAAAAAGAAAAATTAATGGAGTAAAATATTAAATATTTTTTAAATATCTTAGTAGGGTTTGATGACACAAAACAGCATAAATTAATTCCAAGTCATTAATTCATAAGTGTTAAAATTTAGGTTGAGATGTTGTATTCTCAAAATTTTAGATAATTTTCTTTGTGCAAAATGGAACTATTTTTCCTTACTCTTTAAACATTCTACTACACTGTAGAAAAAGATTTTTTTCCTAATAATTGTGGGTTTATATTTCATAAATGTGTAGATAAAAGTGTAGCCTGAAGTAAAATATAATAAGCAGGTATATATTTTATGACTATAGGTAGAGATGCAAATTAGGATCACAGTTAACTCTAGTTGTGTCAGGTATAATTACAGTATGTGAAAACAGAATCGTTTTTAACCAGGCTGTAGAGACCTTGGAATGATTATTTTAGATACATTTATACCGTTTTCTAGATTTGTGTTATATTGCCCATACCTTTCAGCTAATACCCAAGCAGCTGGCCACCTGATTCTGTTAAATTTATATATGTTTGTGGGGGCTTGGGTAAATTGAAATATACCTTATTTATGAAGGAGTTGTGGTTAACAGGTGTTTTGCATACAGATAATATATTAGGAAGTGCTAATCTCATGCAGCTGATGAATGTATTTGTTCCATGGAGGCTGGGATGGGATTATGTACATTCGTTCACCTAAATGTTCTAACAGGTAATTAATAATTTTCCAAAGGCTTTTTCCATTATAGAATGTTGGGTTAGTCTGTAAAGCAATTTATTTAATATCCTGAAAATGTGCTGGTCAAATTTCTGGGAGAGGTATTATAAGCTCTTTACATTTCCCTAGGAGTCATTATAAACAGTTATCAAATCACCCTGAAAAGATGCTGGAAAAGATAGGCACAGTGCCCATTGTTGTAGTGATTGCAGCAGCAAAAGCTATTTAAGAATTCAGTGGTTTTGTAACTCAGAGATTCTATATATGTATGTATTACCAGTTGATTGTTTCAGAATTATTTTCTCTTGTGGTCAATATCCCTAGATTCTGAAAGGGCTGAACTTCTCCCTAGCTTATTGCTCTGCAATATAAAAACCACAGATTTCTGCTGTGATAACCTAAATTTATGTAACATGCTATATAATGATAGCAACTAATTGTTCAGTCTGACAAACCAATGTATCGGCAGTGCAGAGAAACATGGAGAGCTTTTTCTGCTGGAAAAAAACGAAACCAAAAGGTGTAATTCCACTGTGAATCTGGTTGGGAGGAATTATGTGCGCGGAGATTCTGTCCCCAGAAAAGGGAGTAGAGGTCTCCAGCTCTGTACTCACAAGGAAAGTTGACTCAAAACAGCCTTTTTTTGAATTCCAAGTGATACAGTGTCACAAATTAATGTAATTGGATCTCTAGCAGGATGACTAATCTTACTCTTTTTAAAGTATCTGCTACCTCATAAGAGTGTAAGAAATAAAAACAGGAAAAAGCCCATAGCAATACACATTTTTTGCTATCTGTTTGATTTATGTCTACTTGAAAATATGTGTATTTTCAAAAGAAACCAGTTTTCTATCCTGAAAAAGATGAGATTCAACATCCCTCAGCAGCTAATTTTTAGCACTTAGAGGTTGCCTTGGGCTGCTGTCAGCTACAACTCATTGCATAGGTGCTTTTCACTAAACTCATTATAAAATGATTAGCCCCAAGGAAGACAATGTGATGTTACAGCCTGCACTCATTATAGGCACTTTTGCAGCTGAATTGTACATTGTCAAATTTTATCAAATGGTGAGCATAGAAAAAGTCACGGGATTAAACAGACAAGTTCTTAATAGGCATGCTGTCATTTCTAAGCTATATTTGTAAGAAAGAGTATTTCTAAGGAATGCTTTTTGTTTTTTCACCAGATTGTCGTTTGCTGGATTGTATTGTGGTAAGAAAAGAACTGTGGCAAAACATAGACCAAGTTATTAATGCTATTTGTCTTTCATTACTTGTTAGACAGGGGCCTTTTTTAATAATGTTTGTTTTGTAAGTAGAATTTCCACATCAGAAATTTGCAACAGGAAGGGGTGTTGTGGAAGATATCTTTGGACCAAGAGTGTTTGTCATGTGAGAGTGGGTCTAGTTCGAGTTGCCAATTACTTCCAAAGATACAGAAGCACAGCAACAGCCTCACTATGGGCCAAACTCTTTTAACATAATCAGTTAAAGACAAATGCCATGGATATTTCTTGGTTAAAAGGCAACAATACTTCTTAGATGGTGAGTGTTCCCTTCTAGACAGGCAGTGTTTTGTAGTCCAGAGACATTTTGACATGGATTTTGTGAAGTTATCTGTACCCAAGAATTGCCCTTATATTATGAATATTGAGAAGAGAGCAAAATCATCAGTGCCCTTCACTTCTGTTTGGGAAAGCTTTGTGGAAGAGGTGAAAGCCAGGGAGTCACCAGGGTAAAACCTTCCAGGTGCAGGAAGACCCTGCTGGCCTTTAAAGCGTCCAGAGCCTTTGTCCAGACCAAGAGAAGAGCTCGCTATTTATAAAGAGTCTTTGAGTTAAAGGCTTTTGACAAGAGGGCAAATCAAGTGGCTGAGGAGCAGGGCCATAGCAATGGTGGCAAAGGCAGTGTCCATCAGGATTTGGGGTACAACTTAGGGGCTGCAGAGAGTGTTTTGTGGTTGCATTTCCACTACCAAGGCAGCAACAGCTGTGCAGCTTTCACTTCTGTTTCTCATTTTAGTCTACACAGAGGATTTAAAACACACAACCTGTTAGCTCTAGTGCAATATACTTCACCTTCTTTACTGTGTGTGAGGCAGGTTAAGGGCATAAGAACAGCATTTAAGGGTTTCCAGGGCACTTTTAGTCTTCTGGACTTTTGCCCTTCTGGAATAGTCTTGTGCCTGTTTCAGAAACTTTAGGATTAGCCTTTTTTTTTTTCTGGAAAAAGTAGATTTTTCCCATCTGTATTTTCTCATGTGGCCAAAGATAATGCCTTGATGACACTAATCAATGAAGCCATTTATTTACCTGAAGAAAAGAGGTGCATAGCATAGGCTACCTCAACCGGGGGAGTTGAGTTTCTTCATATATCTCACTTTTTTCACCATATTCGTAACCATTTCAAAAGCTGCTTTTTAAATATTCTAGGAAATCCAGTGAACATCCTTATTTGAATTATAACTTCAGTGTGCCCTAGCACTGTCAAGTGTTTTATCACAGAAAGGGCAGTAAAAATATCCTCAAAGCCCTGGCACATGAACAGACCCTTAACAGTCCCTAATGAGAAATCCACTTCATGGACTAGAAGAGAAGCTGAAATGTCAGTTCTGGCAGCTGAAAGGGTACAGTTAGCCCAGGATTTCCTCTAAGACATCTGTCTGAGAGGGCAGATGTTTCAATAAAAATGTTAAAAGTAAAGCATCCCTTCTGTGCCTCAAAGTCCCTAATTAATTAGTGGAGTTATTGGAGCTTGGTGGTACTTCTTAGTCCTACCACCTAAGCACCTTGGGGCAGCTCAAACCCAGGCACTGAACAAATGGTAGGCGACTGTTCTGGAGTGATTCCAGGTAAAGAAAGCATTACCCCTAAGAGCTCTCTGAGGAGGAAGAAATGTACAAATCAGAGAGACAGAAAGTAACTCCAACTCTTGCCTTATTAAATAGAGCTGATATGGACCTGTCCTGATAACAAGGACTGCTATTTACAGCTGCGTCATTTGTCATCAGAAGCAGAGCCAAGCTTGCAGAGCCAAGACTGTGAATCATGAGAGGAAGAGGGAAACAAAAGGATCCTTTTTTTATTTCTTATTTGTGGTTTCAGATAAATGGCTATTAACTGACTCACTGCTGTGTTTTATTTATTTATTCGTTTGTAAGTGTAGAAAGGGTGCAGTGAAGGAGTAAGATGTTTGTTTGTGGGAATTTTTCTCCCCCTCCCCAGAACTGTCTGGGAATCCTTTTGATGTGAGATCAGCTTTCTTGTCTTGACAGCTAACAATATATAAATGCATGCATGTGCATATCAAAGGTCATTTTCTGCTGCTGTTCAGTACTTTCCTTTTTCTCTAGGAAGCATCCTTAAAAATAGCTGAAATATTGATGTTATTAGTACAGGTTGCATCAAATGTCTAGTGAGTTATGTTCTGAATATATGAAAAGATGTATCTTAATAGATATGTTCAGACAGTGCAATCAGTGTCAAAATGATATGTCTGAAAACACAAGGCTTTTATTTTGCTGATTTTGTCCATAGTTATCTTGACAACAAAAGAAATGGTTTCTCAGCTTTATAATAAAGTCCTTTTAGAGCAGCAGAAAGAAGATAGATACTAAAATATTAGAGAAGAAAAGAAAAGAACCACTTGTTCACTATATGTCACTAAAGCTTCTCCAGCCTGAGTGACTGTGAGGCCTTTAGTCTACCCATGTGCCAAGAACCAGAGCTCACAGCCCCGTGGGCTCCCAGAATAATATTCCACTTAATGTAGCTCTTTGTCATGAGAATTTGTAGTAAGATATTGTTTAGTTTTATCTTTGAAATTATGACAACTGTTCACAGAATTTTCTCTTGCAAGCCTTTTATCCTTTTCAAACAAGCCAGAGTTCAGGAACAAAAGATTTGAAATCAAATGTTTCTTTCTTGGGCATTGCTCCAGTGGTTGCCCTACAGTGCTATTTGCAAACAAAAAGCTAAACCTGGAAAATAAATGTGTATCTCAAATTCAATCATATATGAATTTTATTTTCTGTTGGTGAAAATTGAACTTTAGTTCTGAATTATTTGCAGGCAATGAGAAAATCGTCTTTAGAGAAGGTAGTGCTGTCCTTCACATTGTTTGCTTTAGCAAACCTTCCTGACTTTTTACATCTTGGTTCAAGGTCTTGAAGACCACAAAGAATAAAGCTATTTGTACTATGAAGTAGCAATGTCTTCCTTCTGTGTATAGATACCTTAATAATTTTTTTTTTAGCTATATGAAAGGGGCTTTCCCTGATGAAGGTCAAATGATCTAATTTTAATAGGCAATGCTTGAAGTGTGATCATATCTAAAGATGTGCCTGCCTTAATAAAATTTAACTGGGTTGGCAGTTTTCATCTCTGAAGCTATGTGTCACCTTGTGAGCAAGTCTCTAGCATAGCTACAAGAGCTTGCTTATTCAAGTAAGATTTAATTTACTGATCTTTAAGATTGGAACAGTATCCTTGAACAGCAACTTAAGGAAGAAATAATAATATACTGCTTTTAAACTTCTCCCACTCTCTATGTTTCAAAGTCCAAAGTTTCTTTTTTCCACCCTTTTTCCCACCCCTTAATGAAATCATTCACCAAGGAAGGCTGCGCAGACCAAACTTATTAGCCACATTTTTCTATTTTTCTCCTGGTGAAATTAGAGAACACTTATTTCAGTAAGTGTCTGGGACTTGTTAGTCACTGGGATGTCAGCATCTACTGCTATTGTCATGATGGGGTAAATATTGGCAGCCTTTTAGACACTTCCACTTGGTTGTGATTCAAAGACATAGGAAACTTCAAATTTTGCATGATTTGGTGTGAAATCATAAATGTGCTGTGAAAACATAAATATGTCTAATCATGCACTTGAGGAAGCCTTCTGAGGAAGCGAATTTACTATGAAATATAAGTCTCTAGTTTTCTTGTACTGGTTTGGTTGTGCTGTTTTTTTTTTTTTTTTTTTAATAATTCACCTCAGTCCTATGAAATAATGTTATCACATTTCCATAATGTTAAATCAAATAGGTGATTTGTTTACTGTAAAGTTGCATTTCACTCAAAAATAGAATTTCTTATATTAAAAAAGGTCATTATATGTATTTACTGAAAGAAGGGAAGCATTTGATTTAGAGTGCAAGTTGACAGCTTTAAATTGGAAGTTTCATAATGTCCTGCTCTTCCAATGGGATAAATAAATACAAGGTTTGTCTCAATGTTAGGACATGAAAATAAGTGGTGAATGAAATCTACAGGGCTCTTAAACCTGCTTTACGTTTTCTAAAGGGTGAAGGTTTAAGGGTGAAGAATTAAAGCAAAAATGCATGGAGGTGCTACTGTTATGTACTTTTGTAGTTTCATTTGCTTTACATGTATGGGAGAAAAAGGGAGGAAGACAGCAGGGATAGAAAGAAGCTCCAGTCCCTGCACTTGCCCATCTCCTGCTTTGTTGACCCCCCAAGGCTGGGGCCAACAAGGGCAAGGCCATCTCTTCATGTGTTGGGGACAGGCTCATGTGGCACCAGCAGTGACTGCAGCACACAGAGGGTCTCCAAGTGGCTCTGTCCTCCTCTGGGTCTGCCTGATATCAGCGCAACTTTCCCCAGCCACTTGTCCCACACAAGGAAGTTGTGAAATTTGGATGCTACTTAGGCAGCAAAAAATTTCTTGAGTCCTGACCTAGATAAATCAAATATAATCCTAATTGGATGTACTTAATTGGTGTTTGGAGGCATTTTTAGACAGAGTTTTCTATTTCCACTGGGAATATTTTCGTTTTTCTGTTTATCATTTACACCACAAATTTGTTTATTAACAATTCTTGGCGTTTCTTTCATCTTCTTGTGAATTTCTGCTTGAGAGCAAGGAAAATATATCTTTGTTCTCAGGAAAGAAAAGTTACTTCGAGTTTTACTTTGAAGCACCCAATGATATAACTGAAATGTCATGAATAATTTAAGCAAACATTGATGCAAATGTTACTAGAAATAATCAAGGAACTTTAGAGGTTGTAAATAAAACCGATTTAAAGATGAAAATTGATGCAACTTGCAATTCTAATTTTGCATACATGCAAAAGTAGGACAAAATAGTATACTGGAACATATGGGAATGGAACAAACAGCACCGACACTACGTGGGTGATTCATTTGTGAGTAAAAGAACTTAAATATCTTACTCTGGCTTGCATATATACAGCAAGAACACTGAATTTAAAAGTAATTTAGCTTTCTTCATGGTATTTTGAAAAAGATGCATCATAGAATCACAAAATGGTTTGGGGTTAGAAGGGACCTTAAAGATCAACTCATACCAATCCCTGCCTTGGGCAAGACACCTTCCACTCTCCCAGGTTGGTCAGAGCCCCATCCAACCTGGCCTTGAACATTGCCAGGGAACATTGCCAGAAGCATCCACAGCTTCTCTGGACAACCTGTTCCAGTGCCCCACCACCCTCACAGGGAAGAATTTCTTACTAATATCCAACCTAAACCTACTCTCTTCCAGTTTGGATTTAGTAACACACACCTTGCCGATAGCCTGAATGTAAATAGTTGTGCCATTTGCATCTCTGCATGCTCCAGCATTCTAAACTGCCTGACCTAAATGACCTTGTGGTACTTATTTTATAATATTTTCTTGTTTCTGATAATTTAATCAAGGAAACTGCAGGGGAATTATGTTTGTAAGGGTGTCATTCACCAACCATGACGTCAGATTTTCTGGTACCTGCAAGTCTTGCTTTCTTGTTCTGGGTTTTTTTTTGGTTTGGTTTTTTCCTCTAGTATTTTGAATGTTACAGTCCACCTTTACTAAGCATGTTTTATGCTTTGAGACCCTCTATGTAGTAGGTGATTACAAAACTAATACTTCACCTCAGTGTTTCCATGTGCTCCCCATGTTTTTCCCAGTACCCAAGTGATGGTTCTGTGTAGGGGAAGGCTGTGGCCTTCACAGGGCTTGGCTGGGCTGGGCAGCAAAGCACCAGCTCCCAGGGGCTGCATTGTGTGTCTCAGTATCATCACATCCACAAACACAGGCTGGGAATTCACACACACAGGAACCCATTCATGATTTGCTTAAAGAATGTCTGAACTGTGATGCTGGAATCCACAGGATATCCACAGTCCTCTGGACTGTGTTGAGTTTAAAGTAAATACAAAGATCCTTCCTTCCTGAATAAAATTTTTCAGACTGACTAAAGGGTATTTCTCTTAAATAGTTTTCTGGAGTATAAATAAGCTACAGTGAGACTAAGACAGCGTTCAGTCAATTCAGCTTGCTACCAGTCACTGTATCCGTACCGATAAAGTAAATAGATGGAGAGAAAAAAGGGTTTTCATAGATAGCATTTTTAATAAACAGTAAAGAATAAGTTCATGAACTCCTTTTGGAGACTTCTAAGACATTATGGTGATGATAGTGCAAAGCTATCTGATTCAGATATGATTGTGTTACAATAGTTTATTTCTCAACAGAGGAGATGATAAAAAAATACTTGAAAGATTTAATTAAAATATGTTCTCTCACATTTAATACTGCCTAATACTTTTAATGAATCTGAATATTCTTAATTGCTTCTGTAATTTTTGCCATGTGTAAATAGCTAATTAAAGTATTAACTACCATCAAATGTAGTCTAGAATTAAATATATAAATGTTCTGTCACTGATTAAGAGGATTACATGAAAAAGTAGTCAACTTTCAGGTATGAATGCTTTCTGACTGCAAATAAAGGCACATTAGCTGTAGTAAAAGGGGAAGCAGATGAAGGAAGTTCATGCAGTTTCTTACTGAGTTTATAGTTTCCTACTGATCCAGTGCATATAAGACTTTTGTAGCTCTAGCGGTGTTTAGAGAAGTTTGGAGGTTGTTTGAAACTTCACCAGTTAGTTACAGTCCTTGAGGGACTGCCTGTCAATGGAAAGTGCTGGAATGCAATATATTCAGCCTCCTTTACTGGGTTTCAAGGACCAGATGGTAGGGGACATAGTTATGACCTACATCCTCTGAGAAAACTTCCTTTCTCATTTCTAGAGTCATGTGAAAGGTACAGAGAGCTCTTCTTGCTCCTGGAGGTTGCACTACAGAATAGCCTCATATTTGTTTGTGAGCCAAAAATGGATGGTGACAAACACTGTGTAAAGGCTGAAGGAGAATAATTTGACCTTTTCCTCACGATCAGCTTGGGAACACCATCAACATAAATTCTCCATAAAGATATCCTCTGGCATAACTGTCTGTTGTAATGAGATACAATCCAATAACCTCTTAGCTTAGACCAACCTGAACCAGTAAATTCCCGTGAGTGTCTCTGTAGTGTGCTCTTTAGCCATTATGACTCTGGAATTAGCTCATGCTGAACTAATCCATCCCTGCCCTGTGGCATGGAGTTGCCATAATCAGGAACATAAGGGAATCTCTCAGGTAATCGGGTGTTGGGATTTTTTAATCGGGCAAAAGTAAAAGCTGCTTTTACTATAAAGACCTATAGAAACAATTTGCTGAAGGAGGCCAAACCAACCTTTTGATTTCAGTTTCCACTGGGATTTGATTATTCTGGGAGTACAAACGTCAAGATTTTCAGAATTTTCGGTCATTTCACAAGGTCTTTATGTTACTTATGACAACATTCCCCCCTTATAAACCTGTGGACTAGAGATAATCAAATGAGATGTTTCAATATGGTGTGCTGTTATTATTTTTTGCTCCCCTGAAAGGCTTCTATAGATAAATTAGACAGTTAGCTCTTTTAGCAGACATTACTCCCAGTGGTTCTTCTGGGTTCTATTTCAAAAATAAGATGGTGAAGACTCTTGAGCTGGCAAAGCCTCAAACAAGTAATGAAAAGCTAAAAAGCTCCTCTCTTTAAAATAGCCTCCAAAACTGACAAAGATTTCTTACAATATATAGAAAAATCTCATCAGGTTTTGTCTTCCTCGTCTCGCATACAGTACATTTTGCCTCCTTCATGTATGTTCCAAGGACTTTTATATATCCTTTTTCCTGTTAACGTGTCAGATAGAGACTGGGTTAGGTGCCTCTTAAACTTTTTTTTAGTGGAAAACTAAGCCAAGAATAGAAGAATTTCACTTCTTATTCTGGTAGTACTTTCATGTTATCTGAGTGCTCCCAACTAGGAAACATTATTTCAGGTGCAGTGCTCCTGGGAAATCTTCCCAGTTATATGAGTATTTGCCATGGGTAGACCTGCCTCTGTTAGTGAGGTGTGGCTTTTGGGAATCAGGTAGTTTGCATTTCTGTCCTCTGGTTTAGAATCATTAAGCTCAGCCTCACATTTTAGTTTTAGGGAGATGAGACCCAAAGAATAACATTGTAATGTTTATTGCAGCTGATTTTTCCTGCAGCGTGTACTCACTATCTCTAGCTCCCCCCCAGGAAGTCAAGGGAGCAGTTGTCTCTCTGTCCTCATCCTGAACAGTAGACTTCTTCCTAGTAGACTCTATAAACAATTCTATGGCTTCTTCTGGCACAGAAACAACATTTCA
Source organism: Corvus cornix cornix (assembly GCF_000738735.6). Lineage (NCBI taxonomy): Eukaryota > Metazoa > Chordata > Aves > Passeriformes > Corvidae > Corvus > Corvus cornix. Next base: position 11,153,549 of record NC_047058.1, on the reverse strand, counting down.
ACTGAGAATGGTGTCCAAGTTGTGGTGGGTTGGTTTGGTTGGTTTCCCGTATAACGCAAATCAGGAGTAGTGGCATTAGAAAGTATCATTTGGCTCATTAAGTATTTTGTTGCTGCTCAACTATTAAATATATTTTATGGCTTTGTATGTTTAACTGATGTAGGCACAAGTTACAAACAGAAAGTTAATATTATGATTAAACTTTTATATAAATCAGCTATTCTAATAGAAAATTACCAGTCTAATTTGACTAAAAATTGTTCTGTTCTTAAAACCATACTGAATATACCAATGGATACTGCACTTGAGCTTTTGAAATCATCCCCAGAGATTCTGGAAAAATTGCATAAAATTTTAAAATTTCCTTTGTTTTCATTGACATTTTGACTTGATTAGCCGAAATTATAATATCTCCCTGAAGCATGGGTAATTGTATTCATGTCATTTTTACTTTGATTGGTGGCATGTTGCAGATCATTTTTTTTATTCTGTAGCATGTTGGCATTTGTGGTGTCAGAATCACAGGATTTAGTTGATGTACATTTATGAACTTATTATTTCTGGCATCCTTTAGAGAACTGAACTACCTTCCAAATCAAACAATTACAGTAATCTAGCATGAGACCTTCCTTTTCCTTTCACAGGTCAAGTGTGGGTGCACTGATGGGAACCATAGGCAGGTGTATCTCCGCTCTATGACTCCCAAATTTTTGGTTATGGACAGCATTAAGAGAATGATGCAGGTGATTGTAAGAGAAAGAAAACCTCATGAAAGGGAGCTGAATGTTCTGCTGCAGAACTGTTTATGACCCAGCCTCCGCCACAAAGCTCTCATGGCATACAAGGGAAAAAATGGTTTCCCAGCTAGTCACTGTCTGTGTTTCATTTTGTTGCTTTCTGACTTAGTAACCAAGGTCTGACTTACAGAAATACTGAGGGGTGAGAGCTGTGCTTTGAAAGTATAAAGTGCTGTAACAAAAAACACTATTATGGAAAGTGTGGTCCCACATTCTCAAATTCTGCATCTAAAATGAAAAGACATTTTGTTTGCTTGATGTTTTATGTGCCTCATCCATAAAATGGGAGTAATATATTTACCTGGAGCTGGTATGGAAATTATGTTATCTCTTAATTAGAAGCCACGTATGATCATGTAAAGAACATGGGTCCCTGGAAACAAATTCTGTCTGTCTGTGATAATAATTGGAGCTGAGTTCTGCAGACTTTTTATTTTAAAGGTTGTTCTTTAAATTCATTGTTTTCTGACACATCACCCTTCTGCCCTCAAAGGTCGAAAGTTTATTCTTAAAATCATTAAGCACCCTTGATCAATTTTTTTTTTTCCACACAGTGTAGGAAATCAGCCGACAATACTGGTTACTTTTCATTCTCCTCATAGAGATGAACCTTAGAACTTGATTGTGTGTACGTAGATTTAATGAGCAATTACATGCCTTCTAACTTTGGAAAATAAACTGTCTCCTAAATCAAGTGACAAATACATACAAAATACATGGAAAGGAGAAAAACAGAAAGAAAAACTACTTTGCCACTTAACTTCCCTTCCTGTCTGATGCAGCCCAGGTTTAAGGTGCTCCTTTTCCTCTACACAATAAGAGTTTGCCAGTAAAAAGCCATTTGGCAAATCAGGCAGAAATGTTCTGCACATGTATCTCTGTAAACAGATATTATGCAGGCTGTTTTAAAATCACAGTGAGAATCAGCAGTAGGATTTTCTTAGTGATGCTAATGCACCAACATTGACCAAAAAAATCCAGTGATAAAACAGCAGAGAAATGTGTCAGAGGAATGATGGATTCCTAAAATGATAATGATGTCCAACTTGTCTCATCTTCTTGTCCCATTTTTCTTCTTTCTGTCTACAGAATGCAGTGAGAGTTTTGCATTAATGCTTGCGAAAACCATGGGAAATTCAGGTCAAATAGGCTGACTAGTAATTTGTAAAGCCCAACGAGTGTTTGACAGCCCCAGATATTTAGCTTATGTTGGTGTTGTGTTGAACATCTCCTTAAACTCTTGCAAAGACTTACTTCAGAGCTGGAGAATTGTTTTGGGGGGTTTCTGGTTTTTTGTGGTTTTGTATTTTTTTTGGTGGAGATTTTTTTTGGTTGGTTGGTTGTTGTTTGATATTTTATTTTCTCTCTTTTTTAACATCTGAGAAATTCTTCATCTCTGTAGATATATAAAATACTGTTAGATTTGAGAGATTTTCTGTCACCACATAAGTCTATAAGTGCGTTATTTATTTTTTAATAAATAAATAAATAAATAAATAAAATAAATAAATAAATAAAATTTTTTTGCATAGGTTAATCATATTTGTTGATGATTTTGTTAAAGGGCAATTCTTTAAAACTTAAATTTCACCCTTATTTTTTTGCTTATTTATGCAGAAAAAAGAAAAATCTAAATCTTGGTTCAAGATCAGAGAAATTCTCAGTTTCATGTTGGTGGTCAAGGGTGTAGGGTAAAGTGCATTTGTTCTTGGTTAATGACACTGTGGATATAAACAAGTTCTTAGTGAGGCCAAATCAAAGCTGCTTCCAAAAAATAAGCATACAACTTATATAAACATATTTGTACTTAAATTCTTTGGGTGACACAGTGTTGTTTCAGGAAGGAACAGCTCATCTGGTTTTGCATGTGGGGTGGCATTGAGGACATTTGGAACATGCTTCACTGGAGTGCCAGAAAATGACCCTGGGACATGAGGAACATCCATCTGTCCAGAACGTTTCTGATAGTGTTTTGGAAACAGCTGAAGTCGTGGAAGATGTTCAGCTGATTTTAATTATCAGCCTCTGGAAATGAGGAAGCTATAAAGAGGAATGTGTGAAATGAACAACAGGAGAAAATAAAAAAAAGACAAATGTCTATTGCTGCAGCCTGGCTACGCTTGCACCTGCAACATCCTAGTGATTTCAGTACTGAGTACAGACCTTCCTCTTCTGTATAATATCCAGGCTAATTTTGGAAATAACCTTTTTTTGTTCTTCAATGCATCCTTGGAACTGGTGTCCTAGACTCTATATTTCAGCATTTCCTTGTGTCACCTGGCATATAACAGTTGAGATGAGGGTGATGCATCATTTGCTTGGCTGGAATTAGAGAGTAAGTTAATTAGATGTGAGAAGTTTTGTCTTTTTGTAATAGACCAAAAACAGCTGTAGAAGATTAAATTACAGTATCACTGGAAAAAAAAAAAAAACATGGTTTAAATCCAATTGTGCTCCATGGTTAAGAAATTATGTTTAGAACTACAGTGCTGTAATAAATTCAAAAGTTTTACATCATACGTATATTAAGAAGAACAGAACCATAGAATTGTTTAGCCTGGAAAAGATCTTTAAGATCAAGTCCAGCTGTTAACTCTGCCAAGTCCAATGCTAAACCACATCCTCAGGTGCCACATCTACACACCTTTTAAATCCTTCCAGGGATGGTGACTCCACCACTGCCCAGGGCAGCCTGTTCCTGGACTTGAAAACCCCTTCAACAAAGTTATTTTTTTCTTATATCCCATGTAAACCTCCTCTGACACAACTTGAGGCTGTTTCCTTTTCTTCTACCACTTGTTACTTGGGAGAAGAGACCGACCCCCACACAGCTACAACCAGCTGCATTTTAACTTCACTCACCCCAAAAGCTCTGTTTTTTCTTTTTTTTTGAACTACAAAAAATCAATTTGCATCTTGCCATGAGATGTGTATGGAGCGACCTCTGAGCCCTTGTGGTCTGAGCTGTGTTCTTTGTGGGTTCAGCAGTGTAGAGGAATTTTTTACATAGTTCTGTAATTGATATCCCTGCAAATATAAACCTCACCTGTATTCACATTTCATTGTCAGCTTCAGACATCTACTTCTTCTTTAAAAGAATTTATAACATCAACTTATTTCACGTTACTTTTTAATCTTCTCACATCTACAACTTCTCTGTAGGGCAGTAGGATTGCGTGAAAATTAGATACATAATATTTGGATTTGTACAGCCTACTGTGAGAGAATAAAAAAATTCCAACTGAAGGAATAGCATACTTGAACAAGTGGAGGGTTTTGGGGTTTTGGGGGGTTTCTTTGGGGTTTTTAAAATTTTGTTCTGTTGGGGTATTTTTTGTTGGGTTTTTTGTTTGGTTGGTTTTTGGGGTTTTTTGTGGTTTTGTTGTTGTTTTTGTTTTGTTTGGGAGTTTTTTGGGGTTTTTTAAATATAAAGGCCCTTTAATCATGTATTTTGGTGATTCTGGAACATTTTGCTCCCCATTACCCTACTATTTTTAAAGTAATTGCCTTAATTAAGATGGAAAAGGTGATTGCCTTATTCTTCTGTGAGCTGACAGTTACAGGTGACCCAGGAAAATTGACCTTGTTTTCCTTCCAGGGAGATTTAGCTATGGAGCTGCTGCTTGCTTGGCTTTGGCATCGTGTAGCCTGGCAGGCTGCAAGCTGCACAGAGGCCACTGTACTGAACTCATACTGTCTTATACAGAAACTCTGTCTACCTTGAGTGAAATGGCCTTAAAATTAACCAGAGGTACAGGACTGTCACAGAAACAGTCCTAACTTACCCAATATCTATGAAAAATGCTCCTTTTAGATACTTAATTCTTATGGTTTTGTCACATATGTCACCTTTGTGCATTATAACTAAAAATCTAGATTGATATCCCCCTCCAAAGGCCTTTTTTAGCCTGGTGTAAAGCTTAAAATGGAAAGTTTGGAGTCTCTGTAATAAGCCCATTTGAAGTTCCACATCTGAAAATCCAGCAAGTGAACCACGCTTTAAACACTGATACATTTCGAATTTTAATAGACTTTATTACAAGCCTTCAAATTAAAATCTGTCAGGAGAGATAAAAGGTTGGGGATTCGGATTCAAAGGGACTTTGATTAGACATAAAGGTCAGCAAAGGTGGCAAAAAGTCAATGCATCTAAATTAAGCATAAACCTCTGGAAGAGAATATGCTAATCTTTCATGTAAAGTACTTGTCAGGCTGATCTTGGCTCATATCCACAACAGTTAAACTATTTTCTGTGATGAAATTTTAACAAATGGTAATCCATGTGTAATTTGCCTGTCAAGTGTGTGCCATTTGTTTTTACAAATGTTAGATTTTAACTGCTAAGGAATCATATTATACTACATAATGTACTTCTGATTAAAGATTTTGTTTTAGAATCTTTAGCGCAGTTTTTAACTGCAACTTTTTTTCCTTGGGAATGTAAAATGCAAATGGGAGAAAAGAAAAAAGAAATAAAATCAAAACTCTAAATGTCATTGCTTTGTGTAAAACTAAGTGTAAATGTATAAATTACTCTTTAATTGAGCAGCTACTTCAGGAGCTTAAAGTTGTAGTAACTGTTAATATTTCTGAATGTGAAATTAAGATTCTGCACTGTTAGTGAGAAAACTCATTAAGGACATAAAAGGATGACAGGATGAAAAAGGATTTACATTTATAGAATCTTCTGTAAAATTATGAGAAGTGACAGGCTCATTTTTTGATGCTGAAATCAAGGTTGCATGTCTAAACCACAGTGACACTGTGGCTAGATTTTGCATAGCTGAAAACTAATAGGAAATTAATAGAGTGTAATACAGGCCTATTGAATTCAGTCTAACTTTGTAGCTTTGATGTGGAAGAACAGAAGGCATAATTTCAGCCTTTGTTTAGTGTGCTGGACAGATAACTCCACTAACATCTAAGTATGGTCAGGATTAAAACTGTGATGGATGGCACCACAGCACATTCTCGACAGCTTTTCTGTTCAAATACAAATTTCTGTCACAGTCCCAGAATGTTTGAAGGAACTTTCAGAGATGAAATATTGTAGCTGCAACAAGTCCAGTGTGAAGCTATTATGCTTTGAAAGGAAAAATAATTACAAACTGTACATCTCCTAGGCACATATCTGTATTAATAATGCATAGTAGTAAATACACTGGAGTATACTAATGAAATGTAATTGAACACAGAAGTTTTGGAAACCGTAAGGTTATCAATCTGTCAAGAAAAGTGTCAGTGCATCTGTCTGGTTTTTGGGTTTTCTACCTGTTTTAGGCAAATAAGTATTTTGGAAAGTTACTGTAGATCCTGATTTATTCTACCTTTCATAACATCTCTTTAGAACATTTTCTTGAAGTTAAGATTTTTTTTCAAATGTTCAGCAATTTCTGTATGAAAAAAAAAAATTCCCTTATGTCCCCTTAAGACAGTCACTATTGCCTCCAAAACCTTTGGTGAAACCAATGCTTTTATTAAAGCACTCTGTAGATGGAATATTGTCCTTATTATAGCAACAAAGTAGGTCAGAACCTCACTGTTTGACAGATGTGACATACAAAGTCCCTACCTTCATATTAGTCATGAATAAAATGAAAAAGAAGCTGATTAGTGCAGGAGAATGTCTGTATTTAAAGAGCTAATACCTGTAGTGATTTTCTTCTTTGTGCTTAACTGTTAATTGAAGGAGAGACTTAAACTTTATCCCATTGCAACTGATTCCCACACAAGCACAGGGAGTCCAGCTGACACTGCAAATGGCATAAAGCTTTGTAATATGAGCCATTGATTTAGCACAATAAGAAAGAAAATTGGACTCCATGAAGTGAGAATAAATTGTCTGACTGCTGAATGTCTGTCATGAAATCTCATCTCTTGCTCATGTGTTGTCCATGGGATGTGGTCGTTTGTCAGCTTCCAAAGAACTCCCAGTTGTCCTCTGGTCCTATTGTGCTCTGGGCTACCTCAGATATCTCAGCAGAGGTAAACACAGCTGAGGTTGCTGTTCATGTTGAATAGTTTGTGGTCACACTTGTCAAATTTAACTATCAAAGAACTCAAAAGTGGGGCAGAAATATCCTAAATGTTTTCAACCACACTATATGTACTTGAGATAACGTCAATGAAAGTATTGTTCCATTTTAATCCAAGTACTTCTGTACATCATTCTAAAGGTAAAAGCATAGACCCCAAATACCTAATAAATGGGCAATTAACCTGTCTCCTCAGTGAAGTCTTGGTCTTCTTGGAATTTATTTATGTATTTCTAAATACGGTTGCTAAGTGGGCCCTGACTGTGCTCAGAGCAATGACTGTGTGCAGTCTCCTAAAGCAGTTCAGAACAGAGGGACCACCTCATTTCACACAACACTGGCTGCATCCTTGCTGCAATAATGTACTGGTTTTATTTATTCTTGGCTTAATCTGTCAATCATATAACATTTATACCAACACTTGGGATCCTCCCTATAAAAGTCATCGGTTGAAGAAACTGCTCAAGAAGGCTGAAAAACTGCAGTACTGAGAATTCATTGTAGTCAAAAATACTAGTAGTTATATATAAAACAGGATAGGGGAGTGGCAGAGCAATGAATAGATATGAAAAACATATTTTAATATTTAGTTTTAATAAAATGAGGATAATATGACTAGGATGTAGTAGATCTGTGTCTCAGTAGGGCCTGAAAGCAGGAGAAGCGTTTTAATAGTAACTCACGTTAGGAGTTGGTTAAGCCATGAGAAAGAGCTAAGCAAAGAAAACTCACCTCTCTCTCCCTTATTCTCCAATTCTGTCAGTTTTGTGCAGTCTGCTGTCTCTCCCTTGTTTTAATTTAATACATTTCTTTGGATGTGTATTTTTAAAACAGAAACAATCCAAGCACACCTTTCTAAAGAAAGAATTGAAAAACAAAACAAAACAAAAAAAATCTTGTTCTGTGATTGAAAATATGAAATTCAATCTAAGCAACCAAAGCAATATGATTTTCTGGATAGATACAGGATGGTGTTTCTAAAATTCAAAATATTTTGGTTTGACTATGTCGATTTCCGAGGAGCCTCAACTCATGGTTCCTTGGCCATGGAGCAATCTGCCTGGTGGGTCTCCCCAGACCCATCCCCATGTCAGTGCCACACGAAGTAGTCAACCAAGTGCAAATTTTGGCTCTGTCAAAGTTGTCAGGAGAACTTTCCCAGCGAACTTCCTGGAAGTTGCCTTAGTTGGGAAGCTATTCAGTTATTTATTTAAGTTCAATTTTGGACTAAAACATCAAGTAACACAGTTCCCTGCAGCTCAATTCTGTTCTTTCAATTGACTCCTCTAACTCCTGTCCATCCTTTTAACTGAATGTTTGTAGTCATCATTCCCCATTTTCTGAGGAAATCAGTGTTGTCTTACATGACCAGAAACTTGTATTTTTTCACCAAAGTAGAGAGAAGAAACACATTGTGATCTGGATTTGTATGCTGGATAATATCTTTGCATTAGTCTCTTTAATGGAAAGGACTTTCAGGCTTGAATACTTTTCTTAATACCATATTTTATGGAGAATGTGATTCTTTAAATAGTCAGGAACCTGGACATTAAGATTTTATAAGTAAAATGAAAGACCTTAAGCTTCATTTAGCAGAGAAAGAGCTGCAAGGGGGCTGTTACCTGGCTTGTGGTTGTGCACGTCTGTTGTCCTTGTTTGAGTTTCCATCACAGGCCAAGGTCAAGAGCTGTCTGGAATAGGGAGTGAAGAGTATGGTGTTTTGAAGTATTTTTTAACTTGAGCTTATTTAGAAAAAATTGCAAGTTTAGAATATAATTCTGGCTTACATTTAGAAGTGTGCTATATTTCATCAGATTTTGAATGACTGACCCAGTGTGCCTTTCTACCAATGTTTAAACAACAGCCTGAGCAATATTTCAGTCTCTAAGGAAACAAAGTTCAGGAATGAGTACATTCCTTTTCTCCCCAAGACACCTGTAATAAGTAGATGACCTTTAGCTTGAGGAGAAAGGATTGCTGGACTCTGAGAGCATCTCACTGGTGTCAGGCTTAGTCTTCAGGACCACTAGCAGAAAATTGTGCTGGTCTGTCACAGCACCTTCATCCAAGGCATGCTGAGCAGCACATTTGATCTCTGGCAGCAGTGAAGGCACACATCAATATTAGCTGCTCTCTTCCTCTCTTATTGGTTTCCAAATAATCTGGAAGCAAATGAGTTGTGTTTGATACCAAAGCACAAGTATGAATTTCCTTGTTTTATTTCTTTTCATCTCATCTTATCCTCTCTGAAGTTAGAAACAAACTACTTTACAAAAAATGAAAAGGAGCTAATACCAAATGCATTACAGGTATAACATTTATGAATAAAACACTTATTTTGTAAAGCTTTTGCTTTGTGAACCTTGGTGGTATAAGAAAACATAACCTTTGGTATCTTCTTTTCTACTATAGGAATTGGGTAGCATTGTGTGTTTGGGCTTGCATTGTCTTCTCAGAATAGCATTGTGACTAAAAGTCACCTGTAGAATGAGAGTAAAGTTCTGTAAGGAAAATATAAAATAAATAAAATCAGCTTCAAACCCTTAGAAGTCCTTTTCTCAGCATGGTAGATGAATGTGTGCACTGACCCATGCAGCTGGTGCTTGAGAGTGTAGCCTGCTGAGGTGAGAGTCTGTTCATGTTTTAAGGAAACACAATTTCTCATCATAGCTGTGTTGCTAAGGGATAGCTCATATTTCTCGTATTCTCTGTCAGATTTCAAAGACCAACAGAAAAAAATGTTGCATTGTGTCTCGGTATTGCTTGTTCATGGTGGAGAGTTAGGAATGAATTGCAAAAGCAAGAAAAACTTTAAATAGACTTTAAAATACGTAGCTCAATTCCTCTCTTGAGATATCCCCTACACTCACTTAGTAGTCAGTGGTGTTTTCCAGATTTCAGCCCTTCTCCTTAAACCAGATTTGGTGATTTCATGTTAAAGGAAGCTAATTCAGTGGCATATTACTGTCTAAAGTCATCTGTTTTCTACCTTGCACCTTGGTGTTCCTTGTTCTCTTTTTTCCATGTTGGTAGCATGACTGATCCAATGGAAAAATAACCCTGAAAAAGGTAATGTTTCATCTCAGAAGCCAACTGACTCATTTCTCCAGAAGACATGGATTGTCAAGGAAGAGCAGAATTGTTCCCTTCAGCTCAGTGTTAAACTGGTTTAGAACCAGGCTGGCTGGAACTGCACCTGCAGAAATAATGAGTCTCAAACACCACAGTGGATGTAAATAAAAAAATCTTTTATATACTTCATTAACCTTATAAATAACCTGAGAAAATAAAAAAAAAATTATCAATTCCACTTGGATGAGCACATAAGTAAAATACAGGTGCCCCAGAAGTAGGAGGAGGGCAGTGGAGCTTTCCCACACTGAGGAATGCAAACCAAGGTTGGCATGTGGCTGCCCTCTGGTCCTCCCCAAGATTATATAACCTGGGATTTACTAGTGGACTAACATGGAAAAAAAGTAGCATTAAAATCATGTACTGTGTAAAAGGAGTTTAATTCTCCATCTGACATCTTTAAGATACCATATTAATAATTTAGCTGAGTTTTAGTAGCCTTTTCAGTTGTAGCCCACTAATGACAAGCTTGCTTTCTAATGTTTAACGCCTGCTGCGCAAGTGGTACTTTTAACAAAATACATTTGCTGCAGGCTCTTTGACATGGCTTCACACTGAGATAAACACAATTAGCATGAGCTATTTAAAATGCTTTTCTCTTGTGCTTGTTTATAATTGGTCTTTTAAGATCTATTTTTATTATTAATTTTAAGGAATGTGTAACAGATTTGATAGCACAGTGTTATTCAAGTGTTTTACTCTTGAGATTTTCCTGGGTAATCCTCTGTTTGTAATAGCATATTTATATACAAAGATTGAAGAACTGACCAGATTGGTCCTTCTTTTAACATGCTGTACCATAGAATGTATTGTAGCAGACCAGGGAGGATGATCCAAAGGCGTGCAGGCAGGCTAGCTTACATAGCATAAAAATTTCATTAGAAAGTATTTCCAGTGAATCCTATTTGTATAAAAGGCCTTATCTTTTCTATATGTCATATCAAAATGTCTTTTAGTAAAAATAGTCTTGCAAAGAATGTCTGCTGAGGGGGGCTGTACTGAATATTCATAACATCTGAGTGTGTGCTGAGACATTTTAGAATAAATATTTTTTTTTAGGTTAACCTAGTTCAGAATGTTATTGTTAATCTTCTTTACATCCTTTCAGGCAGCCTGTGTAAGGAAATTTTCGAATTAAAAAAAGAAAAGAAAGAAATGCTGTCCTCAGTGAGAGCCCACACTCTCCAGCTCTCATTAAAATCAGTGGGAGTCTTCTATTGGCTTTGCCGAGAGTGGATCTTCTCGGTGGGGTTTTGGAGGGGTAAAGGGAAGAACATGCCTCAAAAAAAGACAAATGTCTGTAGAGCCCTCAAGGGCAAGGCTGTTGTAAGGTAGGTTTTGTCCTCTTCTTTCCAGGCTGCCACTTCTGCTGACTGATTGAAACGTCTCTACCTGCTTTCCTGGCTTTTTGCAGGGTTTAGTCCGAAAGCACAGCCCTCGTGGCAGCATCAGAAGGGAGACTGTTCCTTGGATGGTCCTCAGCCTGTGCCCCTGGGCAGGTGACAATTATAATGGCTTTTTAATGGTTGGATTTGAAAGAGGCAGTGGGCTGATTTGATAATAGGCAGGTCTTCATCTTAAAAAATGAGCATAAATTGAAGCTGTCTGGTTTAGTAATTGAAGTACAGTAAATATTCTATATTTGCTTTTCACAGCCTTTCTGCCCAATGGAACCCACAGCTGTTTGTGAGCAGTTCTGAAAAGATCTATTCCTGGATATAAGTAAACTGCTCAGCCTGACAAATGACACAGGTGTTGGCTGGCTCTGTAGGGGCTGAGCATTGCATTTAGGAGCACCTGTCTGAGTATCAGCACTGATTCTGAGACTGAGCCCATCGAGACAGACGGACTTGTTCCATTCTTGAGAACAAAAAACACTGTGGTCATTTGGCAGATTGTGCAGCATGGCAGGAGGGCTGACGGGACCTGGGAGGCTGGAAGCTGGAGGGCTTTTAGAAAAAAAGCCCTGCAAACTGTTGGGACTATTTTGATGGTTGAAACTAAAAAGAGTACACCAAGAGCACATCACTGCAGAGACCAAGTCCTCAGCCATCATGGCTTTCTGACTTTTTCAGGGCTGGTGGCAGCATCCTATATTATGCTTCCCTAAAGAGACTTTCAGAATGGATTTCCCCATAAATCAGACCAGGCCATACTTAATACACATAAGGCATTGCAATGATGGATAGTTGGCTTAGCTTTGCTTTGAATGTTATCTCTTGTGTCCTTTGCTGTAACTGAATTTGTTGGCATTAGTTTTGGACTATTGTAGCAGGATCTGTGGCTCAGGAAAGGGTGAGAACACAGTGTATTCTGGGGAGTATGTCAGTGGTAGAAACCACTGAGAATTGCTGGAGTAGAGAAAAGGCCCAAAGGAAAGGATGTCCCACCCTCCTTCAGTACAGGGGCATGAAAAGAGGGAATCAATTTGGTTTGAAACACTGTTTCATTTGTCACACACCAGTTTTTTACCACCAAGACTCCATCCACTGTCTTATTTTGAGGACCACTGAGTCCTCAGTGCTGTGAAAATACTTGAGTCTAAATCCCTCGGTTTGAACCCTGAAATTATTTTGATGCGTGCCTTCTTTTATCTCTGCTTTCATCTAGCTTTTTGAAAGTGAAAAATACACAGCTGAAACATACCAACTACCGAATAGCGGCATTACTTGGTTAATTTTAGTGACTTGATTTTGGAGGATCTATGATAAAATATAGCACCCAGGGATATTTATCCTAGTAACTTTAAACATGTCCTGGTTCTTTTGGTCTCTCTAATATGTTGCTGTGATGGCATTAGTGGAACCATATCCTTTGCCTGGACACTGAGTCTTGTATTGTATAGAGACTATTGAGATTTCAGAAGAAAGGTCTTTTTAAAAAGAATTTGTTGGTATAACAAAACAAATCATTTTAAAAAAAATTAAAGCATGTTTTTGAGTGTTATGTAACCATCAGAACTGGTTTCTTTAAGAGATCTGGTTTTGGACTAGTCAGGCTACTGAAATCCTACTTTCATTTGAACTCACATATCTGGGATGTCTAAAACATTTAAATATTTATAGCTTTGAAGGTTCACCAGGTCTATAATAAGCACAGGAGAAAATAAATACATTATGCAAAGGGTGATTAGTTTTATCACATAGTCTTCTATGGGGCAGATGTTTATTTTTCAGTGTTCATTTTCTTGGATCAGTCAGGTAGACAGCTGTTCTTTTAGGGCATTTTTGTTAATTTAAGTAACTTCTTTGAATTGCAAATCTACCACCAAATTCACTTCTAAAAATTCAGCCTCCAGCTCATAATTATATCATCAAAAAAAAAATCTTTAGATCACTAATTCAAAAATATCTACTTGTCAGAGATATTTCAAACAAATGTAAAGCATACACACTCTAAATCATCTGATACATCAATGTCTATATGAAACTGAATATAAAATGTCCAGGTCTGCTAGGTTTCTCAAATAAAAAAAATAATGTACATTACGTACCTTCCCACACTCCAACAGCAAGCTTGAAATACTGTTGTCTCATATATGTGACTTCGTAAACACTTGTTAACATCAATAGGCTGTTGCAAAGAGAGAAATATGATAAATGGGTAGCCTGTAATTAATCTTTTTATTTTTTAAATTGCCTTGGATTTTTGCCCTAGTCCAGAGGACCTGAGGAGAGTTATAGGACAGGGAAAGGAAAAGAGTACTGCAGAGTGTGCTGGCACTTATCAGGCTGTACAGGGACAGGGCTTTTTGTGCACTGGAGCTGTCAGGAACAACTGCAGTGGAGAAGAACTTGCCAGTGTAGTCACCCATAGAGTCCTTGGTCTTACAATAAATTTGCTGGAGTCAGTGCATGACTATTCAGATACGCATTTTGTATTCACGCTCTCAGACTTGTGCTATAAATATTTGTGTCCCTTTCAATTCATGTGAAAACATAGCTCTCAGCTACCATAGTTTTATGAGGGCATTACTGGAATGTTGCATGGAAATTAATTCTTTGTATTGCAAAATGTTCAGCTACAGAAAACGTAATATTATCACTCCAGTAGATGAATCATAGTCGGTGGTGTAGGCACTTATGCTGAAATTGCCTCCAGAAATTTATTGACTGACATATTTTGACCATTCTGACCAAACTGTAGTCTACTAAAACTGCAAGTGCAAAGTAATTTTTGTTTCACTGTGAACCCGAATTTGTTCCATTATGAATTGGTTACTGACCTAGTTTGTTCTGAAATACCATCACCTGGAGTGTCTGCTCCCAGCTCAGCCCATTTTGTAAGGTGCAGTTTGGGACAGGGATAAGGCTAAGGGGTGGTGGGGTTTAGGAGGGAAGATTTCTTGGCGTAATTACACCCATACCATGTGGAACATGAGCAGGAGAGAAGCCAGACATGGGCAGTGATGGTGAGTGTTCTGTGAGCTTCTGGTAGTACCCAAAGTGTCTCTCAGCAGCACTTTGAATCAGAGCAGGGAATGGGGTTTTGTTCATTTTACAAGATGTTTTTCTCATTCAGCGCTGTTACTGGTATATAAAGGAAGATTATCGCTACTGAAATTTTGGAAGCTGGCAAGAAAAATGGTTAGGTCTAAATCAAACAGATGTTTTGATTGTAAAAACGTAAAAGGAGTAAGTTTTTGATATATTTGGCAAATGCAATTTCATCTCTTATGTAATTAATAAGCTTTCTGTATTTATTTGTTAGGACTGGAAACTTTTGACAAAGTGCACTAACATTTACTTGGATACTTATCATTAATACATGTCTACCAATACCAGTTGTTTTAATTTTGAAGTACTTGAAATATCAGAGCAAGTGAAGATGTTGTTGTGATGTAAGTACAAATGGTGTTGCACTAAATCAGTAGACTGTTGTACCCACAGTTAATTGTAAGATTGTGACTACTATATCTAGGTAATTAATATGCTAATTAGCTAGTTTAAAGATAAAAGGGGTATTAAAAGAATGCAATAAAGAGCTTGTATTTTTCTCTTTTTCTGTGCAAACACAGCTCCCTGCAATAACTTAATGAGGAAATTTCAAAGGAACAAAACTAACAACAAATGAATTAGAAGCTTAACTAAGTAATTACATGGTATTGCTGAGACCTTTTGGGTAGGGACTAGCATAAATATGTATTTAGATTGTCATAACAGCAAATAACAGAGAGAATGGGAATACTAACAAAGAAACTTGTTGAAATTTTGTTTTTATGAAGCAGCCTAAGAAAAATTTGAATTATATGGTTATTATTGAAAGAAATTACTTATTGATAGTAATAAGATTGAAAATATTACTAAGGTAGAAGGATGTAAGCTCTTTGAGGGAAGAGAGCAAGGTGCTACTCTTTTTTCTTTCAGCCAGCCTTTAATGTATTAGTAGAAAAGGGATTGGTGTTCAAAAACCACAACCTACGTTTGTTCAGCATCCTGAATTTTGAATCTGTTCTGAGGGCTGGTTTTGATCTGGCCCACAAAATTAATAGAAAACCTCATGTGTGGCATTGCAAGAGAAAAGATCCTTAAGGACAATGAAAATATGCCTTAAATTGAGTCTGAAGACCCATTATGGGCTAAAATATGGTGTAGAAGATTTCAGAACAAATTAAGGCAGGTCTTTCAAGAGAGAGGATAAAAGAGAAGAAGAAAGTGTAAGAAATCAAGAATTTTTGGGTTGGAAAAATGCTTTCAGAGCTTTAACTGCTTTATCAGTTAAATTTCTTGTCTCTAAACACTTTTTTCTCAGTTGGAGAAAGCCCATGTTTGAAGCCTTCTCCTCTGTCAGGAGGCCACGCAGATTTAAACTTGTCAAAATCGACACTCCACTCTAGAGAATGCAACTTGAACTATGCTGTACAGCCTCATCTGACATCCATGCTTGATAAAGACAAGACCACTATCTATTAATCAGATTAGTTTGTTACTAATGGGCTTATTATTAATACAAAAGCACTATTATAACTAATTTTAAAAGATACAAACATACAAAAGGAAGCATGCAACAAATCTTCTGTTTTCTTTTGTATTTATATAAACAATCTAACAGTAACAAAAAAATCTAGCAGCTGCTAAATGAAAGCCAGAAGTTGGCTTAAAGAAACAGTAAATACTACTCTGAGAATAAATAACATCAATTGTAGGACTTACTATCTGAAGAGATTGCTTTTTTAATACTAAGGTAAAGCATCTTGGACTTTTGATTTAAATTTAAGCCTTATCACATGATTTATAATGAGGAGCAGCAAGAGTGATTTATTCATAGTATCTCAGTATTGATAACTAAGCTGCATTTGCATTAACAGTGAGCACTGAAATAATCTGAACATCACACCTCTCCTCCAAAATGAAGAGTCTCTCCTTCTTGTTCTCAGCAATTCAGAGCAGGGATGTGTCTCTAAAAGGTGGAATTTTTTCAAAATTGTTGGAATGATTTGGAATCCCACTGGTACTCAGTATCTAAAAGCTGTGCAATTCAATCCTCTGAATATTTAACTGTCCTGAAGTCAACATCTAAACTTAGTTAACGTCAAGTGGATTAGGACATCACACCACTAAACAGATTCCAACACAGTTTGAATGCAATTTTCTGATTTGATTGGTCTTTTAGTTTGTTAATTCTAGTAAGAAAATGTGTAAGATGCAATATATTTTTGGTCTTTTTTGCTAAGGAAGTGAGGTTTATGCCTCATATCTATCTGTTTTTTTCCCTGGTAACTTTAAAACTATTTTTAAACACATTTCATGGAGAGAGAGAGCTCACAAAGGCAGTGAGTTCCCACAATGTGACAATCCTCAAAGCAGTTTAGTTATCAGCCTTCAGGGGTTGGGTGGGGAGCCCCTATCAGCAGCCTTGTATCTGTTTCCAATGAGGCTGTAGTGTGTGTGCTCTTCACTAAACACCATCTATTGCACCTGGAGAGAAATGAGATCAGCATTTGCACTTGGAAAGTTTAGTCCAATACTATTTGGGAATTAAAAATTAGGCTCTGAACCAGACTTCATCAGTTTTCTGTTCAAGATATTTCATGTTTCAAATACTGTGGTTTTATGCTGGGTCAATCTCATTACTTTTTAAAAAGAAATTGTTAAAGATAACTTTGGATGAGATGAGAGCTCATGTAAATTGTGTGTATACACACACATCCCCCATATTATAATGTGAGCTGCAGCTGGCTTTATATCTCTATAGACAGTTAACTGTAGAACTATCAAAAAGTAAATAAAGGGAATTCACAAAAGTGGAACAGACTCTGAAGCTTAGGAAAGAATATATTTAATTAAATACATCCACTTAAAAGTCAGCACTACATAAAACATAAAGTAGGCCAGGTTACGAATCTCAATAGCTTTGAATAAAGTCAGACCTTTGCTACAGAGCCAAGTTAGTTAGGCCCAGGTGTGGCATTGGATAGGAAACAGCCTGGGGGAGAAGACTTCTTCTTTAATAAAGAACCATATTCTATGTGGGGTTTTATGTGGATTTTTTTTTTTTTTTTTGTATTGTAGTTTTCTTTATCATTCAATGCTATCAATTTTAAATGGGTACATTTTTAAGCTTTGGCCTAATATTATTACAAAAAATGGAGCTCTAGTTAAACCTTGTGGCATTTTTATGTCACCCACAGGCTCTCTCTCGTTTGGAGTTTGTATCTAAATTACTGGGTTTTAAAATACATCCTCTGTATGATTTCAGCTATACTTGTGAATGACTGGCTTGTCTTAAGTGAAAGATCTCTTGTCCCCAGTGGTGGTTAAAGTCAGAGCTGTCGTTTTAGAATTATTTTATTTCATGAGCTTTTAATCATACCCCAAGGACATGTCAAGCTCTTGCATGCTCTTTCTTTCAAGTATATTCTTTCACAAACACAGGCTGTGGAGGAGAAGGTGTCATTTCTTCTCTTGTTCCACTCCAAGCACATATTCATCATGGTAGGGGAAACTTATAAGAAATCTAATATCATAGTAAATTGCAATTTGGTGAGGTGTGGCAAGCTTTCAAAGGTTCAAATTTTTGGTGGTTGTAATATAACAGCTAAAGCAGCACAGAATGTGTTTGCAGTAAATCAAGCACTGCAGTCACTGTCTAGATAAATACTCTATTTGTTAGTTAGATGGAGTTAGTTGCCCTCAAAATTATCTTTGTGACATTTCTGTGAATGTAAATTAATTTGAAGACATTGTGAGGTTTGTTCACCACTTTATTGAATTTTCTATGCCTGAAGCACCAATTAGTATATTTATAGTCAAGCTATTGAACAATTTTGTTGGTTTTTTTTCAATTACTGTTCTCATGGATCCCAACCGGAGTGTTCCTGTGTCTTGTATATAGCACAGCATCTGAAGGGTTCGCGTATTTTCAGAGGGGACCTAACAGCTGGTCTGTCCTGCTTTTACTGCTCAAGATAAGATATTGTCCTGTTTCTGGCAGGTTTTGCTACAAAACAGTAATGATGTCTATTGTGATTGCTGTTATTTTTGTATTTGTTATTTTATAGCTTCATAGGTAACTAAATATTAGGTGGGGATTCAGTATCTGAGTCTCATTTAGAACACCAGGCTCTAAAATTGCCTCCTATGAAACTTCAGTAATATCTTTGAATGGCTGTGTATTGAATGACTGACTTAAATGCTTCTTTGTGCTAAAGGGAGCAGTGCTGCTTAGAGAGCTTGCAGTTTGCAAGACATTTTTGAAATGAACACAGGGAAGCACAGTAGTTGTATTTAAAATTATTTATTGATGGAGAAGTAAGCGAAAGAGTGATATTTGGACCAAGAATTGTTTTCAGGTAGAAATAGCCTGTTTTCCCCTCAAGCTCATTTCTGAATTTCAGGAGAAAAGACAGTCTTATAAAGCTCTAAAAATATCTGAGGTTGAACTGCCAGTGGTGAACATTGTTGCTTTCTGTCTGTAGTACATTGGAAATCCACAGGTAGGTCCTTAGCTGTACGTTAGGACTTCAGCTTTGTAGCTGACAGTGTAGCCTGCTTCTGCTTTGGGTTCCAGCTCTATGTAAGTTAAAATTCCTAGTACTCGTGCCAGCCTTCATTTAGGCGCCTTTGAACTTAATAAAGTGACATCATCTGTCTCTTCTGCATTGTCTCGTAGGCTGAGTCAAGGTGGACATACCTGGGCAGTAGAAGAGGTCTTGCTAACGCAGGAGCCACTAGAACCATTGGGGAGCATGATGCAGACACTGAGCTGAAAGAGTGTGCTCAGATTTGCCTGAATGAGGTGATTACCAACCATGCCTCATCAGCTGGTCTGCTCTGGCTCCGGCACAGCCTCTCTGCCCATCTGTGCTGCAATCCCCGGGCTTCTGGGAGAGCATAATGGGGCAGATGGGGACCATGCACAAGATCTCATCTTGTCTTTGCAGGTTTTGTTGACACAGTCTCTATGCCATGCAAAGAAACTGCCTCTGCTTTCCCTCTGCAGCAGCTTTGCAAGCGACTGTCACATAGGCATTGTTGTGCCTTTAGCTAATCAGTTCTGGAGAGGAAATGATGTACTAGATAATCTCAGCATGGACCGTTTATATTATCATCATCTTGACCACAAATTACCTCTTCATTCTAAGAAATGCTTCTGATGCGATGCTTGAAGAGACATTTCAGTAAATTTGTTCTTCAGAAAATAAACTTTAAAGAAAAATATTGCTGTCATAGTCATAGACATGTTTAGTCTTTAAAACCCACATAGCATCCTGCAGTCCTCAATTAACAGACAATAAAAAATAAATTCAATACCCATACAAGCCATCATCATGTGAGGAGCTTTTGTAAATATATGGTCTTACAGCAGTTTGAAGTGCCACCTTCTGCACAGGCTTTAGATATATTTGCCACATTAAATAATACCAATGTATGTAATAGAACACACTTAATGATAACTCCTTGCCTACTACAGAATGCCTACTGAATTCTAGTGGCCTAGTGTGACTGAGGTCATGGTACATAAATCTGATTGTAATCCCAAATTAAACTTAAATATACTTGTTGAGCAATAACAGCAAAGTTGAAAAATGAAACACAGACTTCTCCCCGAAGCAGCTTTGAGAGCTTGGAAAATTATGGCTCTATTGGCTGGATTAGCTGCCTGGGAAGTTATTCCTGGTCCGTTAAAATAATTATATTAATGCCATGCACTATGTTAGAGTCTGGTCTTGTGGTCTTTTGAAATACAAAGCATAATTCTCTGACAAAAATTTTAGAGATATTCTGTGATGCACCTGAGATTTTTTGTACCATATGTCTGAATAAAAATTATTAATGCAGAAATATCTTATTTGCAGAAATAAGCAAGTTACTCATACTCTGGGTACCTTTATTTACTTGGTTATTTGGTTGTCGCTTGCCCAATGCTACAACTTATAACCTTTGACTCTCTAAAAAATTGCTTTTATGCTTTACTTTTATGGAGGTTTTTAAGTTTAGAGCCCTTTCCAATCTTGAGAGAAATGAAATTTCTTTCAGTATCTTTTGTCTTGAAGTGTGAATTGTTTAGCATTATGACTTGATTGCATTTGAGTCATATTGCTGTATAATGGTTGTTCTCTGTCATGCATTCATGGGGCAAAGAGCAGCGTAAGAAAACAGTATTTGGAATGCTATACAATGGGAAGATTCTTGGGTTTTACAGAAGAAAGTGCTTTTTGAACTTAAAGCTTAAATCTAGTAAATTCTGCCATTACCAATCATCAGTGGACTACTTCTCCAGATGAGAACTAACCCCATCAGCACTTGTCAGCAGCTGTGCACAGTCCCCTGAAATCTTCTGTTAATGATTTTATTTCCAACGTGGTTTGACTAACAGGTTGTATACCTGCTGAAATCAAATACAAAGAAGTGTGGTAAAAGCTGCCTAAAACAGGATACATGAACTCTGTCTGCTAGTAAAATTAAATTATTAATGGTTTAATTTCTTTTTTTTCTTTCCACAGGATTTGAGGTTCCAATTAAATCTGTGTTTGGGCCATTGCTTTGCCTGCCAGTACTTAATCTTTTTCGAAAGCCTCATCACTTATCTAAAACAAAAGAAGAACGAGGTAAGGAGAAAAAGTAATGAAATGCAGCATAGCACATCTGTCAAAGGAACGGAAAGTAGCTTTAAAAAAAATCCAGGATCAATGACAGTAAGAAATTATTTGTTGAGCACTAAATGTGTTCATGTTAGGCATGTTAATTCTAAGGAATCTGTAAGTACTATTATGTCCTTGCATACACTGAGGGTTTGGTTGTTTAAGAGATTTACTGTTGATGTAGCCACAGGATACAAATGACTGATAGGAGTAGTTGCTAAGTGTACCTGTCTGTACTATTGAGTCCTTTGTAAGATTGTTTGACATCTTGATACTGAACTGTTGAATATAATTAACATTTCGGAAGTTATTTAAAATTCACTTTTGGGTCAGTCTTGATTTATGTTCTTCAAATGTGCATAATGCAATACTGGGTACTGTATTAAAAGACTTAATCTGTGTCAGCACTTAGAGCTGTACTATCCTTTGCTGTTGATAATAGATCTGTCCAAAAT
The DNA here is from genome assembly GCF_000738735.6 of Corvus cornix cornix. Classification (NCBI taxonomy): domain Eukaryota; kingdom Metazoa; phylum Chordata; class Aves; order Passeriformes; family Corvidae; genus Corvus; species Corvus cornix. Next base: position 11,132,047 of record NC_047058.1, on the reverse strand, counting down.
ACTTGGAACTGACTTTTGCTATGTCGCTTAGGATTGCAATAACATACAGCAAGGCAGGCATAACTAGAGGTGACAGAGAAGAGTAGTAAAGTGATTTAGCCTTGACAGGATAAGGATGTAAGGCAGATACGGTTTGAAAAATATCAGCCTTTCCTGAGCTGCAAAAGTATAGCCTGCAGTGGCCACCCCTGCAGCCACTGCTGATGTGCACAAGAGAGAATGTTGGGATTTTTTGTCCACTCATTTTTTCTTCATTCTCAGATTCCTTCCCTGGGTCAAGTTCAAACTAATATTAGCTGATGCAGAGCAGGCTCAGTGGCTCCTTAATATGCTTTCACCTCAGGGTCCTTATGTGAAAACCAGCAGGTTAGAAAGTTTGTTGGCCTCTCACTTTTTCAACATAAAATATCATGTATTTGGTTTGGGAGTGTTAACCACACATCTTCTCTAGGGTTTCTCTCAAGGATGCTATTTATAGTTTTGCTTTTCAAGCTGTGTAAAGGGTGTTATTAAGCAGCTGGGAAAAAACGTTTTATCATCAGACGATGGAAAGCCATAGGCCAGGCAGAAAACTGCCAGTGGTATTTGTCAGAAATAAGTAAAACTGGGTTTAGTAGGTGTGTTTTTAAAGCACATGTGTTTCTAAGGAGAGTTGTACCTCCACATCCAGAGCTGCTGATGGAAATAGCTCACTGATACAAGCATTCCTGAAATATTTCCTAGAATTTCTACCAGAAATTACTTTTACGTGTGTAGATTGTTGGCTTTGCTGTGTAAATCCTTTAGGTTTGCCAAATAGCTTCCAGGTTTCTGAATCCTGTCTTGCTGTAACTGTGTCTTACAGCACAGTTGTCTTCTAGGTTGCCCATCTACGGCATGACATCTGCTAAAATTTCTCATTTTATTGGTCTCTGAGACTGAAAAAAATGATGAAACAACAAAAATTTGTAAAATTTAATAAAAATTACTCCCTATCATTGCTTATGGCATCAGTTGCCAACAGGGTCCATCTTCAAAAAAATTAATTAATCTTTAAATTAACTACTCTTAATAGGATTTGGAAAAAAAAGCAGACTTGATTTGTCTGTAGCTCTTCAGCTTTGTTTCAATTCCTCATAATTCCATTTCAAAGCTCTTCTTTCAACAGATAGACATCATAAATTTAATTTTTAAAAGATTCTCTTATATTTTCTTGTTAAAAAAAAATTAATTTTTTTACCTTCCAAACTTCCTGCTTCTCCAAAACCCTGTTGGTGAGCCACATTAACAAATTAAAACAGATAATCTTAGTAATTATTAGCTTCTTATAAACATAATTATCTTATGATGAGTGCAGATGACATTAAAAAAATCTTACACTGAAATGGTGCCTAAAATGAGTTATATGCTATCTATGTGTGCAGTTTAATTGGGACCCCTACTGATACTGAAAACAGTCCGTTTTTTGTGGTTTCAAACAAATCCAGACTTAAATTATTACAATGATGTATCTGGAATGTCTGGGTGTCTGTATCCCCCAGAAATTTTTAACTCGTTCACTGACATAAGGGATTTTTTTAGCCCATTGACTGATACTAAAATGAAGATAGAATTTTGAGACAAAATTGTTCCTAACATTAGTGAAAATACATGGCTTTGCAGTAAAAAAAAAAGATATTTTAAATGCCCTGACTAAGGGAACACCACTTTGTGAGCTTCTCTGAAAGTTTCTACAACAGAAAGAGACCTAATTGATGTGCCACGTTTGGGAAAGGCATTTTCGTCAGAATCTGCACCTTTCCAACATGTCAGGGTCCAGGGTGAAAATTTGTGAATGCAGGGAATTTCCAGGGTTCTGCTCAGGAAATCAGACTGGCTTCCTCCTTGTGTGCTCTGAATATCTCCCTCTTCCTCATGGAACATATATCCTGTCTGTCTGGAAGATGCTGGTATTTGATGTGAAAACCAGTCCTGCAGCAAGAGGAACATTTACTTCAGGTTATAACTTCTGTGTTTAATACCAAACCCCATTATCATGCATGTGGTTGGCTGGGATCATGTTTATGGTTTATTATATTTACAGTTTCAACTGTAAACACAGAAAAATATCTGTTTTGCTTGTGAGGCTGCTTATTGCTCTCATCGAACAGTAACAAACCTTATGCTATGGATGAAAAAATGTGATTTATCTGTGTTTTTAAGTGTACTAGGTATGTGATTAGAAATCACTCTCATAAACTCTCTTATGCTGTGATTTTCTAAATTCCTGTTAGCTTGTCCAATCAGGGAAGTTCTTAAGCACATGAAGTAGCTGTCAGCATGTGGCTTCTCGCCACTGTGAAGTCTTGATATGGTTACAGGCCTTCAAGATGAAATGTGGTTTCCCAGACAATTTCTGTAATGGATCTTTGGGGTATTCATACTTTCAAGACATATGTGGATTTAGAAGCCATAAAAGACAGAGAATGCTTTGCAGTTTCTGTTCTAAATGTAACACCATTTAAAATGCTTGAGGTTACATGCATACAGTGGATAGTTCGTTCTGAGCATCTTAAACATTCATTTCTACTGGTTCTCATATCAGAGATTCTCTATTAATATTGCCATAGTGAAACAGGAGAGTGACTGCTGGGAATCTCCAGGCAATCAATGAAAAATACTTGGCAACAACACTGTCCTTTTCACTTTCATTAAAGGTTGTGAAAGCAATTTGCTAACATTAATAACACATTACAGTAACCTCCTGAATCTCTGTGAGCATTCAGTTCTAGAAAATTTAACCTAAGGTAGAAATAGGTAACAGCTATGCTAAGAAAGTAGAAACTGGCCATTCCTTTGCTGGCCTCCCTTTTTGTGGACCCTCTTGGACATCCATGAAGTTTTGTTTCAAAAAATGCTCATGGATCACAGTCTCCAATCTCTGAACTCTACTTTTTGAAGCTAATCTTTCATTATTACATCAGGCCTCTGGTCTACCTTGGGCTTTTTAATAGCTTGACACAAATTTTGAAAGAATCTGAAGAATGAGAAGGAAACAAAACCACTAACGTTTCCTAATAGCAGTATTCACCTTGTCGATGTATAGAAACTTCCTTAGAATGCTTGTGTTCAGCCATCAGTTTTACACTGTTGAAAGTTTAGACCCAATTGCAAATTAGCAATAAGGAGGAATAGTCAGCAATTCAAATATCAAATAGGAAAGTCTTCGTTGAGTTTGACAGGTTTTTTATTTCTTTTTTCTTTCTCCCTCCCTTCCCCATTGTTCCATAAATATCTTGTTTAAGTTTTATGGTGTATTCTGTATGTTAACGAAAACCTTTTGATTCTAATTTACTGCACCTAACCATGATGGCTTAATGTAGGGTAGTAACTACTGAATTATCCAGTGTCAGAATGTGCTTGCCAAATTTTTATGCTCGAGTCTCATCAACTTGTCTCACTGGAATGGAACCTCATTCCAAATTTTCCTTCACAAACCATTAGCAATTTACTTCGTAGTAATTCCAAGACATGGCTACAGAGTCAGTGTAACTTACAGAGATACCAAAGCAGACAACAGTACATTTTATTCCTTATCCTTTTGTATAACAAAACCTCTTTTTGATAGTAATGGAAATCTATGATGCAAAGGTGATATTTTTCACACTGTCCAGTACTATAAATATACACTACCATTTGCGTTGTAATCTCATGAACTCCCCTTGTTCCTACTTATAACATCAAAACATAGTTTTCAAGGACAGAATAAAAGCACTTATTGGAGAAAACTTGAATTATCTAGCAGTGAAATTTCATTATTACTTTAATTATGTACATAAAATTAAAAAAATGGAGTTGCTATAGAATTCCAGCAATGCAATTTTTCAATAATGCACCATGGAGATGGTTTCTTGCAATATTCCAGAGTTCTGTCCTTTAAGATGAATGTATTTTTATGTAATTCAAATTATTTTACAATCTTTAAAGTATTATTTTACAAATCACTGATGTATTAAGTTGGTTTAATTCTCTATCTGCATTTTGTCTTCCAAAAGCACATGTGGTAGAGATGTTTCATGATTCTTACAAAATCTGTAAACCAGTGAATCAGTAACAGGAAAAATAAAATTAAAAATTCAAAAGATCAATGCTGACCAAAGACCAGAGATACTTACAGTATTATTATATTTTTGGTTTTCTGCCTGTAGGCCGTAATTTTATAGATAAAACATTTTTTTGAGTAAATAAAGATGATCACTATATACCATAAATAATAGTAGTATGTGCTTTTGCTAGCATTAGAAGGATTGTAAGTACCTTCTGTCGTATATTTTGCTAGTATCAAAAAGGCAATAACTGATTAAATATATATCTTCTGCCTGACCCATTTCACTTGTACTTCCACAAAAGTAATCCTATCCTGTTCTTTTCATCTTCTGGCTGTTAATGCTTTCCAGCAGAAGGGAGGCCAGTGACACCAAACAGCAGCTCCCAGGATATGTGAATGCTGCTGGAGCTGAACACTTTGGTACCTGGTTTAAAAGAAAATCAGCACTGAGTCTTCCTCTTTGGGCTGCCAATGAACAGTGATGCTACAAATATCAAGGCACTAGAGGAATTCAAATCATGTTAGGCACAAGAGCTCAGAAGTGCCTTTTATCCCAGTGAAATCCTGCCAAGGCTTGCAGTAAGATGGTAGTTTCCAGATCTTTTTCTCAGACTTCCAAGAGTGTTTGTGCCTATGTCTGAACTCGCTGTGCTCTCAAGTTGGGACCATGAGACTGAGCATAGCATTCACTATGTTCCTCAGTAGCTATCCAAGTTCAGCTTCACTTAAGGCTATATATAATGGTGTAGGTATAATAGTAATAATTTTAGTAATCATTTTTCTAACAGGTAATGAATTATAGTATCAGAATTAATATCATGAGCAGCAACCTCTTTGCTTGCATCACTACTGCTACTCTTGTTCTCTCTATTCCCTGAAAAATTATTTTGAAATTTTCTTGGGTTCTAAATGTTACATAGCTTTCAGGTAGTTTAGTATACTAAATTTCTGTCTCTAGGGACTTAGAAAAAAACTCTTGTGTAAGCAGACTGATCTCATCTTAATCCCTGGTAGGCATTCTTTCAAATCTTAAAACTACAACTGTAGTCATGTCAAAGTAATTTATTTTTTTGTTTAACCCAAGTAGCTCAATACTTGGATTAAAAAAGAAGAGGAATAGGTGCTGCAGGCCGGGATTTATGTAGGTGAGAAAGCTGGAACAGTGATAATGTGACACTGTCTTGGTGGCACCATCCTTTGTTGTACATGTTAATTCCAGGTGAATTATAAAATTATAAAAAGGTGTTAAGTATGGGAAGAAACTGTACAAAACCAAACCAAGATAGCATGTGTAAGCTCTTAATTTAATTACTGCAGATTTATTTTGATTTGTATCTGAAACACAGACGGCAGTATTGTATTTGCCAGAAAAATAGCTCATTTTAATGCAATCAACTTGTCTCTTATTTTCTATTCCTTCATTTGAGATTTTACATCTAATTTTCATCATGAAAAACATATTGAGATGGTAATACTGAATATATCCAAAGTGGTTCAGCACCATGGCTTGCTCCTTATAGTGTCAAGAAGTTTAGGGACAGCAACCTGGGGAAATCTAGATTTTTCAGGGGATTACTGCCCCTGACTCCTTCAGAAATCCGCTTGGACAAATTTATTCTCTCACATCCCCCAGTGTCAGGAAAAAATCTTTCTTTCAACTGGATAGGTACAGACATGCTACAGTCACTCAGCTCTTACCTTCCATCAGTGAGATGTGTAAAATTTGCAGTTTCAGCACAACATTTGTCCAGTGGATCTCTGCCTGTGTGCAGGCCGGCTGTATAAGTAGGAATGGAATTTCAAACCTATCTTAGCGCATCTCACCAGAGTTCAGGCAGCAGCACCCCGACATCAGCATGCTGGGCACTTGGCCATGCCTTTGCTCAGTGCTCTGCCACCCCCAAATTTGCCTTAGGCAGGGCATGTCTGCAGTCATTCCTTACTCAGAGCACTTTGAGAATCTCTTCCCGAAATCTGATGGCAGAACTGTTGGGAGCCATCAGCTGTTAGAGAGCAAAGGGAACTTCTAAAAGAAAGGTTACTTGCCAGTATAGGCTGTTTGAGCACTTGACACACACCTTCACCCTTTGCTGCTTTTTTCCTTCTCAGTCTCTTTAAAATACAGTTACACGTCCACCATCCGGGAGCGAGGGACAGGAATTGCTCCAAGTGTTGGTATGGAAGGGAGTGAGTATGTGCTGCAAAGAACCACTTCATGGCAACGAGCAGGTTCTGGATGAACCACTGTCCTTTCATGGTCCCTGCAGGCCGTCAGATACAGAGCAGGCTTGGCAGCACTGCATCAAGGTGGGAGCATTCAAATTCATGTATAGGCAGTCAAACTAAGTAATACTGGATGGACATTAGCAAAGTCATTTGGAAATAGAAGTACAGACAGAGATCAGGGGGAAAGATTGAATTCTAATTCAATGATCCCATATTTATAAATTATCTAGTATCTATAACACTTTAAAATAGGATTTATTTGCTTTAATAATTCATGGAAAGTTCCTAGTAGGTAATTTATTAATAATACAGTGTCATCAGTACGGATTTTGCCCAATTCCTATTTCTATTCTATTGAACCTGCTGCTCTGTTTTATGGCAGCAGCAAGAAGCTCAGTTTTAAGCAGTGAAAGGAAGCCTATTAACTTGTTTTCAAAATAAAATATGGAGATATCTGTGGAATACAAAGCTTCTGTTTGAGGTCAGGAATAGCTACAAACACAGAAGGAACCACACATTTCTGTTTATATGATTGCTAAAGGTCACTATGCAGAAAAATACTGAAGTATGTAGGCACTTAGATTTGAGTCACGCCACTAAAATCAATGGAATGACTTTTATACTTATTGGAATAATTATCCTATTAAGACATTTACTTAAGTGTTCTGCTGATTCAGAGCCAGAATATACAAGCACGCTGTAAAGGCAAATCCTGTCACATTGGCAAAGGACAATTTGCAGTGTTTACCAAATTCTTTAATAGTCCATTACTATTTTCAGCTGTTTCATATACTCTTGTATATGAAACTTGTATATAACACTGTCCCCCCAAGAAGCGTGTCGATATTGGTTTGGAAATGGTGGGTTTATAGCAGTGGCAATCAGTAGGAAAGGTCTATTTATTTTTTCATCTGCATTCAGATTTTGGTCTTGTTTTCAACAAGTAGGTTTCTCAAGCTGCAATACTCTGACATTGTGCCTGAAACAGTTTGCTGCAGAGCAACAAATCTTCATGTTTTCAGGAAAAAAAAGCCAGTATCTGGTTAGTGATATTTCTAAAGAGATTAAGATTGTAGTTCTTAAGAAAGTAGATCTGTTTGTTTCACTAAGAAGATTAGAAACAAATATGCACCAAATATGTCGTTCCAGCTATGATGACTTCATCTAAGCACTGTAACAAGTGAAAAGCTGATAAAAATTGGAAGCAATGGAATGGGTTGATTAAGTCCATCTCCAGAACTGCACGCTGTAAAGCTCAGGTGATTTTCCATTACACTCTGCTGCTGGTGAAGCCAGGCTTACTGGTGGCTATCACAGTTTCTACTACATGTGTGTATGTGTGTACAGCCCATCTGCTTTGTAAGTTTTAGGAGAAAGGAGTTGGGAAACTCCTGCTGTCATTATATTTTTAAGTGAAGGATGCAGTGCACTGAATGAACAAAATAGTGTTCAAGCACAAATGGGCTACGGACCAAGAACTAAATCTCAGCAGCGTTTGCTTTGATTTCTGCTGCTGCCATAGTGGGTAAACTGGCACAGGAGAACTGGCACAAGAATGTATAGATTAGGTTTTAGCACTGTCAGTTTGAAACTGTTGAGAATGGTGGGTACCACTGTTGGTGGTGGCTGCAGCTCCTGGCTCTCTCTGAAGTTATGTGAGAGAGGAGGCGTATTTATCCCTTGCTTTCACAGAATACTGGTGTATTACGTTCGTGTACTGTCAGTCTCGTGGGTAGCTGATAAATCTGGCTAGATAGTATTCATCAGTAATGATCAACAATTTTATGGTAAAATAGCAAAATTAGTTTGGAATGAGATCTGGTGACTTCTAAAATGTGTTTTACAAAGCTGGTCTTTGTACTTTGTTAAACACTATTTTCTCCAAAACTATCACTTCTGATTCAGATGTCTCAAACATTTTTTTCTTATTTAGAAAGCAGAGGAAAACAATATTCAGGGTTCAGGGTTTTCTTTTAAAATTGTTTCATTTTTTTTGACTGAAATCTTTCTCAAGTTCTCTTCGTCCGTATTCACTATAAATATCAAACAGCTGATTTACAAGAGGATACCTAACTGTCTTCTGTTGATGGCTGTACAGAATTTTACCAATTGCATGGGATTTTCTGTTTTGGGCAGTTCTCAGGCTTTACCTGGTACAAATCTGCCAATGGTATCATGAGATAACCAGTGCAGCTGAGGTATGACAGTGTTTTATGATTGTTCTTTAAATCAATACATTTTCACTTTTAGAAAAATCAAAATATCTCAATAAATGTAGAAAAGGTTTATGGAATCATAATAATTGATTCATTTAGACTCTGATTTGTTTCTTTGCTTTTGAGCATTGCTTGCATGTAAATGTTGGGTATGACCCTGAAACACATCTTGTATCCTTTGGAGCTTCCCCTTATCTAATGAGGAAATGGTTTTCCTGCCTTGTGTGTTACTGAATGAACATTATTCAAATAGGTGTGTGTGTGCACATTTCAGGGTTTAGGAGTATGCAAAGGCACAGTATTCAATGTATAGAAATGATGTGCTGACTTAAAATACAAAAGCAGTGCTTTGTAGTAAAACCTCCTGCATCCTCCTCACTTTCACATGCATTAAGTACAAACTATTAAAACAGCAGCATAGTTAACATGAAACAGATTTCCAGAAACATATCACCATAAAATACCTACTACTCTCATACATCTGCACACTGGGAGAAGAGGAGGGAGAAATTTATTTTTAAGTCCTTCTAGGAAAACTGTTATTGATCTTCAGACACTTGTCTTTTTATTCTTTCCCTTACCAATTCCCAGCCAATGGACAAGGACACACTGTATTACTACTTTCTGTGTGATTCATTCCTTATAAAACAATCTGTTCTTTTAGTGGCACTTGTTATTAATCAAGGTTTTTTGCTTTCATTAGAGTCGTTGTTGGCTCAATCACTTCACTATATGTAATCACTAACTTTTTGCATTGCACTGGTGAATAGGTGATCTTCTATGTCTGTCAGAGGGATGCTGGTACATTTAGTATGATGCTTTGCAATTTCAGTGAGAACACTAATGATTGAAGTGTGATTGCTTTTTTTTTTTTCCTTTGAGAGAAAAAAAAGTGTAACATGTTCCCCTTAGAGAGAAAATAGAGAAGAATGATGGAAATTTCCAAACTTGATTTATTTTTGTATCATTAAAATGTTGAAAAGTACCAAGGAATACTCCTGCAGAATCAATCATTTCATAATGTATCTGCAGAGGCTCTGGACTGCCCTATCCTAAAGAGAATGCTGAAAAGGCTAAAGTATCAATTTTGTACAATAGTCTGAGTATTTGCAGAATATAGCACTAAAATTCTCACTGTTACAAGTGAAATGGAGGAGGAGGGAGGGTGTGTGTACATAAAACCTTTATTGACATGGTATTGTTTTCTTTGCAAAAATGGTCCAGTTTCTGTGTGGAACAACTAGAAAGACAAAGGAGATGCAATACATCACTGAGTAGGTATTTATGATATATTTTAATGCAAAAAGGCAAATGTTTAGATAATACAAAAAAAATTGTGAGAAATATTTAAAAAATTAATCAGTTTTTTCATGCAAATGATGCTTGTTCTCCAACAGCTGGTGACTGTTCTGACAGGCTCCTTTAAAACCAAGACTAAATAAATAAATACTAAATATTCTACACACGACTGTTTTTAAAATTTGGCTTCTCATCATATTTTCTCCCTGAATTTTGAAATTACCTTTTTCTTGATTTCTGCTGATAGCTGCACTTTTCCCTTCCAAATCTCACATATTACCTGGTGAGTTTTTTTGGTTTTCTTTCCTGTCCATTTTTTATTTGAGCCTTATGGTTTGCATTCTATAATACAGTAAATTTCTGTCTTTTCTCCTTCCTTGGTAATTGTTTTGTAGAGATGAGGAATCTTCCATTCCCTCAACTCCAAACATTTAGCTTTCATTATTAGCCTTTTCTCTTGAAGCAATTCTGCCCCATCACTGGATTTTACTGCATCTGATTCCAGCAGCGAAAGCATCTTCCAAACTCCTGATATACTTGGTCTTTATCTCTTAGTTCATTTAATCTGTCCTGTTTACCCTTTGCATATTTTCCCCAAATTAGGTTTTTGCCTTTTAGCTTTGTCTCTTTTTCCATGCTATTCCATATTTCTGTATTGACTTTTTACCATTTTTTCCTCCTAATCTTTGGAACGTTCCTCAGAGCCACCTCTAATCCTCCTTACACATTCATGTACTCCATTATTGAATCTCCATCCTAACTTGTTGGATAATAAGCTACTTGTGAAAGAGATCAACTGTATTATTTTCAGTCTTATATATATTTTCTGTGGTACTTAAAGACATGTTATGGGCCTCCTCAGTCACTGAATTTTGTGTCCTATGCCTTAAAACTGGAACTTAAAAATAATTAAAAATTATTATTACAAACCTAATAGTAGTGATAAAAATATAATTTTCAAATTATTCAGATGATTTTATTTATCCTGGATATGCACATCTGTCTTTAAAACAGGAAATTTGTTCTCATATTTTATACTGCATCTCCTAATACAGAAAGTGAGGGTCTGGTCCAGCTCTCAGGCCCATAATTCAGAATGGAAATTTGTCCCTTTGTATTCGATTCATATCTCTTAGCCACATCCTATCAAGGAGCATTCTGGCGAGCATCGTATTAACAATTATATCTTTCCTTAGTTTTCTGTGAGTGCGACAGCTATTAACTTGCAGAAGAACCACAAGCTCCAAGGTGCCAGCCCTTTTGCCGAGGACAGCAGGCTCTCCATGCCCTGTTGGCACTGCCCTTCTCCCACCTCATTCCTGCACATTGTGGCTGAGGTGTGAAGAGAACAGCTGGGGCTCCCATTAGCAGAAGGACACATTGCACTGCTTCTCTCCTGCCCACAACACCACTGAACACTCACTGATTCATACACACACACTTTGAACTATTGCTTGGAAGGTAAAAAATAATGATTTACAATTAACAGTATTTTGAATTTGATGATTTAGTGCTATGATCATTCTTGATACTGTTACAATATCATTTCTTAATACTCTGATGCTCCTATCTTTGGGCCTACTGGCCCATTGCAGCCCAGATCTACGTTTTTAAGAAAAGGAAGAAAATCAAAGTATTTGAGTATACATTTCATTTTGGTGCAGCATGCATCATTATGCTGTGTAACTACCATTTAGGAAATGGCTATTATACAGAACCTGATGGGCCTTTGCAATGGAAGGCTTCTGAAAGCATTCTGTCCCTCCTGGGGCCTCCTTGCTACCTGTGGGGCACCTCACCTGTGGTTGAAGCTTGGAAAAAGGAGTGAAACCTGCCCCATCCACAAGAGAGATCTGAACCCCAGCCTGAGTAGGCACCCTGTTAGTGGGTGACAGCGTGGATGAGCAGAGCAATGAAAGCCCTGATTAGATTCTGAGGGAACCTGGGAACAAAGGTTTGCAGATGATGTACTAGATGGACTAATTACAAGGGCACCACTGTGGGACAGGATGATGCCACACTGTCTGGCTACAAACTCTGCAGGAGCTCCTGACTCACTGTTTTTCAATTAAGACATCATTAATAAAGAACAAATTTTTCTTCCTGTAGAGATTTGATGTCGGCAGATGCAGCCCTCTTCTCCTGGCCCTGTTTGTTACCTATGCTGAATATTCAGCTGGGTGACGCACAAGGCCTAGGCGTAAAATTGCTACTTATCCCAAGATAATTATCTTTATTTTTTTTAATATGTCTTAAAGCTTTTATTAATATTCTGAGAAAAATAGGAGCTTGTTTGAGGTACATGATATTCTGCACCATATAATTTATCTCTGTGTACTTTCTGAAGTTAATGAAGTTATTGAGTAATCACACCACATCCCTCGCAGCTTTGTTGGCTTCTTGCATATGTGAAACAGGCAGTGATGTATTAGAGGCTCTCTCTTATAGAAGTGGGGATTATATTAACAGCCTTTTTGCAGTTATATTTTGAGTACACAACTAATGGTATTTATTGGTTTTCTTGTATTTTGTTTTGTTTTAATTTATGTCTACTTTGTCTTGTATATATCTGAACAATGTATATATCTGAACAATGTCGTTTAATTGCCAATAGAATCCAGGCTGAAAGACAGCTTTTAAGGAGTCCTGGTCTAATACCAAAGTAGTGTATGAATCTGGTGGGAGGAGAAGAAGCAAGGAGCATATGGGATGTGGCTACAAATTACTGTGTTCTTTATCTGCCTGTTGGAACATGATGCTTTAACTGTGAAATCTGAGGAAAGCTGTCTCTTCTGGATCATTGCCTTCTCATTGTTACTTTTTTTCCACTCAGTTATTCTCACACTTTAAATAAAAGGTCTGTCAATAACATGTTTTAAATAAAAGTAAGAAGAGGTGAATTGGATTGGATAATATTTGTAAGAAAGTAGCTGTAACCAACAGCTCTAGGTTTATAATCAATTAAAGGGTTTAAGGTGCAGAACCTCTTAGGTTTTTGCACTGCAGTGGTTGTTCATTGAAGCAAGGAGCTCTTTCCTGAGGAGTTTGTTTCTTCATCCATGATTAAACCTTTCTGGAATTGCAGAGAAGTTTTATTGTGTAAGCTCCTGTTTTAGTAGTCAGATGGAAAACTTTAACTAGAGTATTATATCAGAAGGTCACTCGTGCCATTTCAGCAATACTTGTCAAAGATGCTGCCCCCCACAAGAAAAAAATAGTCTCAGTGAAGAGCTGCTGGGGAAGTTAATCTGTGGGGGAAGTCAAGCATATAAAAGGACCAGTTCTGTTTAGAATAGCCCAGTCTTTCCCACAGAAATGCATCGTTACGCAGTTAATCCAAATATACCAGACTTGATAAACTTCATTGTTTCATGTGGGATGGTGAATTTTGCTTATTTCAGAAAATCAACAGTAGACATGATTTCTGATACTATGTGAGAACAATGTGATCACAGTTGGGGAAAAAATTCCTGATTAAATAGCATTTACACATGGTATTATTATTAAGCTACATACAGTTAGAATGTTCATGGACAGTAGGTATATGTGCTGGAGTTGTTCTAAGTTATTACAAATAATGCCCATTGCAAATACTATGATTCTACTGTTGAAACTGGTCTGTGTTGTGTCTCAGTGTGCCTGTGCAGACACTGTCTGGGCTCACTTCTCTGTTGCTTTACAAATCCACAATATTTGGTCATAACTGTTTTCAGCCAGTTTCCAAGTATTGCTTTGTCCTTTTCTTGTATGCAATGTTCAAAACAACCTCCTGTGCCACTGGAGATTTATTCTTGGGCCCAGTTTTAATTCTTGGAATGCTACCAAATTTGTGGTTACAAGAAAAATGAGATTATTTAATATTGTTATACCCACAACACTTTAAACACATTCCTGTTACTTAAATGTGTTTTCCCTTTCTTGTAAAATGTGCCCTTTTTTGTATGGCTGGCATGCCCCAGATGTTCAGTAGATTGAGCTGTGCTGAACCAATATTCAATTTTGATGCTCTCCAGAGGTCCAGATAAGACAGATACTGCAGAGGTACATCCTTGCTCCATCCATGTACAAGCAGCTATTTTGCTTTTGCCTGGGGTTGTTGTAGGCTTCTAATGAGGAAGAAATATAAGCACACTGATGTGTGATTTGCATCCTTCCTAAATTCATTGCCTTTCTTAAAATACTTAGCTGAATTTAGTGCTCGTATTAAAAATGCTATTGCAGTAATTGTTTAAAGGCTAACTGGTGAGGCACTAAACAAAAGCTATCATGTTTGTAGAGCAAAAAACATTTTCTGTAACAGCTTCTTGCTATTTGTTGATGTGGTGGAGAATGGGAAGGCTTTGAAACCTACTCTATGAATCATTCCCAGCATTTCATGTTACTGAAATGTGAATATTACTTTTAAATGTGTAACTATACTATTAGAGCCTTCTGTGATTTAGAGAGATCTTTCAGAATACTAAAAAGTAATTATTTACTTTCTTCCAGTCTATTAGTGCAGAACAACGCTCACACTGGCTCTACGTGGCAGGGTTGATTGGTTCTCAGTGGATTTGTCTTGTTAATAGGAGAAAAGAGGCTCTTGCTGGTATTTCTGCTCCCATCTGGAACATGACTTCTCTGGACAGCCAATTGTGCTGCACTTGATCGGCCTCCCTGGTGTGACAAAGCCGGGATCCTCAGACTCTTACCTTAAATAAATGCCTGCTCCTCACATGTGCCAGAGCTTCCAGAGTTTACCAGACACTGAGACTGAACAGCAGGAGTCACCTTTAGCTCAGTGAAACCCCAACCTTATGAAGCTGGGCTAACTCCAACCTCAGCAAAGTTAGGCAGCCGTGTTGGATCTCATAATTTTCCCCGTCTATGCTCTTTGCACGTGCTCGTGGAGCTCTGAGATATTTACACGATGGGGCTTGGATCACTTTGTCTCCTAAAAATGGAGTGTTTAATGCACTCTTTGTCTCATCATTAATTAAACATTAGAGATGCTCTTATGTAGGGCTGGTGTAGGGTAATTTTGTTCTGACACAGCTGCAGTAAATGTGAACTATGTGGAAGCTTTGCTGCAGTAGCTGTGGTTCTGCAGCCAGGAATGAATGAAAAAGAAGTGTTGCGGAGGTGGTGTTTACATACAGCTCCTTGCAATGCTGCTGCCAGTGGCTATTTACTGAACTTTAAATACATGTGTAGCAGCTGTCAGTAGCTGTATCTGAAATGGCTTGCCAGAACAAGTCAAGACCTATACAAAAATATAGGCTTTCATTAAGTTTTAAACCATTTTTCTAAAATCAGTAAAGCTGGTTTTGTTAAACTGATGTCCATTAAAAACCCACTACAGTTAATTTGACTGTACATTTGACATCAGCAACAACAAAAGCCCCATTCAATATATCTTTAAATTGCTTTGGTTATGTTGAAGATAGAGTTAATTTTCTTCTTAGTAGCTGCTCCAGTGCTGTGTTTTGGATTTAATATGGGAATAATGTTGATAATACACTCATGTTGTGGTTGTTGCTAAGTAGTGCTTCTCTAAGCCAAGGATTTTTCAGTGTCTCATGCTCTGCTAGTGAACAAGAGCACAAGATGATGGCAGGGAGCATGGCCAGGACAGCTGACTGAAACTGGTCAAGTGCTCGTGGTTTGAGTGACAGTTATGTGGTAAAAATTATTTTAACAAACAATGTGAAATTGATGGTGGTCATTTATATTATGAATCACTAACAATTGAATAATATCTAGTTTATTTTCTCTGGGCTATAGTATCTATTTTATGAATGCACTTGTACTTCATAAATCATTCTCAGGAGCAAAAGGGAGAAAAATGAAAAATCCATTTTCCTTCAACCCCTTGGGTCTTTATTTAATTTTTAATGAAATAGAGAGGATACTTCATCAATGGCAGAAAAGGAGTAATGGCTTTAAACTGAAAGGGAGTAGGTTTAGAGTAGATTTTAGGAAGAAAATCTTCTCTTTGAGAATGGTGAGGCACTGGAACAGGTTGCCTAGAGAAGCTGTGGATGCCCCAGACCCACGTGGAAGTGTTCAAGCCCAGGCTGGTCAGGGCTCAGAGAAACCTGGTCTGGTGGATGGTGTCCCTGACCATGGCAAGGGGTTAGAGCAAGATGATCTTTGAAGCCCCTTCCAGCCCAAACCAGTTTGTGACTCTCATTCTGTGAGAAAAAAACTTGAACTATGACCATTGAAAAATCCTAACCCACAGATCAAAACAAATAAAGCAAAAGAGTTGCCTTGAGACACAAACCAAATTTGAAATCAAATAGATTTTTGAAGCATTTAAACTTTTGGCAGTTACTTAATTTAGCCATAGAATGTTCTTATATAACATACAGCAGAACACAGACAGTCAATATTAAGCATTTACATGATTTTTAGCTGGCGTAATACTTATTTCAGACACAAATCTATCAATATTGTGTATTTACTTTCCAATTCTGGCTTGCATGACAATGGGACATATGGGATCAGAAAAACTCTGCCTTTAATGTGATATCTCTCCTTTGTCCTTATGGTAGACCTTGACTGTAAAGCTGTGTATATGTCATAGGGACATCACTCAGCTGAATTCTGTTACGTGAAATAGTGCAACATGTTAATATTGTATGAGACCAGAAAAAGATTTTTCTTCTGTTCATTTAAGAGTAAGCTTTCACAGTTTGAGGCACAATAGCATTGTGAAATAATCTGATTTAGCCTCCTGTGTATCTCTGACCCTTGTATTTTACACATGTACTCGTTTATTTTATTTTGTTAACACTGATATTATGTAGTTCAGTCTCCACTTAATTCTGATTTGAAGATACCAAGAGGAAAAAAATCTAGTGGTGTTGGGAGGGTGGTGGCAATATTTGGTGTTTTACTTCAAAGATTAATCAACATTAAAATATATGCTTTATTTCCAGGTCAAAATTTTCCATCCTGAGTTTCTTTATAGATTATGTTTTGCTGCTAGAATTACACTTGCTCCCTTCATTTTTATTGTTTTTTCTTAGATGGAGACTTAAATGTGCTCGTGAGCTCTTAGTCCTTTCCTTCATAAAT
The DNA here is from genome assembly GCF_000738735.6 of Corvus cornix cornix. Lineage (NCBI taxonomy): Eukaryota > Metazoa > Chordata > Aves > Passeriformes > Corvidae > Corvus > Corvus cornix. The sequence continues at coordinate 11,115,178 of NC_047058.1, read as the reverse complement.
GTTTATAGTTTGGTATTTTCCTAATGTGATCAAATTATTCATTTGTTTTTTTTAAACGTGAATGCCAGGAGCAGATTCCATGATTTGGTGTCTATCTGGCCCTATTTCATGTAGTAAAATGAGGAAATATATTGTGGCTTTTTTGGTAGAAAATGGGAAATCTTGCTATTCAGTTTTTAGCAGGAAAACTACCTGTGTCATGGAGTTGTCACGTTACTGTTTTACTTTCAGTGACCTTGGTCTATTGTGAAAAATACACAATGCTTCTTACTTCACTAGGAAATACCTCAGTCCATATAGTAGTCTTCTATACAGAAGAAGAAAAATCTCTCATTCTCACACTAACGGAATCTGCTTTAAGAACTATTTCTATTACAGCCCTTATTAACTTGATTTTTCAGTGCATCTTTCATATTGCAAGCATCTAGTAGGTATCTCAAAGCTCTTTCAGAAAGCAGGTGAAGAATCTAGATCATCTCAGTGCATTAGACTCAATCACCCTTAGATATTATGGCATTTTAAAGATCTATTTAAAGAATAAGAATGAGAGCTTGATTTACATTAATGATCAACATGTAATTCAGTCAAGACTAATGCTTACCTTTAGCTCTATGCTATCATTCTGAATTATTTCAGCAGGTATTTGCATACTTCTGGCATTGTAAAATATAAAAATATCCTTTTGGAGCAAAAGTGAGATTGCAGTTGTTTCATTATCAAAGGCACAAATTTACTACTTGCTGCTACTTTACCACTGATGGCACTAGTACTACTGACTTTCCTTTCTGTTGATATTGCTAGAACATGTTGCTGCTCATTTACTTCCTTCTCCAAATGTGCTTTCCGTAACTTGTTTCAGTGTCTGTTATTATCATGCCACTCATGCCAACTATATGTAGAAGTTGCATATTCAATTGTTGATACATTTATTACACAAAGAACAGTCTGTGAAAATAAAACTGTATTTCATCAACTCTCAAACAGCATTTGAAAGCTTCATACAGTCTTCAGAGTTCCATCTTTGTTGTGCATCTCCAGCAAAATGACTCTCTATATAGCAAACCTAAACATCCTTCACACCCAGTAGCAGCTGAAACTCCTAATAGAGAGTGGGTTTTTTTCTTACACACTGTGATTAGTTGTTTTGCTGCCTTGGATGGCAGTTCTGCTAAATTTTTATTGCTTCGTGTACTTATGGCTCATTTATTGTTTTTCATCTGTTTGCTTACTGAATAGATTTATTACCTTTTCATGAAATAATTCTCTTGAGATAACTACTTATTTCCACAGAGGATTGTTCAGTTTTAAATTATTCTCCAGTTTTTGGTTTCTATTACTTATATACAGAAGAATTTTGCTAGCAATCTGGATGGATCCTGGGGAAAATTAGAAAAAGAACAAACAATAATAATTAGAAGAAACTCAGTAAGGAAAAACAAACATATTTTATAAATTATCACATTTAGACCTTTGCCTTTAAAGAAAATTTCCCTGAATGGCAATTTTCTTCCCAGACTAGAAACTCTAGTGTTGCTATGCATTTTCAGAGTCTGAAAGTCTGAATGCTCAGTGTTTTGAGGAGTTCAGATCACATATCTTTCTCTAGATACATGACCATATTTGTCTCGGTTTTGGAGACAAAACTTCAGGAGGAAAGGGCCTCCCCTTTTCCTCTACCAGTGAGACAAATGGGTCACAAGAAGTGAAAGTGGGAAAAAGAAACCAAACTGTTTATTAACACAGGAACAAAATAGGGTAGAACAGGATTAAAAAAACCCCTCAAAGTACAACAAATTCCGAGAGAGGGAACAGACACGCAGGCTCGGACCAGCGGGGGCCACCCCGTGGGCCCACTGGGGCTGCCCCCACAGGCTCCCCGGACCAAAAGGAAGGGAGGCAGTGAGGCAAGGGGAAGGAAAGGGAAAAAAAGAACAAGAAAAAAACCCCAACAGAACCTTTTCCCAGCTAGCTGGAACACAAAGGAAACCAAAAAGCAGCACAGTGCTCCCGGCACACTCCCTCCTGGGCCCTGCCAAGACCCCCTGAGCCCTTGGGCTGAACCGTTCAACTGCCCCTCGGGCATTGAGTGGAGGGTTAAGGAGTAAAGCGGCTTCATAGCATCACCCCAGGACATATTTAAAAAAAAAAATTAAGCACTGCACAACTGCAGCTTATTCTCAGTCTAGTAAGATTTGATTGTGAGCATGCGTCAAGTCTCCGCTCTAAAGGTGCTGAGACAGGTTATCAGCACAGAGCAAACAGCCATTTTGCAGAATGAAACAAAAAAAATCTCTCCAAATTCTATCTTGCAGCAGTAGGCTAATCCATTCTTGAAGGCTTTCACTGTGCAATCTGACCATTTCTTCTGAGAAGTTTATATTAGATTAACTATTGAATAAGAGTGAGTAATTGATACAGAACACGCCAAAATGCAGACCAGCCTTTTATAACTTACTCAAGTGTTAAGGGTAGGTGCCACAGACTTCTGTATTGTTCATATACAAAGACTTAAGCTGGAAATAAACCTGTTGTCACCTGAAATACATGGTAACCTTAATATAAACATTAGGAATAGTTTAACATGTTGAAAAACAGATGAGAAGTGAATATATTCCCTAGCAACAATGCAGAGGCTGAATTACATGAACAATTGGATACCAGTCTTGTCACAGATATTACACTTCTCTGTATCACTGAACATCAGCTAATTAAAAAGTGCATTTAGCCAGAGGAATTATTTTTATGAATTCACAAATATGCTTTAAGCAAACACAAAGGAAAAGTAATAAAGCTTAATTTACTTATGAACACTCTGCCCCATCTGCTGTATACCTGTATTTCAGCATTAGGATGATCCAGAATCATTGTAGTATTCCTTTTTTCAAAATATATTCAGCTCATTAACAGATAACTAAATTCTCACCTTCCCTAGAACATGACTATGAGAAACAAGTTCAAATGGTGATGAAATAATTTGTTTTATTTAATTTCCAAAGAACAGTATGTAATGTGACAGCACTCACAGATGCTTCTTTTATTCAGGGATTGAATTAAAGGAGCTTCTCATATTTGGATTGCTGGATAAAGCAACTGCCACATCCATTCCTGTGGACAAGTGATTTCCTTAGATAATGGATTTCCTTTCTTTTCCAAGAGGAAGAATAGGATCAGAGCAGAACAATTACTTTTTTCTTCCTCATCTACTAAAATGTCTACAGTCCTGTGAAATTCTACTTGAGAACATTCTTAAAAGGTGGACACAGAGTGACTGCTGACCACAGACCAAGAGGCAGAGTTGTGTAAATCATTCAATTTTATTTTACTCTTTTTCAGTTCTTATTTTTCCAGTTTTCAGAAGAGCAACTAGATCAAGCTAGTTAGAGGGGTTTTTTCTTCATGTATGTCTGCTTAAAAGCTTATTTTCAAGTTAAAAGGATGATGTATAAATTGAAAGGAGGAAATTGATAAGCTTATATTCTGCTCTTTGTGAAGTAGTAGTTCACTAGTGAAATTAAGTGAGGAGTGATATACTCTAGGGTTCCTTTTGGGATTTTTCTACCCTCAGCCCCCAAACAGTAATAATCTGTCATGTAAGATGAATCCTTAAGTCCCAGCAGGGCCTGAACGGTGTTTGGAATCTTTACCAGAAGTCAGGAAGTGGGGGTTTGAAACCTTCTCCTCGAGCACATTGCCTCAAACAGGTGCCTGCTGTCTATGGCCAGAAAGTCAGGTTATTCCTGCAGCCATGCATCCACCTGCAGTGCCCTGACACTTGTCAGGAGAGAGTCCCAACCTCTCTCCAACCAGATGGTTGCTGCTGATGATAAACCAACCTCTCCTGAACATGCCAAGCAAATGATACAATTGTTCTGCACCCTTGGCCTTTCTGCTTTATTTCTAAGCACAGGAGTAGCTCTCTCCCCAGCTCTTCTTGGCTTCCTCAGCCTCCTAAAATAGCACATTCAATGCATGCTGTCATCCATGACAACACATAGTTCCAGCTTTCCACTGAAGCTTACGATACTTTAAGTTAATATGGGAAAAAAAATAAAAGTGTACTCATTTACGATCCTGTTGTGCTCCCTCAGTACCTCCTCAGCTCCTGCTTAACTTTTGTCACTTGCCACAAATGGAAAAACCCTCACCGTGCAGTTCTGCCTCTTACAGAAATTCCTGGCTGAACTAAATTGTATGTGATGTATTCAGAGGTGTATGACTATGAAAGCAGAACCAAATAATTTACTGCAAAGAATTTAGCTTTTTATTTAGTGGAAGGGGAGAGGACTTTTTTTTATAAGCTACTTGTTCTCCCAGAGCACATTTGCTGTGAAGGACATGACACTGCTGGTGGGAGATCATTTGTGACACTGACAACACTGGTACATTTGAGCCAAACAGATGAATATTGATTTGATATATGGAACTAACTCATTATATGGTCTTTGATAATATGTTTTGAATTCTGAATTACTTCGGGAATGCAGGACTAATTTTCTTAACATTCTTCAAATTCAGTCAGCACACTGTTGCAGATATTAATTTCAAAAATATATTAAAGCACATTCTTTTGAATTGTCCATGTGCCAGTTTTTGTCACCTAAACATCATGAATAATAGCAAACCTATAATCTTGTGACATTTCAGTTGTAAAAATCATCCTTAAGTCTCTCCAAATGTACAGTGCTTTTGTACTTTAATTTAAAAAAACCAAGCAACAAAAAAAAAAACCCAAAAAAATCCCACCACGAACAAAAAAATCCAAACCCAAAACCTTGCTCTTTTCTAGCCATCTCTTATATCATGAGCTGTCACCTGGCTGGTTTCACATTATTTCACATTTTTTAATTTAATATGAAACATTTAAGAAAAAACTTGATCAGTGTAGAAATATTCCTTCTTTCAAATTTTCATCTGCTAGAGTCAAAAAGTTGCAATACTTCACATAACGAATCAAGACAGCATCGACAGTTTCCCTTCTACACATGAGCTCCCTGTGAATTTTCAGTCTTTCCTTATCTCATAAAGAGAGCGAGATGGTGAGGAGAGTGTAAAACACCAGGGACTGGGAATGCAGCTCTTGGGTGTGAGGGTGTGATAGGTCAACAGTAGGCAGAGAGCACTGGGAGATGGAGGAAAATTGACAACTTCCCCAAGCAAAGTTGCAGCTCAAAGGTACTGAAAGACAAGGATTGCACCTTTGTCTTTCATTTTCTCTTTGATGGTGTTGAACACTGCAGAACGTTTGTTCAGTGGAGGATGTAGCCAGAAGAGTTTGTTGATGCAGACCAAAGAGTTTTTTGGGAGAACAAGGAAAGAAAAGGATGCTTTGAGGAATGCTTCTTCTATGCCCAGAGGCTCTATATTTGAAGTATCAGAACTACATGCAAAATCAAAATGACTACAAACCACACCAAAGTAAACAATTTTTTCCCCACTGCTTCCTGAGATTATCCTGTCTTTTATGCTGGTTTGATTCATTTTGGGGTTATGCATCAGACTTGCATTTCAGGTGCTATTTTTTTGTTCTTTCCCTATTTTTCTTTCTTTCAATTTCTTTTTCTAATCTCCAACAATGCTTAAATCTGTATCAAAATCCAATAAAAAATAAATTAACACCAAAACCAGAATTTCATGTAGTGAAATGCATTGGGAGGCTTTGCTGGTAGATGTGTCATGGAAGGCTTTCCCAGGTTATGTCTTACCCTTGCACTGAGCCAGGATAGCTCTTTTTAAATGCTCTTCCTAGCAGAGGAATAATAACTGAATCATTGAAAATAAATGAAGTGAGCATCTGCTCTAAGTTTTGGAGGCTTTTATTAACAAATGTTGCTATATTTTAGGAGCCAAGTTTTGAAAACCATTAATACATACTGGTTACTGGCTTAGTAGCACTCCTGGAACTTATTGTGAGCAAAAATTTTATTAATGCAAGAATTGCATGCTAGTGAATTACCAGAAGAAAAGACTTTAAGGCATAAAGATCTACACATTTACAGTAGATTAATAAAAGAGTGCAGAAGTTTTTGTCAGTCTCCAGAAGACTCACAGACAGTTGTGAGAGCCCCTTTGTTATCTCTGGTTCTAACTGGTATTCAAGGCACGGCATAGTGGGTTTTGTGTTTGCTCAGAACTTTGTACAGGCATTTTGGATAACTCTGGGGATAGAGGTTCAACAAGTCCTCTGGACCCTTGTTCATATCAGGCCACCTTCATTGTGAAAAGATTTATTTCTTATATTTAGTGAAAATTCCCCACACTCCAGCATCTGGTTTTTGCCGGTTGTCCTGCCTGTATCCTCTCAAGGAAGCTTCTTCTCCACATCCTCCTACGACATGGTTGCAGATGTCAATAAGGTCTCCCCCGTGTCTCTTTTCTCCAGACTAAACAAGGACAGCTCTTATCCTCTCCTCAAGCTCCGTGTGTTCCATCCAACCCCCACCTTTCTAGCCCTTTACAGGACCTCATTCCAGTGCACCTACATCCAGCTTGAACTCAGAGACACAAAATGAGACACAACACTTGTAATGTGGCCTCACAAGTGCTGAATAGAGGACAAGGATCACTTCTCTCAGGATTCTGGCTGCATTCTTGCTAATTCTTCCCAGGATGCAGATGGCCATTTTTTTTTCAAGGGCACACTGCTGGCTCTGGTTCAAGCTGTCCACCAGCACCCTCCGGTCTTTCCTGCAGAGTCACTTTCTCTCTGCCTGGCCCCACATCTCTACTCCTTGTGTGGGATTCCTCCATCCAAGACACAGGACTTCACATTTTATTTTGTTGAACTTTATGAGGTCAACATCAGCAACTGAGAATCAGGATGCAATCAGTTAATTGGCCTTGGCTTCATATACATTTTCATGTAGTACCAGAGACATTTAAATCTGGAGGTAGTTGTCTCTGTCCTTCAAATACTGGCCTTTAGTTCTCTTTACTAATAGCTCTGGTCATTTAATAACATATTTTACAGCAAGGTGAGGTTAACAGGAGCTTTTATAGGTCAATTTTTTACAGGGAATTGGTGAACCAAAACTGTAATTATGCATGTGAAATAATCCCTTGAATAATTGGTGGTGATTAACTGGCTGCTATCATTGGGACAGGTTATAAGGATTTGATATAAGAGGTAGAAACCAACTTGCCAAACTTACGGCAAGTAAATGTTATATATTCCATAAAGCCCTCAATTTACTGTCTTATTTCTGGACAATAGGGCAAATACAGCAGTAATTGTGATTTTTATCAGTTGGTATTTCAATCTAAAAAACTGCATCATTATACTGAGTCTTGATGACAGTACACCAGAGAGTTTCAAAAATTTGACAACCCTGTCAGGGCACAAGATTAAATGATGAGTGTTAACAGTGCTTAAAAATTTAACCTGGTTAAGTATTTTATGCACAGCTGCAATTTTTTCCAAATAGTTTGATACTGTGCAACAGAACACAGCTGCATAAGGCTTCTAAGTATCACCTTACAAATTTCAGCAACAATGAGAACTGTGTGTGAACACCAACTGAATTTGGTATTTTTGAAATTGGTAACCCCTCCAATAAAGTGCTACAACTACAAAAGGAACAGGACAAAGTGAGAGAGAACAGAAAATCTCTGTGAAGACAACAACCATATTGTGGGTGAAGTAATGCATCTTTCATTTCTGATTAAGCCCAAAATACACTGTTCTGAAACTACCTCCAGCTGAGTCCTCCCACAGTCAGGAATGATGTACTGGAGATATGTTAGAGATTTGGAAGGAAGAGCTAAAAGAGGTCTGGAAGAGATAACTGAGATTGCAATGATGTCTAAAAAATAAATCATCGAAAATAGTTTCAGTTGAAGTGGTGTGTTTAGGAAGGAAAATTTCATGTGTGCAACACAATATATGGACAAATGTCAAGGAGAAAAAGATCAAAAGGATCCATGTTTATCTTTCACAATAAAGGTTCAAAATAATTTCTCTTATCCCAAGTATATTTCAAAAATGTCAATCTATAGAGTGTTCTGAGGTCTCTCAGTTCTTCCTGTTGAAGCTGTTTCATTACCTACAGAATATTTAAATTTTCATTGGAAAAGGGACTAGATCCCAGATGTTGCATCTTTGAGGAGACTAATCAAATTAGCTGTTGCATTCAACTACCCCTTTCCAAGAACCCTTTCTTCAACTTTCTTAAGCAGACTGACCTTCACAGGAGGATTTTTCTAGATTTATAGGCTTCAGACAGTACCCCAGACTTCCCCAGCAGTTGGCTTCAGCTCATATCCAATGAACTCTCACAGGGCTATTTACTAAGATAGTGCTGTAAGGTAGCTACTGATTATTTTGGTAAAATTGCTCTATAAACTGTCTGCTATTTCACTCTACTTATTTTTAAGCATGTTATGTACTTCTAGAATGATAAATACTAAAGAACTTAATTAGGTCTACTTATAATTGCTTATGCAGTTCCTTTAAGAATGCAAATTCACCTGGCACAAAATTAAAAAGAATAAATTTAACAAGTGCTACCCTTTTAATTTTAATACAAGTCAAAATAGTCTGTAACACTCCTTCCAGACAACATATACTATTTTTACAGTGCAGAATAATTCCTGTTTTGTAGAGCTGGTGCTGATTAAAATAAATTCACCTAATTCAATTTAATAAAACTAGCTAATTTAAGAAAAGTCAGTGCATTAAAATTTACTGTACATGACAACTATTCTCATTTCAGAATGCACCCTACCACCTCTATTTGATTATATTTCTTACTGTAAGTTCTGAAAAGGCTAATGAATACCTTAACAAAGCAGCTCAGGTTCTATAATTGGGTGTAATAAGCTGATGAGGTAATGAGCTTCTTTGTCGATTTAATTCAAATGAGAGATCTTTGATGTGCTATAAAAACAACATAGCAAGAAGTAAAGAAAAATACAATCTCCTAAATTCCTGGTTTACAGATATGCTATAGAAATTGTTTCATTTCCTAGCTGGTGTAAACTGCTAACAAAGCTCTCTACAGTTATATACTCCATATCTGCAAGCATGTACCTCAAAGGCAATTACTTTTCACTCACATAAATGGAGACAGAAATTTTCTGTTACAAGCATCAAACTGTGTAAAAAGGTGTCTCCTGAACTCTTCTTCTATGAAACCCAGTTGTGCTTTGAGTTTCTAGTTGGGATTTCAGATTCCCTTCAAAGTGAATCTGCCTTTCACACTTGACCTTGGTTTTGCTGGGGTAAAAACGAGAGGCTGGTCATCTTTGCTCTGCTAAGAGTCCATTTTCTTGATCATTCAGAGAACTCATCTCTGAATCTAGTTTCAATTTGCAGTACTACTCTTTGAATACATAGGATGTATTCCATAGAGGAGTGCAGATTGAATAGCACTAATATTTCTGTTATGTCTGCTGTGCTTCTTTAAGTCTTCTCACTGACTGGTATGTCCCAGCATTGTACTTGGTCATCTCACTCCGAATCCCAGAGTGCCAAACATTTGATTCTTTCATATTTTCTATTTTGTGTTCTTTCAATTCTAGAACATTCTTTTGCTAATAGTTTCCGATTCTCTAGCCTTGCCTTTGTTGCACTACTGAACTCCATTCTGTTTGTGTTACATGAGTCCTCAAGGATATGCAGTTCTTTTGTATGGTATCCTGAGCTTTTCTGCATTCATGAAATAGCCTGAATTTCTTCCATCATCACAATTGGCAAGAACACTCTTTATTTTTATTTAAAAGAATTCTCTTTTACAGTGAGTATGTTTTACAAGATGGGTCCAAACTGAACCTCAAGGAATAAAATATTTTTAACCTTTTCTAAGCTCAGGATTTTTCTTTTCTCACTTGCTTGTTCCTTTCCAGTTGTAATAATTTCCGGACCTACCTTATAACATTTTGCTAATATTTTCCCTTGAGGCATAACATTAAATACTTTACTGAAATATAGATCAATAACAGCTGTTGTGTTTCCTATATCTCATGAGGAAATTGTGTGGATTAGTAACAGAAATGGCTTGTGTGCAATAAACAGTGAAGGTAATTACAGTGGGAGAGAAATGGGAGGCACATGCAAGGTGAATGGACTGAAGCAAAATATCAAACTGAACAATGAAATTTAGATATGAACCAGGTTTGTAACATTTTATTTCCAGTTTAAGTTCCTAGTTTTCATATCTGTGTACCAAAATGACTATATCTATCGTGTAATGACTAAAATAAACTTGGGGGGAAAATATCTCAGTGTTTGACAAACAGAACATGCAAATGTGAAATGAATTGCTGTGATGTAGACGGGTAATGTAAGCAAGTTCTCTTTCAGCCTAACTGGGAGATCTTTCTTTAAGGAAACATTTACCCCCTCCTTACCATATACAATCTTCAAATAGCATTCAGTGTTTTCAGTGTATTTCAGGGGTTTGGTACATCTTCAATTTTTATTAGAAGATCACCAAACAACTGAAGTTGTAGTTAATGCTCCACATTTATCTAAATCATGTGGCTATATAACTAGATATCTTAATAATAGCTATAATTTTTGTAGATGAAGCCATCTTTCCATATACATAATAAGAGACTGGGTGAGATTGGAAGGAGCCTCCACAGGTCCAACCCCCTGCTCAGGCAGGGCCACCAAGGCAGATTACCCAGGACCATGTCCACATGGATTTTGAAATATCTCCAAGGAGAGAGACTTTACAGCCTCTCTGGCCAACCTGTAGGTACAAATAAGTAGTATTAGTATAAAAAGTCAGTGGTCAGTGACTATCTACCTATGTGATTTGCATACAAGTATATAGACTTGCATTCATGAAGAGTACAGCTTGACAAAATCTAAATTCAAAGTCTAACTCTATGAGTCTACAGAAGTGTTTCAAGCTAACTTTTTTTCTTAAGATTTGGAGAATGGTTATTTATCATAATAGTTGCTTACATGTTATCAAAAGAACCTTCCAATTTAAATTTGTTGTTTATCTATACAGCAACAAAAAGGAAAATTAAACCTGAAACATACACAGGATCTGTATTTATTTTTCTCGTACCTGTTTTCCCTGGCTGAGTCAAGCTTAGGGGCAGAATTTGATTGAAGTACCTTTGCATTTATGCATTTAGGTTTTTTATATAGCATTTCTCAACCCATTCTACCTGAAGTCTCTTCCAAGGAAAATGCATTATTCATTTTTATATATTTCTAGCAGTGGCCATGATATTCAAAGTCTTGCTGTACAAAAAGCACATAGGTTTGACCCAAAGAACTCCTGTCTTATGAGAATAAAATATGTTATATCCACAATACCATGTCCATCACAAATCTGAGTGTTAAATGCACCATTTAAAATAGATAACTCAGCCTTTCATCACTGTGAGGTGGACTGAATAAATACATACCACGTTTCTTCAGCAAGTGTACATTTTCAACTTGTATTCTCCTTAATTGCAAAAATTATTTATACAGTTTTGTTTTATATGAATACAGGCCCATTTCTGTTGACTGCTTGTCAGCTGATGTAAATTGTGATTGTTTCCTAAGTCACTGAACCCATGAATGTTCGCATCAGGTTGGCATCAGCTTGAATAATGTGTTAGTAGCTTGCAGTGACCATGGAGGGAAACTGTATAAAAATGAAGCTGAATGAGTGCTAGACAAATGTTTTTGAGTGGACCTCTCAGGCTGCAAAAATAAATTTGCATTCCTAGTCTACTGTTTCTTAGCATTACCACCAAAACTGCAACGATTTCATATCAATAAGTTATATGAGAGGAATATGCAATGTGAATAAAGTAAGAAGCTGTATCTATTACTTTCCAATCTGTCTGGATTTTAATGAAAACTGCTACTTTATGATAATGAAAATACCTAAGAAGGTAAATTCTTGAATTCGCATCCTGTATCCTTTTTTTTAAATTTAGTTTTAAAACCAGCATAATCTCACAAGATGCTCAAAGTGCCTTACAGATTGTTAAAAGAAGCTTTTTTCTCAAAATGAGATTTAGCCTTCATTTCTATTTGTCATTGTGCTGTTACACACAGCATATAAACATTATTTAGGAAATATACTCACCAATCAACCAGCACTTATTTAAAAAAAATATTTTGGGTTACAAGTGAATTTGAATATGAAAAATATATGCTGCACTTCTGAGCTTGCCTCATTAAATCATCACCAGAAAAAAGGCCTTATTATGTCATAGCAGGTAGAAGTGACACATGGAGTGATGAACTAATCCGCTCTACTGATGAGGCCATTCAACTGAGTCAATATTAGAGATTATAACCTGTCATAGCTGAAAACACATAAAATTTACTTAATCAGTAACCAGGAGATGAATATAAAAAGAAAACTCAATCAGTGTCTGCATGTGAGGAAATGTTTTTATTTCACCAGATACTTCATCACTCTGATAGAAATCCAGGGGGTCAGTTGGATTCACTTTTATGCAGGAGATTCCTTGTTTCATGTCTTGCCTGTTTTCTTGCTAATTAGTGCTTGAGTTTGTCCCTGCACACTCCCCTGCCTGTTTACAAGGATGTTCACTGATGTTTAGCTGATACCTCACTATAAAATAGAGAGGCTGTTTTTTGCAGTGAGACATGTTGAGAGTAATAGCACAGCAACAGCAAAATGACACTAAGTATAATGGAAAGTTAATGGGAGGCTACTCTGGCTACTGCTAGGCAAGCTTGTGTCAGAGGGATTACAATAACCGGTATTATTTCTATTATCTGAGGCCTGTTATGATCTTCTGAGTGCAACTGTGCTGTAAAAGTAGGGATGGGAAGTATTGAAAAATTACTGTAATAGAGGACTATAGAGCTCAGTGTAATTTTGAGTGATTGCAGCACTGTTTCTATGCTACTTTTGAAAATCACGGCCCCACAAAGGGTTGTGGCATCCCAGCACTGCATTTAGAATGGGAGAAGAGTATACATCAATCTTCTTCTAAAATGTCATGAACAGAATATAGTTGCTGTTATTTGCAGATTCCCAAAGAGTTTAAGGAAGATTGAAAGATGACAATAAAATGGTGGCAATTCAGTTTAGACCAGTGAGGTATTTCCATTCCTCCTATGTTTGTGTATGCACTTTCTGTGGACAAAAGGTGGGCATTTGATCTTCTAAATCCACTTGCCAGCTTGCTCTATTCATTGATTCCTCTTTTCCTTTTGCTTGCACACCAGCCCCTACCTGTTTAATAAATAAAGAAGTAGAGTTTAAGCGCATTCCTTTTCAGGTACTGTAAGTGGCTGACTTCAAAGCTCTTCATGCTAGATTGGTTCTGTGTATAAAAAAGGGGGTACAGCAAATGCACATTACTTAGTTGACCAGGATAGAGAACCAAAAGCCATGGCCTGATAATTTATTTCATTTCAAACTAAACAAATTTATTTCAGCTGATCCACTAGTACTCCCATGATGCAGCCCCAGATAAAGCAAACTTTATATGGAACTTCAAAAGATTTACACTTTCCTTTGAAAAGTGTACAGGAGGAAGAAATGAGTGGAGTACACATACTAATTAGAAAAAAACATTTTAAAGTAAAAATATTTTCTAATAACAAGACAAAAGGTCTTGTAAGGAAGCTAAAAATTTGCTGGATACTTGAAAGTGAAAGTTCACAATCTCATCTTCTTCATCCCTCCAATTAAAAAAAAAAAAATTAAAAGCCCTTCTCAAAGAAATTTGCAAATTATTGTGTTTCATGTGGTTTTCCTCTTTTGTTGGCCCACTCGTGGACACATCCTTAGTAACATACTTCCAGATGGTCATCTGAACTTCTTCCTATGTGATTTAAACTCAACAAATAAGGCATTAATCAGCTGTAATCCTAACCAATGTTCTTGAAATGATGGTGATGAATTAACAGCAAGCAGGAGAAAGACTTTATTATGTCTATTCACCCAGTTCAGGACTTTAGCCTTTCCAGTGATAGGGTCTCACCAGGAGTTACTGTCACTGGCTAGAGGTTTTTACAGAAGGAAATATTGTAAATGCCTCACTAGTGAACGATGCTGCCCATATAGGATATAACCTATCTGTATTGGAAATGAGCTTTTCTTACTCCTTTGTGTCTTTGAGTTTCTAATGATGCTGGGCTTCAAGAACAGGCACCTGGTTGTTCTGGCTTCTAATAGGTTTTTGTTCTTGTTTGAACTCTCTGTGTCAATACTGATCCCTGTACTGTGTTCATTCCCAATGTCTGCAATTGAGGATGAATGTTAAAAAATATAGAGAAGTTTAGTGAGTTGAATGAAGAATTATTAAAGAAAGATTAAAGAGAAAATGTAATTCATAGAGGAAATATTCAAGAAGGTAAGTTTTGAAGTATTTGTCAAATACAATATGGTGATCAGATTTTCCTCTAAATGTCAGTGTAATAGAAAGTTACTAACAGATGAGCCTTCAATCTACCAGAGGAAGGTTTAAATATATATATTAAAAATGTCTTAGAAATGAAAGCTCAAGTTCAGAAAATTTAGGGCAGAAATAAAATAACATTAAATACTGAGAGTAAATTAGCTATTGGAAAAACTTACCAATAGATAACCAGCTTTATAATTTTTCCTACGAAAAATGTTTGTTTGAAATGGAAAGTTATTTAAAATGTCAAGAAATAAAAATGGTAGCTGTTTAACTCAATTTTTCTTGTCAAGTGACTTTTGCATGTTTATGCACACCTTCAAAAATACTGATTGATTATTTCATAAAGTGGTTGTGTAATTCTTTGCTCTTCATAGATTCCAAAGTTAGGAAGGCAGTCCATCAATTCTTTGGCTATTCCTTTTGCTATTCTTCTAGCCCTTTACTATTTTCAGTAGGTTTTTAGATATTGAGGTTCCAGGAGTAGGGTACTCTAAAAAGTTTGATCTGTCAACTTAAATAAATAGAATTTTTTAAATTATTTCTGTATCTGTTGTTTATATTGGCATAAAACCAACTAAACAAGCTATCTTATAATAATAGAGGTTTGGGTTTTCAGTCTAAGGATACTTTTTTGATTTTTAGATCACAAAAGAGATTCTGAAGCAGCCATGCTGGCTGTTAAAATCCTGAAATTTGTTCCTCCTCACTAATCAAATGTACTGTAGCCTTTCCAAGACCGATTTCCTCCATGTACCTCTAAGAGTTGGGTTTGACATCAAAGTGGACAGTTCTGTGGGCCACTGATGTGCTTTTCCAAGAGACACCATGGCAAAAATATTTACTTTTAGGAGCACACAGCCTTTGCTTCTTCTGGGGTTTTTTGTTTGTTCATTTTTTTTCCAGAAGAAAGTATTTTATTTTCTTCTGAGCAGATCATAAGAAATAAGTTCCTACTGTGACATTACTAATGTTTTGTTCCCTTCTTATCTTTATGGAAACACATTTGATATACATGGTTCTCACTCTTGAACTTTGAGATATCATATATATTTCTGAATTATTCAATATTTTCTGCTTTTCTCTTTTTGTCCTTTCTAAAAGAAGTTCATCATTGTTTCTAGCTACAATTTACCTGATGGTTATCCTATCTCCCGTTCTCATATGTTTTTGGTTTGTTGTTCCTTTGTACTCCTGTTTAGGCATTTGCTCAGACAGCATCGAGGCAGCTCTGATTGCTAACATGAATCGACTGAAGAGGCTCACATAAGATGACACTGGGTTTTACGTTATTGGAGTTATTTTGTGCCTTAAAAATACCTCTACAGCCTTTGGTTATTTTTGGAACACTGTTCTACGTTTCAAGAGCCTTGCTAATGCCAGCTATGCTGTGATCACCTGTGTGTTCACCTTCAACATCACCTGTCTCAAAACCTCTGAATTGTGATGTCTTTTGGAAATTTGGGCTCTTGTAGAATGCAAATGATTGTTCACTTCATGAGCATGTGTGTCAGCTTTTTGGTTGCTTCTGAGTACTGATCAATTCTAAAGTCTTGAAGTAACTGTTCATACTCACCCTCCCTGAGTTACCTATGCTATTCAGATTGATCACTGCCTCTTAGGTTCCCTTTTGAACAGGAAATCTTAGCGGAAAGATTCTTACCTCAGCTACAGAAGTCGTTCACTCTCTAAGATCTTTCGTACTTGGTGTGACATTTTCAGACTGCAGTCATGCTATTTCCTCACACATTGTCCAATTTCAATTGAAATAAAGATGCAAAAATTCTTACAAGTCTTGTGGCAGTCCTACAAAGTAGCTCTTTGTAAGAAAAAAAATCTCACCTCAGTCAACCAGAATTGAGCCACTTTCATTAAGGTTCTGTGTAGCCACCCAGTCATACTTGAATAGCTACAGTAGCTACAGCATGAATCTCTAAGCGTGGTAGCGCAAGACAGGTTTTGGGATCCATCATCAGAGAACTAAGAATACAAGTGTAGGAGCTAAGAGCTCAGAACTTCCTCCCCGATGTTTGTTCTGGCTGTGTACTGTCTGTTCTGTTTACATAGTGCTTTGAAAATGTTTAACTGTTGGGCTTTTTTTCCTGCAATTTGAAAGAGAGAATAGGAGTTATTTGGATGGCTTGAAAGAGTAGTTCTGTTCTGATTAAAAAATGTCAGGTCTATAAGCCTCTGAGTATTTTGAAATTAAAGAGATACTAGAATGCTTTTTTGTTTTGGTTTTTTGTTTAGCTAGATCATGAAAGCTCTGGAGATGAGTATTTTTCATCCTTCTCTGCAAAGAATTATCGTAGTTGTATAAAATCCAATCAACAGATGAATCAGTCTTCTCATATAATAAGTTTTAGGTGGAGAGGATGAAATTCTGAAGGTGCCACACAAGTTTAATGGCATTTTCCAAAGTTCAAGCACATTATTTTTACTGTAATACTAACCAGCATTATTAAAATACCAGAAGACAATGACTCTCAAATAGCTGTTATAATGATCTACTGTGTGCTGTCCTCCCAAGTTCAAGGGTGCATTCTGGTGGTCATACTTCTTCTACAGACTCATGAGTCTGTCAGCACCATGAGAATTCAATAAGTATCCTCAATCAACGAACTGAATGTGTCAAAGGTCTGTTAAACAATGCTGTGCTTGGATCAGTGTGTCTGATGGAGACTGTTCATGTAGAACATGAATATGTGAGTCCATACATACATTTTTAAAGCTTTTATTTTAATTGGTATACTGATTGTATACTGAACTAACAGAAGAGTTCCAGCCACAATCTTTTGCACTTCCCAGAAGCAGACAGTCATATGTATTAGAACTTGATTAATAGCTATTTAAAAGCATTAGTAAGGCTATGGAGCAAAGATTGTGTTCAAAATAGAGAACAAATTATAACCTTGTGGAAATGTCATTTTTGTTTTATAGTAGAGTCTGGAGGAACTGGAAAAAATACTGTAATAAAAAGCATGGTGTTTATGGCTTGGTCAGAGGACAAAGTCTTCTAAAAGCCTGAATGAAAAAAATAGTATGTCCTAAAGAAGGTCTTAATTCAGTAGAGAAGTTTTTATCATTTTGCAAGTTTGTCACATAGAAGATTCAGCTCTTTTCTTTATTAAAATGAAAAGTCATGCCTCAAGGAATAAAAAGCTCTGCCATACTTAAATGAGGGAGGGGAGAGGTGAAAATGTACTCTTGAAAAATATAATTCTGAAAATACCTAGACTGTCAACATAGTGAAGCCAAATGTAATTTATCCCTGTGTGAAAAGTTAACTATGAGAGAGCTCTAAAGCTTGCCTTTAAGTGGGAAGTGATTAGATCAACTAGATCCTTTATCACATGTGTATGACATAAAATATGTCATTAACAGACACCATTAACAGACATCATATTTTCAAAATAAAGTTGAAACTGGTAGGTTCCAGTCTGGAACTGGATGAATTTTTAGGTCACTTCCAACCCAAACCATTCTGCCATTCCATGATCCTTTTGTGGGGATATGATGGAGTTGCTGATTCCTGAAGTCATTAACTAGAAAATAGATTTTTTTTTTTTTTTTTTTAAAGATAGGCTGTGCTTGTAAAATATTTTTTAATCTTGAAGCCTGAATTATGGGCTCTGTTTTGTGCAGGAGGATGAACTGGATGATCATAGAGGGGTCTTCTCTCTACTTAAAAATCTATGCATGTATGGAATAAATGGGTAAATGTAGTGAACTGTCAGAAATCCTGCAGAAAAATGATGTAAACCACATCAGATAATACTATTTTTTCAATCATCTTGAGACACTATGAAAGGACCCAGATGGATATAAAACAATGGCAGGAGCTATGTGTCTCTTCTAGAAAATACACAGGACAGAACAGTAATATTAGACTAGTGGGACATCTTGTGCAAGGCTTGAGACTCTCGGTGACAGGACCAAAGGGAAAGAAACAGTACTAAACACCTTTGTGATGTCAAAATCAAAACAAAAACTATTTCTCCATAAACATGACTACAGAGACATTTGAAATATTTCCAAGAGTTCTAAATGTCACTAACTGCATTGTGTTGTCATTCTTACTGTATCATCATCTAAACAATAACTAGGAAGTGGTTTAATCACAATTATTTTGACTACTCACAGATAACCTATCTGCAGATATCTTTACTATATTGACAAATTATGTACTTTGTCATAAGTACTTCAAATAATGACAGCACTTGTCAGAAATCTCTAAATCAAATTACTTATACAAAATAGATATTTTTTTCTTTAAAATTCTATATCTGAATTATATTATATGTTGTCCTTGATGTGGCATCACATCACTTCTTTTGACAGGTGATAGCATCACAGGTAAAGAAGCCTATTTTACCAAAGGATTATGCCTGTCAGGGCCTGAGAGATTTTGTGTCATCCAGAAGCTGATTGCAACATTCTTTGTGCAAGTTTTGGGAGCTGGGGATAAGACTGGATGACAGGGCTATCACAATGAGTTTGCATCTTTTAATAGAAATGGACACCTAGGTTTTTTTCATTTTAAAATTCTGTATTTGAGATTATGAGTTACCACTTGAAACCTGAACAGCATGCCTGTGATAGACACATTGCATTTTGTCCCCTTCTGGCTTTTAAACAGGTTATAGGATGAAGCAAACGTTTGTCACTTCTTGTCAGCTCTGTGATGGTAACGTGAAGCTTCTTCTCAAACTTCAGATAGAACTGTTTTACTGCTTTCCATCTGCATCAAGGTTATTCAAAATTTAGAATCTTCCTGCTCTTTTGATAGATAGGACATTTAAAACTTACCTCCCCTCTCTCCCCTCTTCCCCCCCTCCCCCCCCCCAATAAACCTCAAGACTGAAAGAAATGACATTTCACTGTTTTTACCTTTCTGTGATCAGAGGCATATAACTGAAGCCAAGCAGTTCTGGAGAACTGGGACAGTTTCAAGGTAGCCTGCTTCATTTTGTAAGAGAAGACTCATTTCTTTTCAGCTGTATCTTTAGCCAAAGCCCAAATGCAAAGGCTAAGACAGACTGGAGCCTGACTGACCAGTCACTCAGCTGGAAGCTGTTCACCCACTCAGGAGACCTGGTTTGAAATCCCATTGAAAATTCTTTGGGATACACATGTATCTTGGAGTCACAAGATTTTTAAAAATGAAATGTAAGCAAATCAACAAGTTTTAGCCCAGCCTGGTTTACAGATGGGTCCTTCAAATACTTGGAGGAGTAGGCCAGCATGATGCAAAGATTCTTTCAGAAACTTGTGTATGATTTTTAACATGCAAGTATCCACATAATTTACATTTTACAGTTTATCCCTGAAGGAAAAAAAGTGTAGTAATTACTTAGAAACAGCTGTGTGATATGTTCAGAGTTATCATTTTCAAGTCAACTTATGACACTATTCAAATGGAGAGTAGAAATAATGCATGGAAAAGTATTTCTCTGCTGTGCAGCATATTAAGCATGGTATACAACATACTACCCTGTCAGCCTAAATAAAGAGTTTTCTTTTTATTGTTGCAAAGCTTCTTAAAGAATCCACAGTGTTCTAATTGGAGTGGTTTTTATTTTCAGTAGCTGTTGAAAAGTGTTGAAATGGTTTTAATAAAAGGAACTTTGTTTCATAAGCATATATTTCTTTCTATAGCACTTTACTAGCCTTAAATTAGAATATAATGTTTTGATATCATAAATAATTGCTAATGATAATTAAGGTTTCAGATGGGAAGTCAGTACCAGGGGCAGTTGCAATGTAAATGTTCCAGGTAATAGCCAAAAAAAAAAGGGAAGAAACAGGAGAGCAAATGTTCAGAACTGTGTTTTGGTTTTGCTAATTACCAATTCTATTAGCTCAAAAAACCTGAAGCTAATTTTCATCTTATGAATAAGCTGGTGTGTGTCTGTACAGGGACAACGTCTTCCACTGGTGCATCTACTTGGCCATGAAGGTTTGGTTTTAATTATAGGTTCTAAAACAACAAAATCCTGTCACCAAGCAAACAGGAAATCTCAAGTTGTTTGAATGTTAAACAAAATTTTGTCATTATCAATATGATTGATTAGGCTTATTCTCCTGAAAATATTTTTCCCTTTCAAAAACAATAAAAATTATTCAGATGGCATCAAAACTGTCAATGAGCTAAATGAACTCTTTAGTGGAAGGATTATTTGGGAGACATGAAGTGAAAAATGGATGATTTTCAAGGAAAAAGACATTCAAAAGACCTATATGAAATAACTTCTTAATATCTTAGGACAAGAGCATTGTGCAACATTGTACTTTGAACACTGGACACTGTTTTTGAGAGCTTGTTGAGCAAACTCAGTGATGTGCAAGACACCCACCATTTAATATAAACTGTTATTGATATGTTTTGTTCCATGTTTGTTTTCTTGAGAACAATTATTGAATACATGATCACAGAATATGAGAAATAATAACAGTAATTGTTAGAATTATGATAGAATATCTGTAGTTTTTTATGTGAGTAGCATATGGTGGTCAGTTGCTTGGCATGTTATTAAATATTTCTGTTTTCCTCTTTTCTACCTGTTTTTACAGTATTTTTTCAAAATGTCTGCAACAGCTTCAAATGCTGTATTTTAAACTTTCATGTACTATTTATGCATGTCTGACAGATCTCAAGTAGCTGAAGTTGAAAAAGGGAGGTGAAGTTCTAGTGAAAATAGACATATTCTATTCAGAATGCAAAAACTTAAATCTTCAGTGCTCAAACTAATCTTTAGAACATGCAAACATTTTTGGGGTTAATTACGTATAATTTAAGGCTTGTTTTTCATGTGAAGGAGTAAGCTACCTCACTCCTGTAGTAGACGTAATTTGTAGACTACCAACGTGTGCTGTATGAAGACATCATTTTCAAATGATTCTTTTTAAACATCTTATGTATTCAGAAGTATATTTGTACTTCATTGTTTTAATGTTTCAAATTGTTGGGTTTGATTGCAGATGATTTTTTTAATGGCTTGGAGTATGGAAAGCTCATAAACTGGGATGAAGTAATTGTGCAAGTGGTTTAGATCAGGCTGCAATCTCAATTCCCTTCCCAGTGATTCCCTGTCATTCTGTTTTGCCACAATGCATTGCAGTTGAAAAGAATTTCAGCCAAAATGAATGCATTTGACTTGAATGAGAGGATGATGAAAGAAGCCTGGAGGTTTGTACACAATGTCCACTGCCAAAAATGGGTCACAGTGAGAACGGCTCTAGAGTTACCACAGTGAAGTCCCAAGGTCTCTTATCCCAGCCCTTCTTGCAACTCAGAGAGCAGCCTCTCTCTTTTGTGCGTGTAGGACTTTCACACCCCTTTGCTATCAACTTGTTCCTTCTCCTGGCATATAACTCCCAGTTCACCAGTCTTCCACCCGTGTTCTGCCCATCTTTTTCCACCTGTCCTTTCCTCTTAAACTCCATTCCTCTTTACAGCTCCCAATCTAATTCCTCAGTTCTTCTCATCAATGCTGAGATCTGTTCTTCATGTCCATGTCAGCCCTTCACACAGCTTCTGCTCTGCCTCTACTCCAGCACAATGAGACGCTGCCACTTCCATCGTATCTCACTCCTTCACCCTCATTTCACACTGTCACCTCCTGTTACCATGTTACTAATGACTCTCTTGGCCAAAAGAGGCTTCTCAACAGCAAATCGTGTACTAAAATGTGACCTAGTGGTGCTCATTAGCTTGGGAAAGCACTGAACACTATTCATTAAACTATAAGCAGCTCTTCCTTTTGCAGTGATGATGCATGTGGACAGGTTGGAATTGTGTTTCTGTCTTTGACCTCACTTCCCAAAGATACAGCTTTGAATTGCCTCAAAGTAGATGGAAAAATGGTAATTTATCAGAAGTGCAAATAGTGGATTTATAGGGAATAAAAACCTCAGAGCCAAAGCTAAATTTGTTCCTGTAAATGTCTGATTCAAATATGTAGGTTATTCAAGTTTCTATGAATCCTTATTTAATGCTTCTTTCTCTGGGAGGAGGAAGGCACTGGATAGGAGGAAGGAAGCAAAGGAAAAAAGACTGTAGTGGAAAAGGGCACCTGCTTTTAGGTAAAATGGAAACCTCTAATACTTCAGCCTCTGCCTTCTTTGAATAAAACCTCACAATGAGACATCAGCACTGCTGCAGGGTAATGTCATCTGATCCCAGACCTGACCTGTCTTTAGCATGTAAAGTAAGGTGTTTATCATTAAATCTCTTCTCTAGTTCATTTAATTGGCAAAATATTAGGATAGTGATTTTGGTGCTAAGGGTAACTAACTTTGCTCTAGGCTCTGAGATTTCCATTATAATGCAATTTGCAATATAATTTTCAGGAAGATTCATGCAAATAAAATATCACAGTTCACAGAAAATAAATACAAAAGGGGAAAAGATTCCAGTGTAATTCACTTTTTAAATGGAATTAGATATTTTTGGGGTGGTTGTTTTGTAATATTCACAGTTCTACCTTATATTAATTATGCAATGATTTAGATTTCCCTGCTACATGAGTCGCTTTGTGCTGACATTCTCTCTGCTATGCCTTGGACAAAAGTGCTCAGCAATTTACTCAAGGATGCAGCAGCCAAGCAGGACTGTAGCACTGCCTGCATGGGCCACTTTGCTCTTTCTTCTGAATCTTTAGTTATTTCTCCATTTTACACAATTGGTTTCTAACGGAGTCTCTAAATGAGGAAATGAGTAATCAGCTGTGAAAGATGATTATCAAGCATCTATCAAAAGTGCCATACATAAAGCAGGAAAGCCCTCAGGCATCAAGATATTACTTGTCTATTTTATACTGGTTTTACATGCCTGTTCTTCCAAGAAAACACCCAAACAATCGAACACTTGTTACCTTAGCAACGTGGTTATTTTATCTTCAGACATCCGAACCAAATTCTCAAGACACACAGACTGTTGTTCGGGTGAACCTCTTTTATTGTAGGAAGATGATTTATAGTGGCAGCATATTTGATGGCAACTTTTAATCTACATTTTTAAGCTGCATCCACCTGAGTTAGCTTTGTGGTTGTCTTTTCAAGACAATTCTTGACAATTATGTTCATCAATTGATTGAAGGATTTTTAATAAATTATAGGTGGCAAGCTTTAATTAAAAATATATTTTGCAAACATCTATTTGATACAAAGAAGCTAATATGCCTTTGTTTAAGAAAAAACTATCCTATCTTGTGTATCAAATAGTGGATAATAGACTGAGGACATAATTTAAAGTCCCTTCCCAAAGCTAATAAATAGTTTTGGCTAAAAGATAAAGTACTGTATTGAATTAGAAAATGGCTCCACATATTCTTGGCCTAATAAAAATCTGTGTATCCCAAGTCAAGATGCACTTGTCAGAAATCATATCCACTGTCCATGTTAACCATAACATTGAGTAAAAGATCCATAACCATAACATAACGGAGTGAAAGATCATCTGTAGGACAGACATGAAAATATATGCCATACCTATGTAGTAACCATGCATTTTTCTCTGTGCCTAAAGCCAAATGCAATTTATATGTTATTGGAGTGAAATTAAGTATGCAATTAACTAGGGAGTCTGCAGACTTCCAGGCAGTTACTTGCACAGATGATAAACAATTCCCCCTCCCACTACAATAGACCAAAATGATAAAGAACATCTTGGAGTTATTTGTCCAAAGTTTCATATTGAAGTGGTTATCTGCCTAACCGAAGCCAGGTTTTTAACTGCAATAGAATACAAACACACCAAAATTTGCATATAAACTTAATACATATTCCTAAATATTTTCCACTCTTTTTTTACATTGTTCTGGGATACAGGCTGTACTGGAAAAGGAAAAACACATATTTTTACATTGTTCTGATATTTGCCTATTGTGCTTTAGACTTTCAATAGCAAGAGTTAAATGTGCTGTGCTGCTGGACCCCCTTTATAGCTCCTTTATCTATTCCACATAAATGTGGGATAAATGGGGTGAGTAAACAATCAAACATTGTTTTTCTTTTCGTTGGCCTTTCCTACAGCTCTGGAATGTTATAGTGAACACATGCTTTTATGCAGTGGTAATGACATAAAAGTTGTGTTTGATTGTCTGTGCCCTTCACAAATCACAAAAACTGATTTCATAGCACTCCATGCAATCAAAAACCACAGCCATGCATCACTGAAAATAAAGCAATTTACTGTGAATTGGGCAGCATGTCTGAAATGTTCACACTAAGAAAAGTTACATCTGATACTTGGATCACCTGAACCTGTTGATTAGAAGGGAAACATGAAGTATAAGTAAACTTTGAAGGCCACAAAGATTTTTGAATATTGCTTGATAACAACAATGAACCTAAAAACCAAAATATGCTATTTTCCATCATTTTCTTACTGTAATAGTACCAGGAAAGTTTTCTTGATCTGGGAAAATCATCAGTGAGTGTAAACTAGAGAGTGCTGTCATAGAAGAGTGGCCTTTTATAGCTGTGTGTCTTTTAAGAGTCTGTTGAGTAGGTAGTAAATATGAGAAATAAAGATAGTACTATAGTACACTTTTTCCTCACCGGAAATTTCAGAATGCTTTACCCTCTATAAATATCCATCAGCTCTGAATTTGTCATTGGTTCTTCCCTATCACAAAAGACATCTCTTGCATAAGTTTTTGTACTTTGATTTTGAATGTATAGAAAATAGACTGCTAAATTCAGAAAATGCAAATATTATTCATCTGCCTTTGTGTTTCCAAGAAAATAAAGCAGTATAGCTGTTGATGATATATAACATCACACAATGTGCATCTGACATGATTCAGTGATTACAAATTATGAAATTATGGCTCATTCTGCTCAATATTCTTGTTACCTTAATGCAATTTACTAATTATTTATATAGGACAAAATTAGACAGCTTTTTTCATCCTGTATTTTATGTCACTTGAGATGACATGCCTGCAGTTGTAGGTGGTCTGAGCCTAGTCCAAATCTGTTATTTATGTGTGGGACAATATTGACATCAAAACTCGAGCGCTTTCTTGATAGAATTTTGAATATCATGTCGTTTCCTATTATCTTGAGAAATACTATTATACATAATAATATTTACAAGAAATTTGAGGTCCTGGTTAGGTAAAAGCACCTGTTGCACTCTTCCTTCTGGTGTGGTCTGACAGTTGTGGACAGCTGTGATTTGGATCTTTCCCAGAACACTGTTACTCAGCAGTCAGCTACTGCATAAGCTGTGCTGCTTTGGTCAAGCACAGAAATGCTGAGGGCTTGCTTCACCACAATTATGGTCACAGCAAATTGGAAATAGTTTTCTTTCCAACTGAATTCAGAAAATGGCATTCTTGACCTCTGCTGAAATTTGAGGGTGCAAATGAAGATATGCACAAAGTAGCCCTCTACTACTACTACTGGCCACCTCTGCTGCTGACAGAGGTGCTACATGGAATGCAGTTATATTTTATATGCATTTATGTGCCTCATCATGATTTAACCTCAGCCAGCAACTAAACACTGCTCAGTTGCTTGCTCACCTCCCCCTCTGCCACAGTAGAGCAGGGAGGAGGATTAGAAAAAGGTAAAACCTGAGTTAAGATATGGAAAGTTTAATAATTGAAGTAAAATATGATTATAAAAATTATAGTAATAATTTTTTTAAAAGGAAAGAGAGAGAGAAATAAAACCCAAGAAAGAAAATTGATGTCCAGTACAGTTGCTCACAACTCACTGACCAATGCCTGTCCCACCATCAAGCAGGGATCAGCCCCTCCAGTCTGACTCCCTCCAGTTTACAAACTAGGCAGGCCTTCTGTGGTGTGGGATATCCTTTGGTGGGTTTGGGTCAGCTGTCCTGGCCATGCTCTCTCCTGTCTCCCTGTGTATCTACTCCCTGCAGAGCATGAGACTGAAAAATCCTTGACCGGGAGTGAGCACTACAGAGCAACATCTAAAACATCAGTGTGTTATCAACATTATTCTCATACTGAATCTGAAACATGCACTGTGCCAGCTACTAGGAGGAAAATTAACTCTATCCTAGTCCAAACCAGGACAATGCTGCTGACAGACAACTATGATGTGTGTAGGTATTTTAAACACCTCTTGAATACATCATTTTTAAGTGGTCATGAAGTTTGAAGAAGAAAAAAAAAGAGCAAACCCCCTCCATACCTAAACCAACAGAAACTTCAGTTAAAATCTTCACTGCCTGAATTAAGTGTGCTGTGAGATCAAATACATTGTTTGCTGTTTACAACACATTTTCCATTAGTAGTATGGAAATGTGGAAAATGCATTTCAGGCAAAAGAAATAGCATATCTTGGCAGTGTGGTTTAAGTAGATTTCCTCTTCATTGAATAGATAAATGAAGTTTGCATAATGTGTTACTGAAAGTGTTGTTTCAACTGCTGCTCTATTACACTGTGATACCCACAGGAAATAGTCCATCTCTGGTACTCACCATCAAATCCAGTTTCCAGCTGGGATGTTGTACCTGCTACATACATTTAAATGCAGCCCTGTTTTTTCAGCTGTATTTCTCTTTTATATGTAAAAATATTGTTGGGCTTTGCAACTCGGAAGCAGTGGTTTGTCTTACTGCTAGTGGCAGATAATGGTTCTGTAACACAGCAGAGATTGCACTGACTAAATAGTATGAAAATATTTTCAAATGAGGAGGCAGAGGGGTTTTAAATCTAAAGTTAAATTTCATTGTGAGTGAGGGTTGTACAGATGGGTATTTTTCTCCTGTCCAGTAGGTATTGCAGATACGGAGTTCAGTGGAACTCAGTTTCTATGTTTTTAGTGTTTCTGGGAAAGTTTTATTTCATTAAAAAGGCACTTAAAGGATTTTTTTTTGGATCCTTCTTTTGGAATGTTGGTGAAGCTCATATTGTAAATTATAATACTGAACGATAAATAGTTAATAGAAGATTGCCTAATCTCTGGAGGAACAGTAACAAAAAAGTGCACATATTTCATTTTAAACTTAGTAGATTGGCCAATTTTAGCTGTTCATAGAGATTGTTAGCTTTAATTGAATTTCCAAAATATTTTCAGTAAAGGGAGTCATAATGCTAGAATCCCAAAGCCTCTGTTACTGCACTGGATCTTCCTGAGCTCCCCAGTTTTGCAGAGATGATTTTGGGCTTTGCTCAGTTTGACATGATGTACAGCTGCAGTTTTTCAGGGTCATCCAAGGTGATCTGAGGGCTGTGGAAATGTTCTTGTTGGCTTAAACACCATTCAGACTAAATCTTCGGAAGGAATGGGGGACAGTCCACATATAGATGGCAGAGAGGAAAGAAGGAGGGAGAAGACAAAGCTGAATGAACCATTCACTTGATTCCATAAAGAAGAAGGTGCTAAGGAGGTAGCTCCAGTGTGACTGCAGTTCCTTGACTGTAGTTTTCACATAATTTGTGTGTGGACTGATTCAGTTCTCACTGGAGAGAGATGGAACTTCCCATGACTTATCTGAAAGCATCATTCCTCGTGCCACTCCCAGGCTGTATATAAATTTTTCTGGTTTATTTTTAAGAATAAAGAAGTGCGAAATGAGAGGGATTGAACTTTCAACTTCCAAAGAGGTGCTTTGTAACTCATTTATTTTCTTAAAATCTGAATTTGCTATAGCAGAAAAGCTTTTAACTTTGTTCCTTGAAGACAGAGTATTTTATCAACTGCTGTGTCTTTTATACATTTTGAAATAAGTTAGCCTTGCCTGCAATACTAATGGGCATCTGTCTCATGAGGGACCTGCTTTACTTTGTAGACAGAGGTATTTGCAATGAGCTGAGAGAGGAAAGGTCTTTTTCTCATCTGATGTAGAGGGCCTATTTTTCATTTTCAGCATTCAATTAGAGCACTAATGGCTTCTTGGAGAACACTATATCCAGCATAATGCATATTTTACTGTGAAATAATACTTACTTCTCTCTTATTGCATAGTATCTGTTGGTCATCCACACATTTATGAGTCTTTTTTACACAGCTCTTTCTTCTTTACAGAACGGGGACAGGAAGGGGAACAGACTTAGCAGTTGTCACATCACAAGCTTGACAGTCATTAAGTGTCATCATAAAGAGACCATTCATATTTCATGTCACTAACTATTGATAAGTGCTTTTGAAATTGAGGCTCCACTCTGCAGTATTTCATTAGAAATAGCCTATGAACTTCAGAGGTTACTGCCATATATAATGACAGGGCTCTGCTTGGCCTGGACCTTAAGGGACAGTCCAGATAAACACAAGCACCTGAACAACACCAAACTGAAAAAAAAGGAGTAAGTAGCAGATCCTACTTTCAATAGCTAGTAAAATACCTGTTCAGGAGTATTCAGAAAAAAATCTATAGGTTGTGAAAATTGATTTCCAACTTCCACCAGAGTAAGAATAGATAGGAAATAATCTTGCTTCATTTAACTTTTGTAACTTTTAGTCTCCCATCTTTCACTACCACTTGATACATAAAAGATGTAAACTCTATGTGATTGTTAGAACTACACTAATTTCTTCAGTACCTGTGAGGTGAAGACAGCTGTGCTTCAGTCCAAGCTGTGTGCTGGGCAAGGAGGTTGAGAGGAAGCTCCTGCATCTCAGCAGGGGAAAGAAATGGTCATTAGTAATCTAATGGGATTCTCTCGTCTCTTATTAACTTGGCAAAGTTCTTATTCTGGAGATGGCATTTACAGGCTGTCTGGAGACATTCTGTCTCTTTGCACTGGCTGGCTGATACTACTGAAGCTGGGAAACCACAGAGGAACCATGCAGACTTGGTATTTACTCAGAAACAATTTCACAGCAGTTAGTTGTTAGGTACTCAAAAACCTGAGCACAGTGAAGATTTGGGCACCAATTTGGGAAATCTTCTACCTTTCCTGTAAAGAAGATTACATGTATGTGTGTGTGTACATTCATACATCTATGTGTGTATATATGTATAAATGCATATACATATATGTATATGTATATATATGCACATATATATATACATATATATATATTTGTGTGAGTTAAGAGGAGTCATGAAAGCTCAGTGAAGCTGCTGAACACAATATCTGTTATTTGTTCAGGCTGAAAAGTAAAGCCAACTCCTTTACTGACAGCCAGGAGACTAGTGGGATATTTAGAACAGAAGCCAAAGCTGAGCAACATAGACCAAGAAATTTTGGCACCTGAATGCTAAAAGTGGTATCAAGAAGCTTATACAATATAAGACTTTAAGCTAAGGAAAAGCTAAATATAGAAATAAGTAATAAGGAAGCTTGGCAGCAAAACCAAGAGGTTGCAATATGACCTTGAAAACTACGTGACAAGAGAGTTCCTTTGGCTGAAGTGCCAGCTGGAATGAGGCAGGGAATTTCGATCTAAGAGAAAGTGTCCTAACATTAGTGTTCTAATATAGTGCTAATCATATCCTACAGATGCCCAAATCAGGACTCAAGTTTCTTGTCCAAGCAGAAGCAATCAAAAAGATCCTGATAGGACATTCAAAACTCTCCATATAGTGAGAGTGGAATACATTCGAGTCTTTACATTAAATCAACCTTTAGTTTAGGTGCTGCAGCCCAAGTGGAAGTGGGGAGGGAAGGTGAAGGGAAGAAGCTCAGTGAGAAGAGTTGCAAGCAGCATGACATGAAGTGTCCATGGGTAGTGACACACTGAAGTATTTTACAGTGTAAGCAGACCTCTATTTAGACTCTTGAAATTGTTTCAGACAGTTGTTTCATAGAGTATATGTGCTATGGGCAGTGGGGATAAACTACACTGTGTCTGCAAGCTTTTAGCTTAATTTATATATTAAAAGCTGAAAGTGCTAAAAAAAATTTAAAAGTTTGCAAGGATTTTGTTAATACTATTTCTGTACCAAGTGTGATAGGCTTAGACAACCAGAAGAACTTATCAAGCAATCACTTTGTAGAAATGGATCAGAGCTTAAATTAAAATGTGCATTTTCATTGTCATTCAGCCTCTGCTACAGGAATTAAAAATACAATTTCCAACTAGTAAAGCACTTGTTTAAATGTCCCTTGAATTTAATAATTAGATGCAGTAGAGATGCATCTGTTATAAGCTGACATGCAGCACTACTTTAGTGATGGAATCCAGTCAATTCCAGTAATGTCTGTGAGCACTGGTCTTTACTGGTCCACACATGGCCTCAGCTTTCACTCTCCCAGGACTACAGATTCAATTTCTGCTAGAAGGAATATAGTAATGTGTTAGTTATTTTCTAACGTGAGTTAACAAAGTTATTTTTGTATTGAACTGGTAGACTATATGCCTGGAGATTCTAAACTGGCCTCCAATTTGTGTGCCATGTAAAATATTACTGGATACAAATGTCTGTTTATTTAATGAGATGTAAGACAGACCTTTGTTGTGCATGTACCTAAAGGAATGACTGACATGAGTATGAAAAATATGGATACTGAATAAATAAAAGCATAGATATATATTTTTTCAATATATTTTTGTCTGTGTAGTTGAACTGCAAAATTTCAGAGTAAACTCTAAATTTCCACTCCCACAAAATTGTTCATGTTCTGGATGCTCTGGCTTTAGGAAAGAGCAGAGAATTTAGCTGTACTCAATCAGGCCATGGATGTATCTAATCTGCCACCTCCTGCTCAAGCATGCCATGGTGCTAATCAAGGTGAAAGAATAATCATGCTGCAGGATCCCATCCCAGGCCAGGAATGCTCCTTCTGGAGGTTTGAACCCTGAGCTGTTCAGTTATTTGACACTGCATAGCTATAAACTTTATTTGTCTATTTAACCTTCTGAAAGCACTGCAGATAATATCACACAACAAACCTGAGTTAGTGTTATGTTACAAAAAAATAATGTTTCCTTTTCTTCCCTTTCAGTTTATATTTCCATTTACTGTCTTTTTCTGCTTGGACTGTACTGGAGATTTACAGGAATGCTCTGGCCAGTTATCCAAGGTCTTTAATAATGTTCACTGCTGTGTGACCATTATTGATCAGCACCAAGCATAACAGTTGTATAAATACAGATAATTGAGAAAGCTTAATTTCATTAGTAAGAATTAATGGGTAT
The DNA here is from genome assembly GCF_000738735.6 of Corvus cornix cornix. Classification (NCBI taxonomy): domain Eukaryota; kingdom Metazoa; phylum Chordata; class Aves; order Passeriformes; family Corvidae; genus Corvus; species Corvus cornix. Next base: position 11,083,773 of record NC_047058.1, on the reverse strand, counting down.
ACTCTGTACTGAAAAGATAATTTTGCATAAAAGTAATTAGGGCAATCAATTTGATTCTCATCAGTCATGTGCAGATTGCTGTATTTCTTGAATCTTTTTTTCTTCTTCCAAGCTGGAAAATTCCAGCTTTTTATTTCTATGCTTGTTTCTACTTCTCAGTATAATCAGTGCTTTATCCTTCTCTTAATCTCTTTGGCATATGATAATTGTTCATTAAAATGTGCATCTCTAAGTTCGTAGATGATCTGGGCATAACTAAAACAATATACTTTGTAGAAGAAGTTATTGTTTGATTCTACAATTGTAGTTGCTACGTTGTCTTAATCTAAATAACTTTCTTTTGATGATCTATGACAAAAAGCATTTATCTTTGTAGTAAGTGTATAGCAACAAAAATGACAGATAAAGCTATTAAAATGCCAGTAAGTTTTGAATATATAACCAAACATATATATAGATGGGTTTATTAAAAAATAAATCCTTCTTTTTAAGCAATTTTAGTTACGAAACTTGTTATTAATAAGACTTAGATTTAGATTATGATACATATTTCTTCAGAATTTATATTATTTTACTAGGATGCAAACATTTAGGAGAAATGTACTTGCACTTTTAATCCTAGAGTAGATAACACAGTATTTGTCTGATTATTATAAACTGACTGTGTGACTTGAGCACCAGAAATATTATATTACAAATGTCGAATTAATGTCCAACTTCTGCAACATTTGCATAGAATACTCTGACTAAATAATTGCCTATGATTTTCAAACCTGGAATTAAAAACAAAAAAACAACAATATTTTTAGGCAGAACAGAATGTCAGCTTTTGGGACACATCTTTTAATTAGAAATTCGACAGGCATTTGAATTCCTGGCCTGCCAAGGGACAACTGTAACATTTAGAAGGGAGAGGCTTTATTCAAATCATTTGCTTCCCATAAGGTGAAGATTAGGTGTTTTCGTGATCCCAGTATACAATCTGAAACTAATGGCACAAATTTTCAGTAAAATATTGTTTCAACTCTCTTCAAAAGATCTTTTCAAGTGCTTGTGACTTGTGGCTAATGGGACTGTCATAACACATAAGCAGGGCTGATCTGGGAGTCACAGCTCAGGTTTGGCCAACTGGCAGTGGACATGGGCAGGTGCCAGGAGGTAACAGCAGCACACCACGTACTAAATATCCTAATTACACCCATGCTTGTGTGTCTGTGTCTGCTGGGGACATTCAACTAGTCACTCAAGTATGAAGGATTCCAAATGCGTGCGTTTTCATGTGTATTGTGTGTTTTTCTTTTCAGACAGGAAGTTCTAGAAATGTGAAATGCAAAATGGTCCATTAGCCCATCTTCTGGCCTCCAGGTCTATAGTCTATCAAGTCTTCGGTAACTGTTCTTAACAGCCATCCATTATCTTCGTGTTAAAATCTCTTGAGTTTTGATATGGCTTATCTGCTGCACCAACTGTCTCTTCCATTTATTTTTCCTCCTGAAAATGCTTCAAGTTACACCCACATGCCTGAGTAAATAAGTAGAAGGCTTGGTGGATTAGATCTTAAAACGTTTTGGCTACCCAGAGTTCAGGCTTGTGTTTCTATATCAGGCAGTGTTTCCATTAGTTTTATGTGTGCTGAAATGCGGCTGTGACACAGCTGAATTTCAGAGCAAGCTTTTAAAAGGAGGTTTGTACGCATTTCATAAAATTGTCTCAAACACTTTCTACAGCTTTTGCAGTAATTGACTCAACCCAGAAAATCAACATTGGAATGTTGCCTTTCATCCGCTGTAAGAGAAAAAGGAAAATTTTCTAGAAAATCGTGGTGAGGGGAACATATTTTGGGATCATTTTGGGGATGTGAAGTCTGTGAAATTATTTCAGGTAAATTTTGGAGCTTTTTCTAAGGGACAGCTTAAACTCAATAAAAGTGAATAGTATTTGGTGATATATTGCCTTAATGGCTAAGCCAGGATTCAAATCTACCCAAACTTTTTTCTTAACAGTTCAACCCGTCTCTACTTTTAATTAGTTTTATGATGAAAAACAGAAACCAAAACTGTTGCTCCAGCAGAAAATCCACTTTTATGCTTGAATGGTCAGCTATAATGATTATGCAAACTAAAATTATGTACATTTCCTTTTTATTGCTCTAACTACAGAGAACACACTACTTTGCTGTAACCTCAAGTTCTTCCATTTTCTATTTCTTTCCTCAAAGAAAGCAAACCATTTTTAATTCTAGAGTCAGAGCTTTTTTCCACACCTATATTTGAAAATATTTCAACCTTCTCAGTGATTTCTTTGAAATCTTTAGGTTTTTTCCTCAGCTTCACGTATTTTAGTATCATGTCTACTGCAGTTACTGATTAGATAAATGGGGAAAACTCGGTACCCGATCCTGAAAGCACTATGACTTTTCCATGTATTTAACAAAAATCTTATCTTTGTCATGATCTTAGGGCTGAGGTTGTTTATATAACACAGCCATCTTAACTGCATGAAAGATAATAATTCTGCCTTCATTAGAACCTGATTGGTCAGAAATTTGCTACTGAAACAAAACAAAAACACAACAACAATAAAAACAAACAATCCCCAGAACACAAGAGCTTAAGTATGTCTGTGGCTGGTACAGCTGCGTCCCACAATGATGCCCTGAAAAAACCTTAAAGTGAAAATAGTTAGAAAAAAAGGCTGAGCCTGAGGGGAAAAAACACTAGGATGTAGCCAAATATGTCAGGAAGATTAACAGATTGGTTGGAAATTTTGGTTAATCTTAGCCTCTGCCATACACATTCCTGAGTCAAAACCTGAATATAGTACATAAATTCTTTATCAGTCTGGTGTTTACCCATTTGAAGTTGACTGAACACTTGCACCCTCTTGTTATACCCTGTAATGGATGCTAGATTTCTTTTTTTTCCAAAGTCTGAAACTTCTAAAGGATCATCACTTAATCTATTTAATTTAATTTTCTTTTAATATTAGAAGATATGTTCACACATTCCTCACAACATTGTCGTCTTGTCAGAGTCCTCTGTCCAATTTACTTTAAAATGTGGTCTTTGTCATGGGACACTTGGTCAACATTTTAAAACAAAGTTCTGAAATGGAATCTGAGACAAACATCCCAGATTTAAAACATGCACTTTCTGCCTCTAAAAATTGGTATAAAATTGTAATGGGAAAATAAAGCCTTCTACTTTCAAAAGAACTCTAGGCAGTAGCTAAGGAATTGATGATCCTAATTCAGGGAATAAGGACACAGATATTACCATTGTATGTCTCAAATGATCTGTCACAAAGATAACACGGCAGCTACTTTTATGACAAATTTTTTTTATTTCTAAAGTTGCAGTTCTACTAAACTGATAAATAAAAGCACTTGGATTAGATTTTTCTGTCTCTCTTCCCCCCAGAGCACTAAATCTTCATTTTTTAGCCAAAGTATGGGTAGTCTGTTAATGTGCAGCCATAATTAAGTCGGTATTATACTGTGGGTACTTAATTCTTTGGGGCTTCTTTAGCTGCCAGCAGAGACTTCTCAATGAAGGCAGGGGCACTTCCTGACCCTGTTCATGGAGGTGCCGAGTCTACTTTGTACTTTAAGTATATTTTTTCAGTGTAGGATTTGTCAGTCACTACACAGTTATCTGCCAGTAGTAAAAGCTCTTCAGACTATCTCAAGATTCTTAAATTGATTACTTGAGAAAAAGCTTCCGCCAGAATTTGTGCTCTTGATTTTTTTAAACTGTGATATGTGTTTAAAGCTGTTTGAGAAGCATTACTCAAAAACCTTTGCAAGCAGAGACAAATCCTTAAACACTGGTTGTTTTATGATTTCTTGGTATTCTGATACTTCTTAACAGCACTACAGAAATGGCAAAAGTCACAGGGAAAGTGCTCTGTTTAGAAACTTCCTACCTATCTCTATCTTGTTTTAAAACAAGATATTGTTTGTGATTTATATGTTATCTGGCATCCAAAATGTCATATAATCCAAATATCATTAAATGCAGAAAGGTGCATTGGCCATTCTCTAGATGAGGGTGTCTGCCTCTCTATTTAGTTTGTTAGAATCTCCTATTCTAACAAAATCCACATGATAGCATTTGTGGAAATAGAAATGGCAATGATACTCTACATGGGTATTCATCTATTTATCCTATGGCTGCTTTCACACCAGCCACTTTGGGACAATTTCTTTCAAATTTCTTTATTCCCAAAATAATATATATATATAACACACAGCTATGTGCACATTATAAATATATATAAATTCTCTCACTTTTTGCTGCATCCCATCAAAAGATGATACAACACATTGGAGCTACATCTGCACAGCTTGTGATTACAAACATCAAAATTTTTTAACTCTTTCCTTATTTTGATGGATGCAGCATGAGTTGGCAGTGTGAGTTGTTGTTCCTATCCAGTATAACTGAGAAGGTTCTCTCTATTCTCCTCAACTAAACTCTTTGAAGGCTCAAACTATGCATAAATGCAATCTCTTAATTATTTACTTTTTTGCCTGACTAGAAAATAGCAGTTCTATATAATGAAAACTCTGAATCTTTAGTCTGCAGTCTAGCAGACATTTAATAGATAAATGGAATTCAGGTTAAATGATAACACAGAAACTATCTGATTCAAACTGAAATTCTCTGCTATTGGTACAGATATTCCCATTATATCTGATTGCCAAATAACAGAGTGCCTTTCACAAGGGTCACTTAAATCCTGAACTTTATAAAATTTGACATCTTTGTATTGATGTGGTGTGGGTTAACCAAAGGTCTGATCTGAAGTACTCTGAAGTAAATAGAAACCTTAGCACTGATTCTAGTAAGCTACTTTCTAGACTTCAAAAACTCTCAGTCTTCGGAGAATTTATTTCTCTGGATAAACCTAGAGACCTGAGAGTTAAAAACAGGGAACAATCAAGTTGCTTGACATTAGATTGTCAGTCGTGTGGTAAGATTTAACTTTCAGCAAAGAACTCAGCTGAGTTGGAGACATAGAGTCATAGAATCATTTAGTTTGAAAAAACCTCTAAGATCATCAAGTCGAACCATTAACCAGCACAACCAAGTCCACCACTAAACCATGGCCCCAAGTGCTACATCCACACATCTTTTAAATCCCTCCAGGAATGGTGACTCCACAACTGCCTGGGCAGCCTGTTCCAGTGTTTTCAGTACAGTGGCAATCCTTTCAGTAAAGAAATTTTTCCTAGTATCTAATCTAAACCTCCACTGGCACAACTTGAGGCTGTTTCCTCTCATCCCATCACTTGTCATGTGAGAGAAGAGACCAACCTGGCCAACAGGCACCAATCTCCTTTGAGTGGTGTCGGCCACCCTCCCAGCAGTGAAGAATGTTCCTGTCCAAGCCATTCTCCAAGAGAATGCTGTTGGAAACAGCAAGAAAAATTCTTTAGCAAAATCCAGGTAGACAACATGCACAGACTTTCCCTCATCTGCAGATTAATTTCTTTTGTCATAGAAATTAATACAACTACTCTTTGAAGTGAGGAAGCAGCAGTGTGATGATTTTGAGGTGAGGTGCATCACTGCAGTGTTGTATTAATTGTGAAGACATTTGTGTGCTTTTTGGAGTTTCATGTTTGTTCTAACTCTTCTGAATGCTGTCTCGGTGGTGTTCATCTTAGCAGCACTAGACAGATGAAACAGACTGAAGTCTTTCCTGAAAGGGCCATTACATTGCCTGTTGCAAAGGCACAGTGATTTCTAGGCAGCCTGAACTGGTGCAATTCAGTCAACCTAAAATAAGAGCATGATTGCATTGAGCTGGGCATTAGGAAACTTAAATAGCTTTCTCAGCTTTGGAGTTTGTGTTAAATCTGGAGAGCCATCAGGTATTGACATATTCCTGCTTGTACTGAGTGAAAGGCATACCTCCTTAGCCACCTTTTATCTCTCTCCTAACCCACCTCTGCCTTGCCTTCTTCTGTTCTTGCTTTCTCACTTCTTTTGTCCAACAGCTGGCTTTATACCATTCCTGAACCAAACTAAGTTCCTGCTCTCTGCCATTGTGAAGGCATCAGCTATGCTTTCCTCATGGGCATGGGAAAAGCAACATATAATAGATATTTGGCTGGATGATGATTTTCAGTTAGAGTCGGTATAAACTGATACCACTTTTGACCTATACCAAGATAGCAAAGTTTATATTAAAAAGCCCTAATCCTTATAGTTTGTCAAATGAAAAAAAAAGTTTTTTCACATGAGATATAGGGTAACAAGGCAGTAATTTTAGAGTAGGAACTGGATTTCATTAACATTGGTAAAGTCTCTAAGATATCACAGCAAAAAAATCATCCCTCATTAGGAGTTTAGTGGCAATTTTCAATTTCAGGATAATTTATGCTTGCTTAACATCCAGGTTGATCTCTACACCTCCTGATAAACAACTTTTTGAGATTTATTACTTCACATATATTCAGTAACCTAAGCAAATATGGGTTGCAAAGAAATATGAGGGTACCAGAGTTCATTGCCTTTGCACAGTTACGAGTCTTATTGTCTTTGATGAATTAATCAGAGTAGTAAGAATCAGAAAAAGAAGTTTATTGGACAGGGTAGAGCTGAAAAGTCAGGAAAGTTGCAAGTCCATTAAAAATTGCTTAATAAAATCAACCAGTTTCTAGTGCATTGTTTTTGAATTATATGACTCTTATCACACAGTGAAGTTTAAAATCCTTCCCAAACTTTAGGATCATTCATGCTTTGGCTGAGACTTGAACCTGGAGCACAGCAGTTGACAAGACTCAAGTGCAAAGAATGATGAACTTGAGTGAAATCAAAGGAATGAAAGTTGTAGCAAAATAAGAGTATGAACACTTGTGAGCAGGTAAGAAGTGCAGCTGTGAAGTTTTGAAGAGCTTCCTGTTCAAGTGTTGTGGGGAATATAACAGTAACAAGACTTTTTCAAACATTGATCTGTCTGTGTCTTTCAAGCATTTGTTTTTCAGTAGTGTTTCATTGCAAGCAATGTATTTTCAATAATATCTCAATAGAAAAAAAATGCTGTACTGTAGTAGTACTAAATTATTCTATTTATTGGAAAAAAATGTTATGCACCACAGATTTTATTTTTTATTGAAAAATATGTCTTAAATGCATCAAGTTTTTTATCCATCAGAAAATTCTTTTTCAACCAAGTGACTTAGTGATCCCAGTTTTCCAGTAATGACTCTGATAGTGGCAGGAAGATCTGAATTCTCACCTCATTTCAGGATCTCATATAAAAAGGTCTTGTGGGTTACCTCAAAATTCTTTGAGGCTGCTTTGAGTGCCATGACTTGTTTTTTCATGCTCTTTTTTGCTTTGTAGAAAAATTTAAATATAGACGGGCTTGTATCTGATAGAAACAAGGAGTCAAACTTCTGAATTAATTTAAACTGTTGATGACTGATGTTAATATATGGTAGTTGAACGTACTGATGTTCATCCAGTTAAACTGCCTGGATAAGAATAAATTGTTCTGTTTGGAGGAGCCTTTCAGGATTCTGGTCCAGAAATATAATCTTACCTCTTTTAGGAAGAACTTTACTGCCCAACCTAGCAAAAATTATCTTACAGCAAAAAATAACCTTACAGCAGCTCCCAGTCAGTGTAGAGGGTTCAGTCTGTAAACTGGGCAGAAACACCAATTATGTGTAGTGGTTTGGTTCGAAATATCCATTACTTACTTATTTTGCTTCTGTGAGATAAGAATTAGGAGAAAGCAAAGCAGGCACAAAACTTAAAAGAATATAAAGAAGTTTATTAACAGAACTAAAAGAACGGAAAAAAAAAGTCAGACTAAACCTTCAGAACACTTCTCCTCCCTCCACCTTTCTACCTTCTCCCACTGACAACGTAAAAAGACAACCCTTGAGATTTTCAGTCAGTTTACCACCTCTCTAATAGTCTTTTTCAGTTCACTTAGGGAGAGGAGTCTCTCTTGCTCATGCTATGGAGACATCTCCACAACAAACAGTTCTCTCATGGCTTCAATGTCACAGCGAGACAGCCGCCTGGGTTGGTGCTCTGCTCGCATGTGAAAGTCCCTTCCCTTGTCTTACAGCTTTCCCCACAACTGTTTTTGAGGGTCCAATCTTGAGCTAATGGGGTACCATTTTAAGGATGAGCTGTTCAGAAGCAAAGGTTCTCTTCACTTATCTCTGGAAGCATCTTCATCTCTAGGAACAGAGGTCTTTTTCTTCCCTGGGAGCAAAGGGTCCTCATCACTTTCATCTCTCTCTGTTCAAGCTTCTCATCAAATCACGGCTACTTCAACATTTGCTTGTTTCAGCACAGGTACTTCAGCTCATGGTTGTGGTATGAACGCTCCACCCCCCCAATGCTTTCTTGAAATTACAATGGGTACTCTGATGTATCATAATCCATCACCATAGCTTTACAACAGAGTTTCAGCTTCGAGGTTTGAAGCATCTCCTCTTTCTCCTCTCTCGAGGTTTCAGCTCTTCCTTCTTCGCTGACTTTGGTGTCTTTATGGTGTTTTCTTCACGTGCCTTCACCTTTCCCTTTCCTCTGACTCGGGAGAGGATTGATGTCTGGAGGCTTCATCTGTTCTGGAGAATCTTACAGCACTAAGAGAGTTAATCTCACCCAGGCCTTGCAGCTGGAATTCGCCTTTTGCTGTTGGACACCTAATTTCTGCCGGGTGGCGGCTGGAGCTCGTTTTGGTGCAGCATTTTATTTCAGCGGGTGCACTGGGAGGGGCTGGCCGAGCCATGGGGCCGCCTGCACAGAGCAGGGCGGCGGACGGAACAGGGCCGCGAGGCTCCGGGGTGGCTGTCTCCCGGCCAGCCTGGCCTGCACTGAGGGGGCTGCACTGGGTGTCCAGCGAGCAGAAGCAGCTGAGATCTCATCTAAGCCACGCCGTGGCCAACCTGGCAGGGCCATGCCGAGCAGGGCTCAGCCTGGCCCTGCTGGGCCGCGTGGGCCCCCAGTTACCTGTCCAAAAGCCGGAAGCAAGAGAGCTTTCCCGGGCTCTGTTCGTTCTTAAATGTGGACCACAGAGGCGTGCCAAGCTTCTTAAATGGCTTTAGAAATTTGCCAATATTCAAACTAGCCAGTTGATTGGTTCTGTGGGGTCTAGAGGAAGCTGTAAGCACCTCTTTGCAAAGAATCACTTCCGTGGCTGATGGAGCCCTCTTTACTAAAAACCCAAACTGTGCTAAACCATGGCAGTCAGTTACCCAGAAATGGCCCTTGCGAGCTTTTTCTGCCCTCCTGCGGAACAGGAGTCTGGGAGCACAGGGGTGTGTATTCCCAGCCTCTCTGCTACACTAGATTTAGAGTGAAACTGGCTGTCAAATATGTGCCATCTCATCAAGAAATACAATAAAAGAATGATTAACACTGGTACAGGTTGCCCAGAGAGGTGGTAGATGCCCCATCCCCAGAAATATTCAAGGTCAGGCTGCACAGGGCTCTGTAAATAATTTAATTTCCTATTAGAACATCCTGAAAAAAGCTCCAATGTTTTCCATTTTTTGTTTTGGTGTTTGGGGCTTTATGGGGGATACAGAGGTGTTGCCAAACATAATCAAGAACTATCAATATGAATATTTTTTCCATTTAAAAGAGCTTCAGAGAAAGTGAAGGGATAATTAGGATGTTCTGCTAATGTTTGGTAGCAGATTTGCAGTGAGATAAATTATGTTTTATATATCTGCCTTCTTATTTTCCTCATTTTTATATGCTAATGATTATTGCTATGCAGTATTACTTTTGGATTGGAACAGGAAAATTCTAAACAGATACAGAATTGTTTCACTTAGGTTATCTGTAGCAGAAATGTAAGCAGTGGGAATTTTTGTCTCTGATTTATGAGATTTTTGTTGCATGTAAGACATTCGTTGAAGGAGTTGATATCTTATTCTGTAGCAAAATAGAACTGTTAATACTGCTGCTCTTACTTAACTTTCTATGACTGTTTTGTATTAAGAAACAATTATATATATATATATATATATATATATATATATATGTAAACTCCTGTACTGAGCCTATGCAAGGATCTGGCCTGGGAGTATGTGAGGAAAGAAGGTAAAATCTGAATCTGTTTTTCATCACCTCTTAGCTAAAACATTTCTCAGTTTGAAAGTTAGCTTAAACTGCATTGCAAACTGAAAAGGTGCTTGTTTATTTTGCTGAAGTAATTTCAGACTAATAGTGAGTGATTAACAGCATAACGTTACTGATGTTGATTAGGCACTGTACTTACATTTTTCTCAATTTTCAGGGAAACATTAGTTACATTTGCATCTTGTTAAATGAGATAGGAAAGAAGTTCTATGAATTTATTTTCATGACATCATGGCACAGTTAAGATTCTTTAAATAGCAAGGCATCCTATTAGACATGAACGATTTTGAAAATAATTATATCCATTTTAATGAGGGGGAAATACTTTACTGTCATTGCACCGCTGTTCTGCCACATGGTATGTTTGCAATCAGCTTTTAAATTTCTGCCTTCCACACCAAACAGTCCTGAGAGCTCACAGAGTACACGCTGTGGGAGGAGCTCACACCTTCAGTGGTATTGAGAGGAGGCCACACTGCCCTGCCAGTATGGTCTAATTGGAGCAGGGTTATTCAAGAAAAAGGATAAATGTGAAATTCGGTTTTAAGTAGACTTAGAATTCTCTCCATTTTAGCACATTTTTTGGTCAGAGTATGAGGTCTGGTAACACTGCACCTTGAAGGGACATATTAAAAAGATGTTAGGAATAGTATTAAGACTCTGATTTTTATAAGGGGGACTGTAATTTCATCATAAATGATGGAAGGTATGGTTGACACCACTTTCCTGGTGTTTGAGTAACATAATGCATTTAGTGAATACAATGAATTCATTATAAAGAAAATATTGCACACACACTAATTCAGACTGAAAAGCTCTATTTACTCAATTGGAGGCAAGCTTTTCATAAAACAGATGAATAATTTATGTCACTTTTTTGCTGCTAGCTGTTTATATGCCTTCTAGTATCCCATAGTCCTTCTCAGATAACTATTTACAGTTTTATACAGAAAGAGATTAAATGTCTCATTGAAGGTCACACAGGAAGACTAACAAAACCAGGAATTAAACAGAGATCTGTGGTAATTTTCTAGTTTTATATTTACTTAACACAATTTTCTAGCACTTCAATTCTGGCTGTTTGGTTGGGCAATAGCCAAAGTCAAGCCACCTTTCCTAGCTTGACAAGAGATCTGTGTGTTACTGTTACATCTCCCGTGATGACAAGCTGTAATCAGAACCAAAGATTGTCTTAAACTAGACTGTATCATAAACTCATGTGCTTTTCACAATATCTTAGCTCTTTACAAGATCTGATAGAATGTTATTTGATGTCGTTTCAAAATCAAAAGTTATATTTTGTCAGGCATATTTTGTCAGTGAATTTTTCAACAGACTTTTACTTTAAATAACTTTAGATACTTTCTATACTATGCTGAAATATGTCCTCTGAGGAGGTTCATTTGTCTTTTACCTTGCCAATTCAATGATAAAAAAATGAACTGAGAACATAGAGGGAAGAGAATAAAAAGTAAAATTCAAATAACTGTTGCTTTTCCTTACATTGTAATTATTTCATGCTTGAGTAGATAAACAAAAAAACACAGTCCCCTCTTTGTTTTTTTGCAATTTCTGAGATTTAGCAGTGGTAACACAGACACTCTGGGTATTCTTTGTACATTTGGGGAGACTTGAGCATGTATTTTAGGTTGTACTATCCTATTGGAAAAGAATTTATCTCTGCTGAATCCTCTTCAAAAGCAAACCCAAAACCTTGCAATTTTTTTCCTAGCCTTTCTGTTCATCTTAGGTACATGAAGTTGTTAAAAAAGAAGGAATGATTTTTTTTATATATTTTCACATCTGTTCTCATTTCAAACAAACAACAAGTAAGTTCCAGGGCAGGGATTATTCCCCTGGAAGTCAGTTGTGTTTCCAGTATACCCTTCACAGATGTTTGACCTTGCTGCTTTCCTGCCCATAAAAGCCATATTTGCTATAGAACTTCTGGCTCTATGAGAAACAATCCATCAGTTTTACAGATGCTACAAACACTTCAATTCTCTACAAAGTTAACAGTATCACAGTAACTCTCACATTACCAGTTCTATTTTCAAATAATTGACTTAGGAACAAGTATTATTTGGCCCAGCTTATGGCCACATCGGGCCAAGTAACTCATGACACAGAGCTCAGGGCAGGGGAGTGCTCTATGGATATCACAGCAAGCTGTGACCCTGGGTGTAGGTTTCGGGCGGGTTCGGTCGGGACGGAGACGGAGAGATCTCTATAAGCAGGTCTTGGGACACAGTCGGTTTATTGTAAAAGGCGTGGGTATAGGGGCACTGCTCAGAGCTGCCGGACTCAGCTCTGAGCAGGCCCAAGAGAGTAAGCAGGTGAGAGAGAGAGAGAGGGTGTAAGAGCAAGAGTGGAAGTAAGGAAGGAAAGGAATGAAGTGTCTGAAGTCCTGGTTACAATACAATAAATCATCTTCTGTACTGAATATTCTAATTGTCACTAACCAATCTAATACAAGATACAAATCCTATAGCATTTACATACAGCCTATAAGAGTTCTTATATTACCATAGAGTGTTACATCTTAACTTCTAAAAACTACTCTTTGGACCCCTTCTGCTGAGCTAGTAGGGTCTGCTCTGACCCTTGGACCTGCCTGCAAGCAGAGGGTATGTTCCATCAAGAGGGGATTATCTTCAGTGGGCCATACCATTGTTTTCTAGTTGTTCAGTAACTAAGACTTGGTATTTCAAAAGTGGCTTTCATTTCGATGTTGCCTGTAGTTTTCATATTCCCAAAATCTTTTGTCAGGCAATCATATTTACAAGGCTTTCCTGTTTCATCTTCCCCAACACCTGGGCCCTCTCTCACTTCCCAGTTCAGATCAAGGTGGAGACTTTTAGGTCAGTCACAAAGGAAATGTGAAGCTTCATGGTGAGGTCCTTAAGCCCACATTGGCCAGTTTAAAAATACAGGATTAATTTCGTGGAGCATGGATATTACAGACTGGCTTCCATGTCTTGAGTGCTCACCTAGAGGACGAAGTCATGTTTTTTCTACCTCAGGGAAGATGTGATTTTTTGTTGTTGCTATTTTTATTTTTTAATTATTATATTTTTTAGCACAATAGAAAATGTTCCAGACCTGAAGGTCCCACACCCAGAAAAGTCTTACGTCTTTGAGTGTTCTCCCAGGAAGCCCCTGCAAGCTGGGAAATAATGTTAATTAAAAGGTGGTCATGTGCTCTAGACAGGGTTCATCTAATGATAAACTGCTCTAAAATTTGAACTGCTGACTGTTCAATTCTTCCTAAGCACAGATGATCCGACCCAGGCTAAAGGGGTCAGCAACATGAGTGCAGGATGCCAGGGACCATGAGCAGTTGATTAAGGGAGATTTTTTTAAAGCAGCATTTGAGCTTAACGTTTGAGGCATTGCTCCATTGATGTTAGAATGCCTACCTCTGCTAGGAAACCTTTGGTGAAGTTCATATACTAATTTCAGTGTCATTTATATCTGAGTCCCTCAGTGGAAAGACATAAACAATTTTTGAATCTATTCTAAATTGAAGTATTTATGATGAAATACTGAGATTTTAATGATGTCACATTTCATAAATCTAGGTGATGCTGGTATTGTCAAACTAATATTAAAAAGGGAGAAAAATATCTGTCGTCTTTGTCATCATTGCCATCACTTACTCTGAACATTTTGACATAAAAAGACTGATCACTTCCTGAGTGCTCATTTTATCAATTAAATAATGGCAGAAGTGTCATGTAGCTTATTATTCAATACATATAGATACAGTCATATTCAATGTTGTGCAGTAAAACAGTAAATAATTTATCAAGTGACTTGTTTGTGAATGTTCTGTAATCAATTTAGAATTTTCTATGAGTTCCTTATTTCAACTGTATTCTAAATGACTTCCGTGAATTCCGTTGCCAATTACTCAAGCTATAACCTTTTTTGAGAACTGTCAACTAAGGTTGATAGTTTTAATGTCAGTTTCGAGAAAGGAATTTTGCATGTATTAGGCTTCTATTCTTATAAATTCATGACAAAGTCTTAGATTAGAATGCAAATTTTGTGTTTAAATTGAGGGGGTTTCCCCCCAACAAATATTGTTCATTGATGCATTGAGAGCAGTTCATACTGACTGGAACATGGGTAGAAGTTTAACAGGAAAGGACTGGTGGCTGCAGCAAAATGTTTAGCTGTGCAAAAATATTCTATCCAGATCAGCAAATACATGCTTGTCCTAATGCTGCCACCGATAGAGCATAGGTCCCATGTTTCAGTGGCAAGAGCTTTGCAATGTATTTTTAAAGACACAGGATTTTCTTGAAGGGGTTTTTGAATCTGCTGTTTAGAAGGGATAGCAACACTGGTTGATTGTGTGTGAGAGCAGTGTACAATTCTTTTCCTAGTCAGTTTTCACAATACCAGTCAAACTTAATTGATAGGACATCTGTAAATCTATTTATATGTTTCTCATGAGCATAAACCAAAGACTATTTATGCAGTGACTTTTTAAAAGTATAGCAAAATATAACAACTAGAAGAAAATAATTGTTTTGAATGCAGAATTTTAATCCAATTTTGTGGAGAAAACTTCTACTTTTAGTCATTTTGCCATTCACTCATATGTTTGAAAGTGAAAATAGAAACACATGCCAGACTAGTTTGATCAGTTGTGCTGTATCTTTCAGTACCATAAATTAAATCTAGATATCTCAGTTTAAAACACATGACTTTAGACAATATTTTAGTCAAAATGTCCTTTTCTTTTGTCATATATATGTCATTTCAGTGGTTTAACAGTATTGAGGTTATTGGCATAAAAATATTGAGTGTTTTGCTTGTTAATCATTGCTGAAATTACCTTAAAGGCAAGATTAATAGACTCCACACTTTGCTCTAGTCTAGAAAATGAACATAAATCAAGACATGGTGCTTTTCTTCCTCACATCTATGTTAGATATAGAGTAAGCATTTTCTAAATCACTTGGAAATGTTCCTGATTGATGTTAGTGATAAATCCTTATATAATCATGTTGCTTAAAATTTAGGATAAATTCAAAGAATTCTTTGTGTATCACTTTAATTACTTTTCAGAGATTAAAATACTGGGAAAGTATTTTAGGGAAAGACAGAAAAATAATAGAGTATTTTCTCTGTCATCCATCAAGTTATTAAGGTGATAAGAAAAGGGCACTAGAGTCTGTTCAGGGATGTGGAGAATGCAGGTGAATTGTGTAACACTTTGTGGGATTTAGGGATACTCCGTTTGTGTTTGCATGGGCTAGAAACAACTGGAGCTGCAGCTTAAATGCCATTTCAGAGCAAAACCAGCTCTGATCCCAGAACTGGAATTGTCAGTCCTAGCAATAACAGCCCCCATCTTTGCTAGTCTCATAAACATCCTGTGGAAAAACCAGGCTGCAAACCTTTCCAGATTTCCAAAGCAAGGTGCAATATATGTTCCATTCCTTTGATCTAACGTTTGCTTCCAATTTTGTACATGCATTTTAAAAAAGTCACATATACCCCTTTTAAAAGCTCTCCTTGAAAGCGTGGCACACAAGATTACTCTGAGACACACTTGGTTTTCCACTATATTGCACTTTGTAGATTCTGAAAGGGACTAAAAGTACTTTAGGTTGCTAACATTTCTACCACTAATGTAGCTGATGCATTAAAGGGAAATAGATTTGTTCACATCCAGACTTAATGCAGTCTTTTCTTTAAGTGTCCTCCATATGACCCTATAAAAGAGTTCATTTTTTCCTTCATGGGACCTAAAAACAGTGCTGAGTCTTCTGATGGACATTCTTCATTTCAGCCATGGCTTCCATTCCTCTTAGGCTTTTGACCTGAGCTCTGCCTTCTAGCTTGCTCTGTGTTTGGCTTGATGAGTTAGCGCTTCATGCTCTCCTGGTCCTATCTTAAATATTTTTTTCTAACAAAGAGATAGTAAGAATAGTTCTAGGATTTTTGCCAAAAGTAACTTCCAACACTCAAATAAATCAGGAAATATTTCTACCTTTCTTAAAGCTGAAGCTTCCAGATTCCTCAGAGCACAGATTGCATTCCTGAATGTCTACAAGGCACTGAAAAATGTACCTTCACAGAACTGGAAGTCTTTGCAAATCTCACTTCTTCTTTGCTCTGAATAAATGTGGTAGCTTTGCAAGAGACCAGACAAAATGGATTATGTTCATCTAGTCTCCTTAAAGAACATGAGAAAAGATCCAGATAATACTTCCTAATTGTACATTTTATAAATGACCAGCCACTGTGAAAATTGACTTTTAGCTGAATAAAAATCTGGCTTTCCTGTTTTCAACATTGAGGCAATCTCTACTGAAGTTTACAGTACTCAGAATTATTATTTTAATTTCAAACCAAAACTACTTAAAGTCTGTACATTATATAATAACCATGATTTTATGTCACACTGCCACTTTCCAGCTATTCTGTAAACTCCAAACATCTTTTCATGCAGGAGTTGCATCTACCACATGGTTTCAAAATGAAGTGTTCTGTTATTGTACTATGGACAGTGCAGCCTGAAAATTCTTTAATGCAGCAGACATTGAGAATTGCTTCCCTTAGATCAGCAGTGTCTTGTGCTCACTCACTGCCTAATCACTGTGTCTCCTATTTAGCAGCAAAAATAAAGCAAAGCATGAATTAGCAGAAAAACTCAGTCACTGTCCCTTTTAATGCAATTATTGCATTAAAGACCAAAAAACTTTCACAGATAAACGTCATTCCTAGGGCAAATATTGTAAGAAAGGAAGATTAGACAGGCTATAATGTGCAAGCATATAATGACCTGCCCTTGGACTGCCATGCCATCATGTCTAAAACATGTTGAAGTTTCATGAACTTGTGAATGGCACAGGTTTTTCAGTGTCTGAGTGAAATTTCATGAGGCCAGAAATTTGAAGCATTTTTCAAGAGTAACTTATGTAATGAATTTTCAGGTTTTAAAGAGCAAGTTGGGCATGATTGTTTTAGTCCTGTGCAAAGCAGGACTTAAAAAAAAAGGACTTCCTTCTTGAAGGAAAGCATCACAAAATTTTAATATAATCAATCTGTATCACAGGCCTGGGCTAATCAAGATTTTAATTAAAAGTTTTAACCAGCCCATAGTAAAAATATGATGATGATGAAAACTGTGTTGCTATTTTTTACTTTCCTTTGACTAAACTTTTTATGAATGCCAGCTTTTCTCAGTATACTGCAGACGAATTAGTCATGACACAGGTATAAATGGATACCTGAAATGAGGAAGCCTTTAAAACTATGATTTTACAAATACTGCTCCTACTGATTGCTCTGATCCCTACTTTCTTTCAACAGATGGGAGGGAGGTAGTTATTTGTGCACTGTAGAAAAGGGATTAGGAGAACTATGGAGTTTACTTATTTATGGTCACTTCCACAGATTTTACAATTACTGAGCAATGCATTGAAAGCCTCTGTGCATAATTCACAGGCTCACTGAATTTTCATCTTGAGTTTATTCTCTGTTTACCAGAAGCTGTGAATTTAAACTCCTTTTTAATAATACCCTTTGCAAATTTAATAATAAATAATATGATAGTCTGCCAAAGCATATAGGACATCATATTGCCATGCTGAAGAAATTAGACCACATATAAAAAAAATCTGTGTAATGGAATTTTTGGTCAAATGAAAGAATGCTTTGTCTGCCACCATAATAAAGCCTTTTTATGTTGAGATGAATGTCAGAACAGGTTTATATTTTCTCAAAGTTACTGTGTTTAATCTTTTTCGGTACTTCACAATAAGTAAGAGACTGTACTCAGAATGAATATATAATTCATTTTTCTGACCCTGCTAATGATTTGGCAAGTTTGAAATCTCAACTTTCTTTTAAATTAGAGTTCCATTTATTTCAATTTTTGGTATTCTCACTGGTGTAAGGAGAATCTCACTTAGCTGTAAATCTTATTGCAAAATCAAATAATATTCTTTCATCCTCAGCCTTACAAATTTTAAGGTGTTATGTTGATGTCCTGCCCTTTTAGGTAATATTTGTTTCAACAACTGAAATAAAAGCTTCTGAAACCTGGAATCTAATGATGATAGGGATGCAAACTGTATTGCACAGTACAGTAACTGTTGTGTTCACAAAAAGCCCATAACAGGCTGAAAGTGCCTGTTTTCATTCTGTTTGTGTTTCTGTTAAACTATAGAAAATAATATATTCTCCTGCAGCTTCCTGAGCCTTGTACATTGTGGCTGTGAACAAATGACCTATTCCTACTAGTTCCACTTTATTGTTTCTCAGATTCACTGCTCATGCTGAGAAATACAGATCCCATTTACCTCTTATATAAATCTCTTTTGCGTATTTTTAAGTGATTCTGTTGATTTAATTGGTGAAAGGGACTTATCAGCAAGGGCCTTGTCTTCATAAGAATAATTCTTCAAAAACACCATGTTTTGGTGAATTGGGAATGTCCAGAGGTTTCCTGCCTGGAGGTCAGGACCTCAGTTTCTTGATACTTACATAGCTCAGCAGCTGTAATCCTTGTTATGGTATTGCAAATGAGTGAATTTAAAATATTAGTGTCTCTCGCTTGCTAATCCTCTATGTCAAATGTGAAATACTAAAAGTGCATTTTAGACTTCAATTTTTTCACCTAAAACATAAGTTTTAGTAGTCCATTGCTTTGAAATGTGTCCTATTTACAAAATTTAGCGCACAATAAACACGTACATAAATAGATGGGTTGGGTCCAAACAGCAACATGTAGCACCCGAAGCAATATCCCACTATGTATTGCTTGTTTTCCTGCTTACCTCCAGATCTGCAGTTTGGGAAAAAAGGTAGACATACTCTCTGGCAAACCGTTGGAGAAAGAAAAGTAAATTACAAAGTTAAAAACCCCTTCCCGAAAATACACTGCTTTAGGCAATCTCAGCTTTAAGCATAAGATTTGATACGTGAAAGGAATTGTGTAAACATGAGGGAACATGTGGTCACCAAGGTCCAAGGAGTAAAAACGTTTAACACCTTAGGGATTGAAATACTCAGCTTAAATTGTATTTGGAAGCAATGTGGAAGGCACTGAAAAATCTCAGGTTGTATTTTCCACTGCTCTGCCTTTCTCTAAGCTGCTGAAATGTAGTAAATATGGCAAACACAAGGCAAATGTAGTGAATGACATGAAGAAAACAATTTAATATCTATGTTACCTAGTGCAGTACTTTCCATTGCAAAATATGAAATAAATTTATACCCATCAAAACAAAATCCCCATGCTGAAAGTCCTTTTACTGAATCATGTATAATCCTACGCTGAAAATTTGGACATGATCCTTTGTGTTTCTATTTACAGCTCTTTCACTTGATTTTGATTGCTTCTAACTTAAAATTTTAATACCTAGTATAGGTTTCTCATGATTAAAACTACCTCAAAAAAGATTTTTAACAGAGCCTTTCTTTTATCCCACCACAACTCCAGTGTTGATCTGTTCCTCTGTGACTCATCTGTCTCCTGCGTTTCCTACTAAAATCTCTTCCTTTAATTTCTGCATGGGAAATCATTTGGGGTTCCAGCATTTTGAACAAGGATGGGCAGTAGTATTGTTAAGCTGGAATGGCTTTGTGGCTGCCGTCAAGCTGGTTTCTGACCTTTGAAACGTTGGCTCCAGTAACAGATTTGGGAGATCTACACAGTTCCCTTAAGAATCTGCTATTTTCATAAAATTAATAAGATTCTGTCCATTAATCACTCTTTCAAGCTCATGTGGACACATCAGTCAAGATTAAGCAGAAAACTGCTATTCCCATGAATGTTTAGGTTTTGGGTGGATCATTGCTAGCAGAATTTTTTCATGAATTTTAAATTAAAACCATCTTTGTTCAGTTTGGAATTTTGATGTTTTGGCATGGAAGACAGGAAATAGAGAGCAATTAGCATTGTTGTTATGTTGTATAAGCTTTAAGAATTTTTTATTCTCCTCTAATCACTTGAGACATATTCTGCCCTCATCTCATGTGGTCTGTTTTCCCTCAGACTGGACAGTTGTCTTAGTGGTTTGTGGACAGAGATAAAGGATGTGAAGTAGCTGCAAATCCCTTCAGGTTACACATGAATGGCTGACATGACAAGCAAGCACAGGAGGTATGCTGTGCTCTGCTGTGTGTAAGAACAATTTGGAAAGCAAAAAAGCAATCCCAATTTAGACACATTTCACCAAAATTTATGCAAAAGAGCTTGTCAAAAAAGACAGTTCCCTACAGTAGAACTAAGACTATTTAAGTCTGTAGGTTCTGTGCATTCGGGATATCCCAGGCATGATTGCCAGTTATGTGCTGCACCACGACCTTTACCACAGCCTGCCAAGGTCTCTGGACATGCTGCAGGACATTGTGTTCCCAGTGGCAATTGAATGATGGCTTACAGCAGTTTGTTTGCTCTTTCATTTGATGTAGTAACTGTGATTTTCTAAGTGTCATGCAGCCATAAAGAAACTCCTATCAGCATCCTGTTTAAATTAATTTTCATTTTGTGAATAACATCTTTTTATGGGTCACTTTCAGTGTGGTGACTATCATTGGAATAACTGGCTAGTATTAATAATTACACTGTGTGGAATGAGAATTTTTCAGCTTTGTCTTTGGGATTGCACTTGCAAATCCTTCAATGGTCGCAGCTGTATGCTGCCAATGAGCAGTGTGGTGTGAATCTCCATTTTTGGCTTCTAATGTGAATTTTTTTTGAGGGATCTTCTAAGGTGGGGTGAGGAGGGGTTCATTTGGAAGATTTTATGTTTTAAAACACCACTATGATCAAAACTGTTTTCATGCAATGGTTATACTCTGCTCTCTGATATCCTGTTGAGAGTAAATGATATGTAAGAAAAGAGCAAGATCCTAGAGCATGAAAACTACATTGTACTTCTACTACTCACCAAAGAAATGCTGTTAATAATTGTGAAACATAGCATTTATTTCACTTGAACCTGGAATGATATACAGCAATGCTTCCATGTTCACAGAAAAAGAAATGTCTTTCCATCTGTTTCTGTTAGAGACAACTTGTAGATAGTGTTGATTTAATATGTTGTGGTCTAGGGTTTTTTTAATATAGCTTAGAAGTAAAGGCTGTGTTAAAGGACAATGGCTATGAAAGAACATTAAAAGAGACCATGAGTTTCTGCTACAAAATGCTGTATTCTTAGTGATGACAATTTCAAATATTCTGGTATACAAAGAAGTGCAAAATTATCACAGCAAGACTTGAGGCCATAAGTAGAAATTATATCCTTTACTGGTTTAAGAAAAACTGTATGAAGTGCTTTCTGTTTCTTCTTGTCAATAACATAAGAGGTAAAAAAGAAAAATAGAGCTATTTTCAGAATTCTAAATCTAGCTATTAGATAAACAAGTACCCTACCTTTCTCATTAGGTGTTTAGAGGTTTTAAATGAAAGAAAGCTTGAAAGATACTGCTACTTCTGCTTGAAGAAATGTGCTAAATGCACTAAAGCCCAAGACAAAGCATAGAAAACTGTTTTAGAGAGATGAACAACTTTACACATTATTTTAAAAGTTGATTACTTATCTGCCTTCTTGATTTATACATAAGATAGGAATTTTTCAGTTATTTTGTTTCTTATCAGAAATAACCACTCTGTCAAAGATATGCTCTAGTATTGACAAACCCTTTAGAAGAGATGTCTATACTCAGCCTTAGTACTGCTTACTCTTACTGTCTGAAAGAGGGAAAAAATTATTTCAAGATCTATCTTCATTTTTATTCCTGGACATAGCATTAAAAAATACACAGCCCCTTGAGGGAATTCAAACAATTTTGATCTATCCTCAAAATAGGCACGTAGATTTTCTGGATACAATAAAGAAAATCTCATATTCAGTTGAATCAGCCCCTTGCATATTAGGTTAAAGTCCCATTTCTTCAAAGCAGAAGATAACATTTTTTTTTTCTGTCTATCATGGAATATTGCTGTGTTTGGAAAGCTGCATGGTCTGCATTCTGTCCAGGGAACGGGGAGATAAATAATAGACCAAAGAGCTAGTTTGCTGCATATGCATGATAATGTGGAGAATTATGAGCAGTTTCTGTTTTTCTTTTATGTGGCTTCCTATCCCAAATTTATCAGAAAATGTGTTCTAACAGAACAAGCAGCATTGTTTTGTTTGTTGCATTAAACCTTCAAACTGTAATATCTTTCTTGATCTTGGGTTTAGAAGCCTTGGAACCATTTCTGTAGCATTTTGAAATGTAACTGTTAGACATATCTTTAGATTTTTACAGTGATTTACAATCACCTTCATTCAAACAGAACTATCACTTAAAAGAGTTTGTACCTTGCTCATGATTAAGGACTTCAAAATCTGTCTGAATTTGTGTTTTCTTCTCTCTTGGAAATTTTATATTTCTGTCTGTCATCATAATCTCTAAAAGACTATTCCTCTTATCATGCAACACCAGCAGCTTATCTATTAATCTTGTTAGAAGTTTGACTTTGGAGTATCATTTCCCATAAAGGTACCTTGTACGAATTTCTGTGTCTTACACTGGATGTAAACTGTCATTTTACCATAGCAATATAATTTAAGAAATATTTATTAGTCAGTCAAATATTTCAAATTTATAGCTTCTGTATTCCTACTTAATTTCAGCCACTTCTACAGTATTTTTTTAAATGGCGTTTCATTAATCTTTCAGAAACACTGTCTGAAATACTTGGACATTTTCCATTTATTCTCTGTTTTCCTCTTTCTTTTCTTGACATTACTGAAGTGATGAATGCCAGCTCCACATCTTAGCAAACTCCTAGCAGAAAATAAAACCATGAAATGGAAGCATTTCATTCCCCTGGAAAAGAACTCCAGTAAGATAAACAGGTGTGAGCACAAAGCACATTCACCTGCAGATGTGCACTTCAGTGTGTTTCTCCGTACCTGATTTAGGTAGCTGGATTGCAGTCAAGTGCTCTTGTTCAGCTGTGCTTTTTCTTGTGTCCTTGTGTTTCTGGGATTTTAAATCTATGTAATCAGATGACACTGGAGGTTATTCTTTTAAAGGTGGTAGCTACCTTCAACATGCTACATATAAACTGCTGTGATTTGCTGTACATTGGTTCTTCCCATGGTTCCTACAATCTGAAGAAACATATTAGTGGCAACATAAGTCACAGTGAAATTCAGTGCTTTTAGACCTTGATGGTGCTGAAGCAAATAAAGCAAAAGTAAAATAATGTTGCAATACCTTTTAATCCTGTTGTCCTGTAGTAAATGTGGAGTTTTTTCTAGCTGTGTTTTAAGAAGCAGATGTCTATTTACATAATAATAAGATTTAGTTAGGGTTTGAGAAAGAAAAATGAGTTTTACAGTTTTACAGTGTGATTAATATATGTGTAAAGAATTAGATAAAACAAACCAAGCCAACTTATGATTTACATCTTATTTGTAACAAATTCTTTGTACTCGAAGCAGTATCATGAATGTAAAACAGTATAGCTAATTTTCAGAGGAATGCATAAAGGTGCACCTCATCTATAGCAAAATATCCCCCTAACATCTTCAGGAACTAAGATCAACTTGTTATAGATTTTATTCTCTCACTAGCCAATTTGTATGCTGTTTTGCTCCTGTCCATATGTTAACTCAGAACTGGAGGTGACAATAATATCCACCATAGACAGCACAGGGCTACCATTTCAGCCTGAAACCAAACTTCAGTGGCTTGCTCTTTCCAAATCCCACCCAAAGAACTGCTGTTATTTCCATGTCTTCAAGACAAACTTTCCTTGGATGTCCTTCTCCTTTTCCTATGTCACACTGCAATTACAGCAGGTTTTCATTTGTAATTTTATTTGTTGTCTGTGCAGTGCACCTTTCCTCTGCAGCAGGATTTGGTTGCAGGAGTCTGAAAAAGCTGTTTCCAAGAGCCAAAGGTGTGAGGAAAAGCAACACTGAGAGGCACAGGACAGAAAAGAGCACGTGCATTGTTTTGCGTAGAAAATCCAGATGCTTCTCTCTGTTAAAATTGTGTCCTTTATAAAAACAAATTTGATGTGAGAACATTGTGACATTTGCTTCATCTGTCTAAAAATAATTGAAGTCTCCCAGTCCTGCTCTGATTTCTGCCCTTGCAGTTTAATCTGCCTTAGCATTTCACAGTTTTTTGCACCTGGTCAAGTTGTCACTGTTACAGGTCTAATACTAATCTTCTTTCTACTTAAGTTCGGAATTTGAATCCTTGATACAGGTAACTTATTTGCTAGGCCTTCTTTAACATAGGGCACTTCTCCAGCAGTTATTTACTGTCTTATCTCTATATATTTGTTGATACCAGGCGTTTCAGCTCATTATTTTCCTTATACCAAGTTTCTGACATGCCTATTGTGCCAATGCCCTAATTTAAAGCCTGATGTTCCTAATCACACTCCTCTCTTACTTTTTTTCCCTACATTTCTGTAGAAACATACACACAAAGAACCTTAACTTACTTAAGCTCTCCCTGTATAAAACAAAGAAGCACAGTTTATTATGAGGGGGGTGGGAGTGTTTTCGTCATAGAGGTTAAACCTGTGTGACTTTGGAAGTTAACTAGAGTCTTTGCAGCTGAAGTATTCTGTAATGTTTTTGTTTGCTCTTTGTCTCATCACACTTAAGATTTCAGGAAGATAGGAGTACAGAGGGCTACAAGTCACAGAAGAAAATATGTCCTCACCTGGTGAATGGCTGACTGCAATGTGACTGTTAACATCCAGGATGAACTTCAGCACTGATACTCCACGTCAACACTGTTTTAACTGATCTTCCACAACAGAAAAGCAAAATCAAAGGAAAATTATGTTGAACCATATCAGGAGAGCCAAGCAAAAAGAACATGTTCAGCTGTTTCACAACTGACCTGCTGTTTGCAACAGCTCCGTTGCACGTGCGCTTACAGCTCCCAATGGTCAGAAACTGCAGGTTCACTTCACATTTCTCTTTTAGTTTATCATAAATAAACAAAAGCCTGACAGAGCAAGATTTGTTAAAACAGAAATAGTAAAAGTCATATGGCAACAGTCATACTTACAGTGTTTTAAATACACAAAGGAAAGAAGAAAATACCAACCCAGTAGAGCAGAATGCTTGCTTTATTTTGTTATGTTATTCTAATCCTACTCTCTGTTCCTATAACTACTGACAAACATGTGTCCTCTGACAAGCAGAGAAGATATTTTCTAATTGATTACATTGGTTTTAAAGGAAAACATTATTTTCATTATTTTGATGTAGCAACAAAATATAGAAACAATTCTAGGATCCAAATTAATGCTGAGCTACCTTGAATATACAACCACTGTAATAACAAGAGGGCAATTAAACATGTACATGAACACACTCTTTAATTTAAAAAGGTTTTGTCCTAAAAGAAATTAGCTTACTTCTAACATTTAAGTTATAATCCAGATGCTTAGTTTTCATAGTTTGTTTACTGATTTTAAATGTCATGGAGTTTTGGCATTATGGTGAATTTTTCCAATGGAAAGACTCAATTAAGTACTTTTTAGATACCAGTAAAAACAAAAGAGATTTTTTTTCCCCAAAGCTGCATTACTGAACCCTTTTTAAAAAAAACAAAAAACTGTTGTCCATTGACTATTTTTTACAGTAATTTGTTCTATAAGAAGAGCACAATAATCTAGACAGACTTCACTTTTAATTTAGTTGTGAATTTTAGGCACAGCTTACAGTGAATTAGACTTTCAAACATACACAGGCCTGTGTTGATGTCAGTAAGACCATGTGCAAATGCAGAGTTGCCCCTAAATAAATTAATCTCTGGATTTTTTCCTGCTATATGCTATTAGGCAGAAGTAAATCAGTATGCCGTTAAAAGAACTATAGATATTTCCATTTTGTGTGATAATTCTAGCTAATACTAGAAAGTGACTTAAATAATCAATATTGTACATGACAATTGTGGAAAATTTTGAAGAATTAAAAAAAAAACCTATTCTGTGCATAGTAACATGGGAGAAATCATCATAACTGTTTCCCCCAACAATAGTCATCCTTTCTAATATACAGAACTTTGGAAGGTTCTTAAGAATTTCTGTGTTGGATGTGGGTCTCCATTCAAATAATAAAGGAAATTGATGCAGTGCTCTCAAACACGTATTGCATGGGTTTATTACATTGTCATCTGCGCTTCGTGGCTAAGAATGGTTTTTACATCTGTTCCTTCTATTGACATTACTGTATATTAAATTTCTCTCTTTGTCTCAGCTGGTATTAATAGAAAGTCATGGTTTGGTTGAAATATTCTCAATGATCTACTGCTGCTCACATATATTAGCACTGCAATAGTCATCTTCTAAATCTTTAGCTTTTTTCTTCCAAATCACATTTCTGAAGATCAGGCTGCTTCAGCCTGATTATTTGAGCAGTTTACATTTCAGAGCTTGTTCTGCACAATACCCACTCTGCATATAAAGATCCAGGTTTCTATGCTACAAAACAAAAAGCTATGAGTTCCACATAACGTTATCATTTGAGCTCTTCTTCCCAACTATTTGACATTTCATATCCTGAAGGGCAAGCCTGTGATTAGCTATGTACTTCTAGAAGTGTAGCTATGTATGTTGTGTACTTATAGCAGGTAAGGGTGCTTATCTATAAGTGTAGTTAAATGCAGAGACACACCAGCTTCATTTCAAACTCCTCTAAAAATACTGAATTATTTTTTCAACAGAACACTGTTTCAATTTTAATGAGGTCGCCTGCACGCTCATATTTCACTACTGTATTCCTGTAAGTGGAGTAAGCTGCTCCTTCACCTTTTTTTATTCTTGCTTTTTTATGATTAGCATTCTTATCTCTTTGGGGACTATGGTACAAAATTAGTAAGACCATAATGATGCCTTTGTGTCCATGTTCTTTTAAAATGCGTATCTTTGCCAAATTTAAGAACCTTCAGTAACACAATAATTAGTGTTTCTGTCATATTTACTCTATCATCTTAACACCAGCAATGTAGGCACATGCAGTGGAAGCATCTTTGGTAGCTCATGCATAAGAATGTGGGACAAAGCATCACTGAATTTTTACCTTCCACTTGTAATAGGTGTTGATAAGGCTTCACTTATGTGGTGACCACTGCTTCTCAGGAGCATTGTCTGTTTAGCATATCTTGGAGAAAGCTCCCTCTAAAACACAAGTGGGATTTATTTGTAGTATAGAAAGTTCTACTCTGCAAAAAAAAAAAAATAATTGCCAGCAGGATGAAGCTGCAGTTTGCTTTTTTAATTCCTTTAATTTAAGAGCTTGAGGGAAGAAGCAGATTCTAAAATCTTTTAAAATAAAAGCAAATAAACAACTTCCACCTCCAGACCCCCTCCCCCCAAAAAACCAAAAAAAACCCCAAAGCAAACAAAACAAACAAACAAGGAAAAAATAACCCCCAAAGTACAGGAAAAACTTTTTGTGTTTGCAGTAGTCTGTCTTGTACAAGACTGTACTATTTGGGGGTTCCCAATAGCAGAAAACCCGTAACATTTTTTTGCTGTACTTTGACACACAAGAAAGACTGTGTGACCAAGGTCATGTCTTCATCCATGAGAAACAGAATCTTCTGGCCAAGGCTAGAGAGCAAAATTACCACCCATATTTGTTACAGTGGGGATACTGTAACACAGTGTATCAAACCAGGAGTCCCATGGAAAGCAAATATATATGGACCTATTCTTGATAGATGTTTCAGAGATGTTTATTTCCCCAACCACAAGGCCGGGATCTGCCGAGGAACTCCTCAATCACGGGACCCGAGGGTCCTTCTGCCCGCTCAGGGGAACACAAACCAACCAATGGGGACGAGGCTGCCCAGGGGCAGGGAAACCCCGTGTCTGTGCCCTCAGGGCCCCTCTCCCAGGGCTACATGGGAGGGGGAGGAGACCTCGACATTTCACCCGTATATTTTTAACAAAAGAGATGTAAAACTTAACATGGAAAACAACAAGAACAGTTTCAAAACAAAACAAGCCACCCTCCTAAGTCTTTAAATGTCCAAACAGATTCTCTGGAACATCTTAAGGCTGACAGAAGGGAGACAGAACTCTCTGAGCATGCTTTGTGGGGAAACTGAGGCAGGAGAGGGTTTAATTTCTTCCTTCCCCCTTTTTCATCCCCCCCTCGGCATTGGAGAGGAATTGTAGGGAAAGGGAATTGTATAGGGAAGCCATGGGGTGAAAAACGGATTAGGAATAAACTGGGGATGGGGTAAACTTAGGAAGGGGTTCATATTGGGTATAGGGTAAAAGGGGAAAGTAGGCTGTGGGTAGGGAAGTTGCTGGGAGGGATATTGTTTATAATTTTGTGCATAACGGCTGCCTTTGACGGGAATACCTCCAGGCCCAGTGACATTCGCTGCTTGAAAACCCTTCTTTCCTTGCACTATATCAAATTGTACAACTTCCCCATCTCCTACACTTTGCAGGTAATTTTTAGGGTTATTCCTTTGAATGGCAGTTCTATGGATGAATAAATCTTCCCCTGTATCATCTCGTGTTATAAATCCATAGTTGTTTTTTACATTGTACCATTACACAGTTCCTGTGACTTTTGTGGCTACAACTTCTATCACGTGCTTGCGTGTTCGTCGTGGCTGCCGGTCCTGCGTGGCCGCTGCCTCGCCAACTCCAACGTCTCGGCCGGGCCCCCGCCTTGTGGCTGCTCCGCGCTCTCTGAGCGGCGCTGCTCCGGCGCGTGTCTGGGCTCTGCGCGGCCCCGCGTTGCCATCGCCGCTGGCTCCACACCCTGTGAGCAGTTCCGCTCCGCCAGCTCCACGCTGCTTTGAGAGCAGCCCCATTTCAGCTCGGCGCTGTGCGGCTTCTTGTGTCGCTGTGGAAACCGCCGCTTCTCCCTCCACAGGGCTCTCCGAGCCGTGTGCTCAGAGCGGGCTTCTATGCTGACCCCTGGTTCCTGGCCGCTCATGGCCCACGGCACCCGCGGTGCCTGCAGCATCGCTCCCTCACTCGCGGCCGCGTGGCCGGGGACCCCGAGACAGGGATGGGGTACGCAAAAAGGTGCGCGCTCCCGAGGGGGCCGGGCGCATCCAGCGCAGGCACCTCCGCCAGCACGGCTGCAGTCACGCGCTCCTGGGATGGCGGCCGCGCGGTCTCAGCCACAGGATTATGGCCATCCTCTGCTCTAGGGGTAATGGGACCATACAAATGCTCCTCAAGAGCTTCACTGACCACGATGGATCCACGCAGAGGTTCAATCACTAATGCATGTTTTGTTTGATCCTTCATCTCCAACAAGATCTCGTGCCAAAAGCACTCGTGATAAGCTCTAGGATTTTCAGGAGGACTAATATCAAAAAGTAAGTCTCAAGAAATATAGAAGAAACTTTTGAAAAGCCAGTTAAAAAAAATGTTCTAGATCTCCCGGAAAAAATACTTTCTTGTTTTGTTGTTCAAGGATTCCTTTAACTTCTAGATACATTTTTTTCTGTGGCTCAGAGAGCCACATTTCCCACAATTCTTCCATAGTCCAGAGAAAATATCCAAACCAAGGTGAGAAGAGAGAGATCTAGAGCGGTTTTTACTCACGAATTTTCTGTCCTTAGGGATCGGTGTCTTGCCAGCAATTCTCCACCATTTGCTATAGTGCAGATACTGCAACACGCGTATCAGACAACAAGGCCCGTGGAAAAGAAATATATATGGACAGATTCTTGCTAGCTGTTTCAGAGATGTTTATTTCTCCAGCCGCATGGCCGGAGCTCTGCCCAGGAACTGTTCCAGTCACGGGACCAAGGGTCCTTCTGCCCGCACAGGGAACACAAACCAACCAATGGGAACGAGGCTGAGCAGGGGCAGGGAAGCCCCGTGTCTGTGCCCTCAGGGCCCCTCTCCCAGGGCTGCATGGCAGGGGGGAGACGCCAACACATATTCACATGCAATGGGAAATGCTGGCAGTATTCTGTGACCAGGGCATCAAAATTAACAAAGATTCTGCAGCTAGGGGTGTCTTTCAACACTTTCAACAGTACAAGTCATTAAATTCTTCCAGGACTGACTCACCCCCAGACCTGTTTCATTTAGGGACTTCCATCCCTCCCACTTTTGGATGCTTAAGGTATCCTTAATTGTCATCATTGTTAGCACCATGAAATAGTGAACAAATTGAGTTAATTTTGAGCTGTTCAGAATTTATAGTCCAGCTGTGATGGTTCAAGTCAAGACCTGAATATCCTGACACATGTATTCTGTATGTAGTAAAAGGTTGGCAGCTTTGGAAAAGAAAATGTTGCCTAAAGGAATACAGATTTGAGGAAAGGTTTTCACAAGCCTCAAATTGACTTAAATGCTCAAGAATTGCTTTAAAACATGATTTACCAGTAT
Source organism: Corvus cornix cornix (assembly GCF_000738735.6). Taxonomy (NCBI): domain Eukaryota; kingdom Metazoa; phylum Chordata; class Aves; order Passeriformes; family Corvidae; genus Corvus; species Corvus cornix. The sequence goes on along the minus strand of NC_047058.1, from coordinate 11,053,275 downwards.
ATACACCTGAATGCGGGGTCCCTGGCCAACAATTTAAACATCATTTTTGACCTCAGTGTATAATTTAAGGGCCATAGTAAATGTAGCCAAAAAAATGAAGGGCAGCTTGCATTTTCGTAACTTGGTGAAGATTTTATTCTTACAGACACAAGATTCTGTTTTGATTCTATCACTTTTTTTTTTCTTTTTCTATAAAAATGTTCCCTTTCATATATATAGTACTCACATTGTGATGTCTGCAAAATACTGATATTTGCCTAATCTAAACTGCTTCATTTGCAGTCTTACCTGAAAAAAAAGTTTCAGTGTATGACAAGTGATCTATCTTAATAATTATCTCTTCAGTGTGCCTTATGGTGAATAATCAGCTTGTTTCAATTTACCCCGTAAAATATATAAAGCAGTTTTATAGAGAACTTGTCTCAGAACCATCTCAGGAAAAGACCCTTCAAGTGTAGTTGCCTCACATGGTGAAACTGTTCCTCAGAACAAAACTGAAATAAGTTATAATTGTTCATTTCACATTTTTAAACTTGTCTGCCTAGAGGGGACACACAGCTGTGGTGAACATGAAAATATAGATGCTTATGTGAATGATTTCAGATTAGCAAGTTCATGTATAGTAGATTAATTGAGAAATGTTTGGATGTTGTCTTTAAGACCCAGGCAATTGAATGTGGAGCAGGTAAACCTAAAAGGTCTGCAAAGGCAATCTTTCTAAATCCTTTTTTTGTATTTTTATTCATTTTGATAGCCAAAACGCACCTAATCCCACCAATTCTTGTATAAGATGAACTCATTTCTATTCAGCTCTAATTTTTTTTTACGTTTTCCTATTGAAATTCAGGTCTTCATACATCTTGACCTTTTCAAGAAAGCCTGCTTCATTGTGAATTGTGAGTGCATTAGGAAGGTAAACACATTCGGTACTTGTTATTCAATGAGTTTGGATTTAGAAAGTCATTGTCAATAGGTTAATCCTTTTGTACAGACAGTCTCTTTGGCTAAGAGGCATCTTAAACAAATAAAGGTTTTACCAAAATGCTAATTTTTCACTCTTTCTGTCAACTGTCAAAGAACAAACCTCAGTGGAGGTCTTAAAATTGGTTATTTCTAGTTTATATTCACTTCATGTCAGCACAGTTTGAAAAAGAACTTCTGTATACAGAAGCCTAGTCACAGGCTATTTGTTACTCTGCCCAAGAAATCATTAAAACCTAGGATTTTCTTGGAGTGTTTTATGAGGCTGAGGGAACGGATAAGTTTATCTGGGTTCAACAAATATTTATAAATACCATGAATAAAAAGGATACCAAATTCAGCTGCAGATTGGGTAGGCACTTAAAAAGAAAAGAACATAACCCTGATCTGATTAAAAGTCAAGTGTCTCTTGAACTGCATATCACAGTATCAAGTTGATATATTTTAGACTATTGGTTAAAATGTGAAAGTAGAAATTAGGTATTCTGAGAGAGAATTGCAATAAAACATCTCCTTGCAAGAATTATGTGGGCAGAAGTTCTGCAATAAATAAGGTGAGGCTGTATGTACAACTTTCGTTTTACTGGTTATTGTAAGCCCTTTCACTGCTTCACAGGCTTCCTACAGGTCCTATATTTCTGTTTATTTCTACATCAGAAATGACAGACAACAGGACTGCAAAGGAAAATGTCCATCCACTCAAGCAGACATTAAGAGAGCCCTCGTGAAATACAAATGCCAGAAATTGTCTGAAGTTTCCTGGATCAACAATCCACTGAAACACAACCTGCACTCATGAGTCAGAGCCACAGGAGACCAAGTTTAGTGAAGATACTCTTCACTGGACCTCTTTCTGGATGTTCTTCACCATGAGCTGTGATGATGCCCCATGTAGATGATGCCCCCTACATGCCCCTGAATGTGAGCATTTTCTGTTCACTTTCAGGGGGATATCCCAAAATTTTCAATGCCCCATACACATTTTTCCTCTTTTCCAGTGATGACATACATCTTTTCCAGAAAAGGAATGAGTCGGTAGGGTCCTTCTAGATTTCCTTACATGAAAACAGGGCTTTTTCACATTAAGTTCTTATCTAATTGGTGGTTTTGCATTAAACATCCTATTTTAATCGGTACTTAAACAGCCAAATGGAGCTTTCTCCTTAAAATCTGCAGTACTTATAAATTTTGTCTTAATTAATAGTGTGTTCATAATAAAATATGTATTTATTGTGAAGTTTATGACTAACAGTGCTTCATTAAGAGATTGAAGGTATTAGAATGGTACATAGTATCTGACCAACAAAATAAAGAGCAGTTCCTCAACTGCTTCAGTAAAGTCCTATGGGTTGAACACCAACTGGAACAAAGTCAGGTGACATTTGCTGCAGATGTGATCTATTGCTTTGTCTTCCATCAGTCTTCATGATTTATGTTTTTCTGGAGCTGTTCTTGCCAGATTGACATTTATATATCATTTTTTAATATACTTCATATTCACATGCACGTTTAATTTTTTATTAAATAGTCAGGACTTCACAGAGTATGGCTGGCTGAATGCTAAATGATTGACTAATTTGAGGGATAATTATATGGATTTAGCAGGAACCAGCGTGTACCTGCTCAAAAGTCAAAGTGCATACCTGAAACTGTATTGTGGAATTTGGACCCAATTAATGAGAACAGTCAAGAAGGTGCCAATGCTTCTGGGAATAAAAATATGCTTCATTTTGTGTCTAAAATATTTTTGCATGCCAGTAGATAGAATTTAAAGATGGTATCTGGGCATGCTTTGTTTTCCCAAAGACCTTTATGTAGGTCTTTGGGATATAAAGCAAAGATAAAATGCTAAATAGCATAGATTGCCAGATGGTTGTTCCACTGTGTCAGGGAATATAGTTAAAAAAAAAAAAACAACCAAACTTTTGAAAACTGGTCTCTAAGTAGTTCAAATGAATGTGCAATGTTTCTCTTTTATAAAGTCTTGAAAAATGCTTAGCTTCCATCAGAATAGAATACAGTAAATAATTTTATTAATTCCAGAACCACTGACATTCTGCTCCACTATTTTGTTATGAATTTATTTGACAGGTTTTTCTGGAGATTAATTACTGCAAATACATTAGTAGCTTCCTACAGTAAAGCTGAAGGATTTATTGATTCTGTTCTTTCTCTTCTGTCTATCTCTGGAACTGTGTATTTGATAATTTTCATATTCTTTCAGATTTCCAAACAAGACAGGAAATAACAACGCAAGAAAATAACAGGTCAGACCCAGAGCTGACACACTGAATGCTGGTGTAACTTTTAGCATGCTTCCCCTGAAAGAGAAGATGAAGGAAGGATAAGCAGATTTCTTTGTCCCTGAAACTGCTGTCCTTGGGCAGGCATGTTTTTAACAGCCCATATAGCATCAGGGTACGTTCAAAAAGTGCTTCTTCATCTATAGTGTTAGATGAGGAAAAAATGAATAACTTGAGCATGGTCATAGGCACAGTACCAGCCTGAGGTGTGGGAGTACCCTCTCAAGGAAGTAATAAGGCTCCTCAAATTATTACGTGCATTTAGAAAAAAAACCACAAAACATGATGCATTCCATCATTTTGAATGTATTTATTTAATTACTTATTTTAAATGCATGCACATAGGTCAGTGTAGATATATACATATATATACTTCTTGTTGTTGTTTTGGTTTTCAGTTTGGGTTTTTTTTTATTTGCATGAATTCAGCCAATAGCTTTTAAACAACACGGAGACAGGAGAAAATCAGTGGGCTGTTGTTTTGAATCTGTGGATTTCTGAGCATGATTAAATGGACAGTAGTCTGATATTTGTTCTGTATGATTGTTTATTCATGGGAACAGTGCAAGGTCTTGTGCTTGCATATCATTTTTCAGATCAGGCACTGTACATTTCCACAGATTTGATAGAGGCATAAATGCACCATGATAAAAAAAAAATATATTATGTAAATAACTGTAGAGTTCAAAAAGTACATGTATGAAATATTAACAGGTTCAAAAATTGTGGAAAAAATGACAGTGCAATTAAACATTAGTTCTGGTTTGAATGAGGGAAAGTCAGTGTTTAACTGAAGACAACTGAGCATGACTGACTGGCAGAATTTGAATAGCATTCCAAAAACATTCCAAGGGGTATACCTTCACCTTACGGTATAGCACTTCGTTCCATGCTTTTCTCACATGACATATGCCACTGACATCAGTGTGGACCCAGCTGACTGTTAAGATGAGACAGTAGCTGGTAATTGCATTAGGGTATTTCGATTTTCAAAACTACTCTATTTCCAAAGTTTGATCTAACAACTAATGTTGTTCTTTACTCTGTACTGCAAAGTAAGAAAAAGATTTGAAAGAAAATTACAGTTCATATTAAGCTGGAGATAGCCTGCATAAATTACTAAAGATGTGGAATAACTCTTACTTCCAATCAGACCAAATAATTTAGAACCATCTTAAAGATCAGAGAAATGTCTCCTTTAAGAAGACAAGTAAGAAGATGTTTAAAATTCCCAGCCGAGGAGGAGAGCAATAGAGCGGCTTTGGTGAGCACCAGGCATCCAGCCAAGGTCAACCCCCACCCCTGGCATAGTTTCAATAAAATATTATAAATATCTAAGTGTTTTGTTCCAGACTTTGAGTTGTAAACAAATGTATTACTCAGGGTGCATACTGAACATAAGTATTTCATCATAAATATCAGAATCTATACTTGTAAAATATGTTGAGTGTAGTAAATAGAAGCTAAGTCTACATCTGAGTACAATTCTGCATCCACATGTATCGTTACTAATAACAGGTATTGTTTACCCTTGCAATTAAGTCATTTGGCAGCAAAGTCCATAGATCCAGTGTATTGGCATCCCCGCAGTGCTGTTCTGTATCCAGCTGTTTAAAGTTGGGTTAGTGTGTATATGCCAGGTCACAGTTGCAACAGAAGAATTAAAAATATATTTCTTGTGACAAATATTCTGGGTTTACCAATAAAGGTATCCATTGTATTCCTACCAGTATAACAGTGCTTCACAGCCTTCCTGCCAAACACAGGCATTAAAATAGCAAAATTCTTCTTCTGGTGTGGGTTAGAGTTCAGTTGTGTGTAACCAGTGCAGTGATGGACAGATGTGCACAGCAGAGCAGTTGCTGCCTTGTCGTGGGGCAAACAGAACACCTCGTGCTACACAGGGCTAATGCAGGAGGTCCCCTGGTCACAGAATCCAGCTGTGAGTTTCACCTTGCCTCAGCCCACAACTCCTGTGCCAGCAAAGGCTAGGATTCCACATTATCACATGAAACTCGCTCCACACACGAGTCAGATTTAGCCAACTGCAACACTTATGAGTTGATAGGTTGATAGTTGATACAAAATAGGAGAAAATACTCTAAAAATTCTGAAACACCGTGGTTAAGCTCCCATCCCTATTCAAAGTTCTGCTTGCCGCATGACTAAGTTTACAGAACTAAGCTATAATCTAATTTGTTTTGGTCACAATGAAAATATGACAGTATGAACATCAGCCCCAGGCTGTTTCAGTACGTATTTGAGGTTCCTGGTCTGTTCAGGGCTGCTCTTGCTACATCTTCACAGCTGCTGTTATCTAATCTAACTTGCATATGTCTACCCATGCTGTTGACAAGTATCCTGAAAGTATTGGAATCATACCAAGAACTTAAAATAATCTCAAGCTAGGATATGAAAAATTATTCTTTCAAGTTAAACTCTCATGATTCACTTTCACTGTGTAGCTTTTGGTCTTCCTCAAGTGGAGACGATATGTCATAGGCAGGATATATTTGAAGCTGGAATATTTTAACAGGTATTTTTGTTGATCTGTGAAAGGATAGATGTATAAATGCTTTCGAAATACAAGGAATCAAGCTGAGAAATATCTTCATTTCTATCTTTCAAAATTGTATGGGAATACAAGAGGGTCTTCTAACTTGAAATTTAAGGTAATTAGAATATCAGGAAAACTTACAAGATTTAAACTTGGACACAGATTAATTTTTATTTTTAGTCATTTTTAAAAGACTTTGTCTGGCCAATTTTAGGACCTGTCAGTTCTAGAAGGCACAGAAACTATTTCCCATGTGGGATTTGTTCTCTCTGCTCCTTGAGATAAAGGAACCCTTTTTGTCTGACAGTTGTATTAAGAGATGCCAATGTACTTTATGGCAGCATTTAATGCCATATATTGTGTCTTTGTATTTTGAAGAACAGCATAAAACAATGTGTGCAGCAAAAGGCAGCTGAGCTAAACACTGGCCCCTATAGAGAATTCCAGACTGGAAAAAGCCTTTTTGTCATATTCTGTTACACATGCATTCCTCTGTAAAATCGTTAAATTGTTTTTTAACTTATTTTACCTTATTTTTTATTTAACTATTTTAACTGAATAGATCTGCCATGAATCACCTGACAGCAGTACAACACTCACTTTATAACTTTGCTGAGTTATAAACCTCTGCCCAATACATAATTATACACTGTGTTTTTAAAATTTCAATTATATAAAAATAAAAATAAATACTAGGCAATTTTACAATTAAGTCTTTCATTAAAGACACAGTATGACAACATAATCAGCTTTTCATTTAATGGTTTGAAAAGTCATCATAGTCTAGTTAATATGCTACAGTAATAACCACACTGCTTGCATTCTTTTTCTTTCCCTGTGCTTTCCAATCTTTTTTTCAGTTAGTGATCTCAAAATACTGCCATATGCAGATTCCTGCATATGATAGTATTTTGCATATGCCATATCATGCATATGCCATAAATCATATGCCAGCTTTGTAGAATTATTTAACTCTTACCAGTGAATTTCAGTAAAGTTCTAAAGGTAGTTTGGGAACGTTTGGATTAAAGTCAAACATCTGCATTATTATGTCTAATGTTTTATCTCAGGATGTGCTGTGTTCAGCCTGCTCTGTCAAATAAGAATACACTGGTTGGCCTTCACTCTCCAAGTCCTGAAAAAGCAGAATAGACTGAAGTAGATGGTGCTTTTCTCACGTGTTCAGAACTCTTTAGAGTTCTGCTGGGAAAGAGTAATTAAAACAGTTGAAAAGTGTTTTAATGATGATCTAAGTCCAGAAGGGAAACTTGATATCCTTCCATTTTAGCAATGAATTTAAGCATTTAATGGTCCCTGCAGGGAGAAATACATTTGAAACAGAAAAATTGACTCTCTCCTTAAATACCTTTGCAGACACATGTGTCTCTTAGGTGGACAGAAAAGGGGAAGCTGTGGTGTGTAACAGCCACACGCACCATGGTGTGGAGCTGCTTCTCCTGTGCACGATGCTTTGTGAGAAGGTGGAATGATTGCAGTCATTAGCACCACACTGTTGAGTGCATGCTCAAGTTTTGCTGAAATTGATACTACATGACCCGAATGAGAAAAGTGACATTTAATTCACCTGCACCTGAGAAGAAAAAATATTTAACCCCTTAGAGTTCTTGACAGAGATTCTCTTAACCTGCTAAGAAGGGATGAAAAGATTTGCAGTCTTTCCCCCATCACTCTTTAGTGTAAGAGATCTTTTAACTATAAATGAATAAATTGTATTTTATGAAACTCAATATTTTAGAAAGAAGAATGGTAAACAGCATCATCATAAAGAATTTTGTTACTGATTTATGAGAGCAAGACAGTATTCAGTTGGCAAGGGGCTAATGCTGTAGAGATTAAATCAATCTTCATTATAGTTGCAAGGAAAAATGCTATAACAATAATAAATCTGAATGTCCATAGGAGATATTTGCTATGTAAATGTTTGCTAAATCAAGATGGAAATAAACCCAAAAAGGTAGAGGATAGCTCCAGTGAAACCTGATGTTTCATGCAAGTAATTACTGGTCATTACTGTGGCAATATCTTATAGTGTATTTCCTTGGAGAAAATGAGAGAGTGAAAGATTTTTAGAGCTTGATTTTCTGCAGAAGCGCTGTTGAATATTCTGACAAAGGAGCCATGAATATTTGGTCAGTCGGGAGAGTTTCTGAGTGGATATTTTGTGAGATTCAGTTCTCTGAGCTTTCTAGGAGCTAATCACTTTGAGAGGGCAAGACAGGGCATTGTGAAAGGACTAGATTCTCCATCAGCATTTTCAAAAGTGCTAAGAGGCCTCTAGAGAGATGACATTTGGCTTCTTAAAATGCAGTTCATGCGTTATCACCAACCTGGTGACATACATGCCCCTAGAAAGATTAACAAGGTTTGCCAGATATGCTGCAAGGTAAAAATACACTGTCAGAACTTAACCAGGCTCGGAATGATGTCAAGTTCAGATGTGCTCTTGAAGGAGCCTTCTTAAAATCAGTCACAGTTAATTTGACATTCTTAACTTGTTTCTGATATCTGTGCTGAGAGGCGTGTCAGTATTCCACCCTGCAGCATTTTCAAGGTGATTTGGACTGTTAAAAAGATGAAGCATAAGAGAGGTGCTTAATTATAGGTAAGTGTGTGAACAAAGTGTGATATAAAGTAATCGAGTTAATAAAAGGATGGTGACTAACACAATAATAATAGCAATATGAGTTTGTGATCCATATCCAGTAGACTTCAGATATGGTTGATAAAGATCCTAAATTAGTTTTCTAATTAATTGTTTGGAAACAAAATATTTTCATTTCACTTTCCCTACTACTTCTGCTTGATTGCCATACTTTCATTTCAATTCCATGTTTCCACTTTTCTGCTCCAATTCGTCTTTGCAATAATTGCTTCTGCTTCCTTTCATTTTGCTTCTCTTCTGTAATTTCACATTGCAGCTGGTCTTCAGCACCAGACACAGCGTAGCCACTTACATAACAAATGCCACCAATCCCTAGTGCTGTCAGTCATTAGGCAGTGTTTTTAACTGGATATCAGCTTCTCAAATTATTCTCACACCATCTGCTTGTTGAATATTTTTCATAGTTTATGTTTTTGATTTTGTTCAGTTATCCTTTAAACTGAGACATTCTGCAGAAGTGACATTATTCTCTCGCTGTGATATTATCAGAGAGTTTTGTTTTTTTTTTTCCCTACCTGTTAGTTTAGTTTCTTAAGGAGTCTACAGCACTGGTACTGTAACTGTTGGTCTAGCAAAGCAGATTGTATCTGCTGTGTCACTGCAGAAGACAAAATTCATTTGTTTTACATGGAAGGGCCAAACATTTTTTGCAGGTCTAAAAATGTACTATGTTTGCATCATGTCTATTCTACAGATTTTAACAAAGCTGACCCTACTTGTAGGTGATGTGGAGGTATCACAACGTTTCCTTAACTTACACTGTTTCTTGTGTTGTTAATGGTAATTCTGAGATACAAAAATTACCTCCTAGTTTCTCTATCCCTTTAAAATCATTTCATCTTTGTAACAAATCCCCCTACATTTTCCCTTCACCACATTCTCTCAGTATCCACAGAAGTTTTGAAGCAGAACCCCAGGATGACTCACAGCACCTGTACTGATGGTTTATACCACAGAATGCATCCATACATGGTCAGAAATCAGCTGCAGGTGCCACAAAGCCACTGCAACCCCCATGTGGTTTTTTTTTAATTAAAGGGTCACTAGTGGTATTGGGGTTGTGTTGGGAAATTGTCAATTGGTTTTCCATAAATCAATAACCATAGAATCATTAAGGTTGGAAAATCCCTCTAAGATCATTGAGTCCAACCATTAATTTTACAGAATTTAAGAATAATAGCTTGTTGCTTGTTAGCAGAACTTTGTAATATTTTCAGTTATTTCTATATTTATAATTTGTGTTTACTAATATTTCAAATAAGATAAATATTTCTAGGTGCTGGAAAAAACCCCAACTAATCTGTCCTCTGTCAGCTATGAAAATTGTGGCATAGTCAGATATAAGTGTACATGACTGCAAGCCTGACTGGGCTTTAGTGGTTTGGGGTTGTCTACATTTCTGTATAATGTTGTGCCAAAAGTAATTTTTCATTATCACCTCAGCTTTCTTACACACACTCACCTCTTGGCTTGGTCAGCACATCAATGAAACTGGTTATCCCTGCTCGACGTGGAAATACTCAGTGCTCTGTAGTTTGGGTGGAATCGCCAGAAATTAAAGTAGTTCTGCCTGGTCTTGGTTGAGTAGTTACTTTGTGATCTAATGTTTTCTCCCAACAGAGAGATATAACTGCAAGTTTCCTATGCAAGTTGCTGCAGTCAGGATTCATTTTGCACAGATGCTTCCTTGTAACGGATCATAAACTTTTTAAATTTCTATGAATTCTCTTGTTAGTGAGCTCATGAACACAGAAAGCTCTATATGCCATACCAGAGGTAGTTCACAAAAATGGTTTCCTATTTTGAATTATCATTATTGTGGGCATCTACATTTTCTCCATCTTATCCTTAGAAGGTAAATGTCTATAAATGCTTTTAGACATCAGAATGCTTTTCCCCTATACAAAGCAACAAATGAAAGGAACACAAACATTTTTAGGCTTCCTCAAATTTTGTGTGTCACTGAGAACTCCCAATCTGATAGTGAAATTCAGTCAATATTTCTTCATTTTAGGAAAATGATTTTGTTAAGGATTTACAAAACTGAGGCTTCAAATTTTATTTTATGAAAATTTTTGGCACTTCCCTGTTATGCAACAACAAGCTTTTCAGGAGCCAGGGCCAGGAATTTATTCTCCAGTGCCCTCGGCTGTGCTTCTGCCATGGGAGGGACACAGAGGGAGAACTGGCCACAGCTCACCTCCTTCTGCTGTGGCTCAGATAAGCTACACAGCCCTTGCACCATGGTTTTGAACAAAGCTGAGGACTCCAAAACAAATATACAAAAGGTTTAGATGTAATCACATTCCAAGGGAAAGACTTTAATTTCTTACTATAACTAACATCATTAATCTCCTGATTGTATAAACTTTTCTTGAACTGTGGGTCCAAGTTGCTTTAAAAAAAGTGATACAGTGATATCCATGAGGAGGCTCCTTACCTGGATGTGCAGTCAGAAGTCATTGAACAGGTTAATTGACTGTATTTATCTTTTAAAGCAAAGATATAATTTTTAGGCAAAACACTTTTATACCATTTAATTCTTGACAAAGGTGATAGAGCTTTTAGTTTTCAAATGTACTTGGGTCATGAAACTTTATGGCCTAACAAAATTAAAGTGTCACATCTAGTAATTGTCTTGTTTACTTTTATCTCTGAGAACTGTAAACATTTGAAATCTGTGTAAATTATAAAATATTATAAAAGCAAGAGCTTTAACTTTTCTTCTATCTAGAGATATTCCAAATTCTAAAAACTCATTCCTCATTTCAAAATAAAAATAAGGTTGGTATCAATTGCCATTTCAGTTGTTATTCCTGATATGTTGCTAAATTTGATTAAAGATTGAAGGTTGCTATTATTGCATTCTTCTTTTCTTGAAAAGGGTATTCCTAACCTAAATTGAGTTCCATTATGAGATAGTTCCTATGATAGGCATCCATTTTTACTCTTGAAAAGTGATTTGAAGCAAAGGTGATTAAGTGCTCCTCCCTGGCTGTCGTGATGTAACTGCAGCTGGCCACTCAGCACTCACTCACTTCCCACTGGTGGGATGAGTGAGAGAATTGGAGGGTAAAAGTGAGGAAACTCATTTGTTGAGATAAAGACAGTTTAACAAGTAAAGCAAAAGTCATGCAAACAAAGGAAACCAAGGAATTCATTCCCCACTTCCCAGGGCAGGCAGGTGTTCTGTATCCCCAGGACACCACGGCTCCATCCCACATAACAGTGACTTGGGAAGACAAAAATCATCACCTCCAAATGCTCCCCCCTCCTCCTTCTCCCCCAGCTTTATTGCTGAGGATGAGGCCATATGGTTGGGGATATCCCTCAGGTCAGTTGGGATCAGCTGTCCTGGCTGTGTCCCCTCCCAGCTCCTTGGGCACCCTCCGCCTCTCGCTGCTGGGGTGGGGTGGGGACCAGAAAAGGCCTGTGTAAGCTCTGCTCAGCAGTAACAGAGCATCTCTGACTTATCAACACAGTTTTCATCAAAAATCCAAACCACAGCCCCATACCAACTGCTGTGAAGCCAAAACCAGCACTCTTTTGAAAAACAGTGGATGTAGTACCAGAGTTTTGAGAGACAGAAATGAGCTGAAATATTGACCAGTCATTATTTTCTCAGTGTAATTCTCTGTTGCTAATATGCTTAAGGAACTAAAATGTGGGATAATATACTTTATTATGTTTTCTAACATCAATTACTTGCTAACTTGCAGGGTAGTTTTCCCATGTGGCTCAATATTGCTATGCTAATTCATCTGCCAAGTCGAGGGTTAAATACCAGCATACTTCAAATGAAATTAGATAAATTAACTTAGCAAGTAAATGGCTGTATGCTGAAAAGAGCAAGCTGAGATATCCTTCCCTTTTTTTAGTCAAGAACATTCGAAAATCGGGTGTTTTAAGAAAGCTGTTGGATATAAAAGGATGAGCCCTCAAACACTTGCAACCTGCATTTTCTTTAAAGATTAATTTTCACAGACACTATGTAAATTCACAGTTTATCCTCCAGTTTTGATCTGGTGACAGGTACCAGAAGCATCATGTCTAGAGTAGTTCTCATCTTTTAAGTACCAGTATTTGGCAATGCTCATGAGTGCTCATCAGGTGCTCATGAGTTACAATATCCTGAAGGCTTTCAACTTATTTTAACTTTTTAATGCATTTTAAAAGCACTTTTCTATTTTTTTTTTTAGAATTTTGGCATAACCAGTTTTCTTTGAATTATTATAGAACAAACAGCTAGTGACAGGTAAATTATTCAGAACAAATTAAGTAGTACCTGAGAATTCAAAAAGACCGTTTGGCTTTCTTTGTTGTAAATTTGCAAAAGTAACACAACTGTGGGATTAGAAATGAAATTTGAATACTAATTCATTATTTACTCTTCTGCTGTTTGATTAAACTTTTTCTTTGTATCTCTTCCTAAAAATTTCTCACAGCCAATAAGTTCATTCAAAAAAGTGGAGTCTTATAATTTGTTAAAAAAAAAAAAAAGAGAAAAATGAGATAAAATATTTAAATCAAAAAGATATAAAGTCAAGAACTGATTTTGGTTTAAAATTTTATTTTACGTTGAATATATTGTTCTTTCATCCTCTCAGTGCACTGTAGCGTAAATCATTCTCCATACTTCTTTGCCTAGAAAGTATATTAGCAGTTACTATTTACTTAAGCTGACAGTTTGCCTTGTGCTGTACATCCGCAGAGCTCAGCTCCTAACAATGCTGGATTTACTAAAAGAAAGATGTGTCTGTGTGGGGGCATGTGCACACACATTAGGAAATGTACACACATCCCCAAACATATTTTTGGCTTTTTCCTTCATATGTATAGCTAAAAGAGTAAAACCCAAGAGACTGCCCAAGACCCCAAAGGAGACAGCCCAGGACCTTAATATGTGCCTTGGGGCTTTGAATCATCTCCTCACTGCTACCTGTTCCCAGGGTGGCCTAGGTGCTCACAGGTCTGTCACCACTTCCTTACTAGAACTCCCTGATTAACTGTGGTTGGGATATTTGGCTTGTCTGCTTTTACAAATAAAGAGAGATAATGTTTTCTCTTGTTTATTACTATTATATTATTATTATTATTATTATTATTATTATTACTATGAAAGGGTAAGAATATCATTCAGGAAGAACCAGAATATTGAATGAAAAGGTGAAGATTATCTTCCCTTTCCTCCCACCTTTCCATTTAAAACTAAAACGAGACTTCCAGAAGTTCTAAATTCTTTACTTTTACCAAATCCAGATTTTTAAGCAACACCAGTCCCTTTGCTCTTCTTTCACCCCATTCTGGATACAGCATTAACCTTCACAAAGTTATTGGTCAATTCCTGACCCCTGTGATTATCCCCACAGTCTTTCCTAGACTTGAAACAGGTCAAACAGGTAAGGCTCTGCCTTATTCTTGAAGAATACTTCAGGACACTCATTTTGGGCTGCAGAAGTCACAGCAAAGGCCAGGCTCTAAGAGTGGAGCACAGCCTTGCAGTCTCTGTGTCAGGTATCTCTGCCCACATGGGATTTTTGAAGGCAGGGAGGTGTCCCCGTTCAGGTGACCAGTGTGTTGCAACCTGAGCCGTTTTTGTTGGGTTGATGCTGCCATAAAACACCAGCTACATCTTTTGAGCTAAAGCAGAGAATCCGTGTGTGCTGCCCTGTGTCTCAGAGCCCTCTCAGTGAGATCGCACTGCCTCCTAGGAGCTCAGCAAGAAAGGAAACTGCTGTCGAAAGATTTTTGCTGCAGGTATGGCAAGTGGAATTGAAAGTTATGAATGTGTAAGTGAAGAGTATGTCACTTTCATGAAATATAAAAATGGTTTGAGTTGATAAGGTACTTTTTAATGGCTGGAGTGTTAACACTTTATTACAGTTAGATCTTAGTCCTGCCCTGATAATGCAAGGGGAGTTGCCAATACCCTGTATGCAATTAGTCTACAATTGCCTTTGCAAGTGTGACAAGAGGATTTTTCCCTACACAAGTCTAACTTCCCTGGTTCTAAGGCAAGTGGATCTCACAGCTTTTGAGCTAAAATGCAAGAGCTCTAAGTAAATCGCTCCTTCCCCCATCATCAGTCCAGGAAGAACAGTAGCTCTCCTTGTAGCAGCGAGCAGTTCAAGACAAATTCCTAACCCACAAAATGATATAGAATGTGCCGTTCTCCTGAATGCTCTTTAACAGTGTGATCAAGAGGCTTTCTTTAGTGAATACATTTGCTCACTCAGTTTTGGAGAGTCGCCCTTCATTTATTCTTTCCCTTTGGAAGTACTTTCGAGTGCAAATTACTGCTATCAGAAGCCTTGAACTGAGAGGCTATTATTCTCCATGCTCAGATTAAATTAATTTTGAGCAGTTTAATGCAGCATGTCCGAGCTGCAAGTCCAAGTGGTGTCAAATCTATTTCTCTGCTTTTTTAAGCTGCACCTTCAAGGGCAGTATGATTCATGGTAAATGTGTTCTTCTAATGTCTTTTGCTAAGCATTATTATTTTCTTTCATTTGCAAGTCATGAGGATAAAATGTTAACTATTTTCCTCCTAAAATTATATGAAGAATGCACAATTTTATACCAGCCTTCTTTTTTTTCCAAGAAGATTGTTATATTTGCTTGCTGTGCATGAAATAAAGGAAAAATAGAAAAACAGTCACAA
Organism: Corvus cornix cornix; assembly: GCF_000738735.6. Lineage (NCBI taxonomy): Eukaryota > Metazoa > Chordata > Aves > Passeriformes > Corvidae > Corvus > Corvus cornix. The sequence continues at coordinate 11,038,090 of NC_047058.1, read as the reverse complement.
TGAGAGAAAGAAATTCTTTTTTAAAATATCTAAAGGAGAAAAAGGAGACACCACAGGATCCTGCAACATCATCATTGCATTAGCAAGGAATTATCTTTATCAAGGTCTCTGTAATAAAATTAAGAAGTTTTTAATGACTGGCAACATAACAATTTTTGGTTTTGCCAAGGTGCAAAAACAAAGCATGACATAAATCTGCTTTACTTTTCTCTTCAAGCTGAAGCATTCCGCTCTCTCTTCACTGCTTCCAATTGCTAAGGTGCCATTGAAAGGTGGTAATGAAGATTCCCCACAGGTTCTGAACTCTAAATAGCCAAAAGAGTGGCAATCAGTTTTGCACTGCGTGGAAGTAGGGAATCTGTGATGCTGTGAGATCCCGTGTGCTTTCTGTGAAAGGGGGCCTGATGGCCAAATACATTTACAAATCCAGATTTTCCAATCCATTCTCTAGCTCAGCAGTTGCCATTTCTGTTTCCCATTTTGCACTCTTGGATATTATTGTAATCTGATATTTAGGTAGTTTCAGTACTGCCAGATGTATTGAATATCACATTGACATATGGTGTCCCTATTTTAACTTCATCTTGTATGTCAAGTAATTGTTGCTACTTTCACAATCTTATGTATCTTTGAAACTTGTATAAGACCACTATAAGGTGTATTTGCATATTCATAAATAGCCATTTGTTTCTGGTGTATCCTCACTACAAAATGGGGTAAATACACAATTAAATGATGAACATAAGGGCAGTGTAACCATCTGACAACTAAAGTCACCTGTATGATAAGGGCAAGTCCTAGTGATATCTCCTTTAGTAACTGAAAAAAGGGAATATGTAATTCTGCCTGTAAAAAAACAGCACCTTTTTGAAGAGTGCCAAGGATGGATTTTTCTGAAAAAGCCTGTTGAATTTTTATGGGCTGAAAGGCAACAACTTTCACGTTGAGCAACTGAGGACTGAAATGTAACACAGGAAAAAAATCTGTTCTGTAAATTATACAACATAAATTGCCAAGATCTGGTCCCACATTCATTGTTTAAGACATAATTATTTACCTGTTCTGTACAATTAAATATATTTATTTTAATGGATTACATCACCAGTGATACAACTCTCATGGGATGCATATTGTTCTCACAAGATGACAATCCCGTGGCTGGTATTTTTGAGATGTTTATTGTGTGTCTTCAACAGCTTAGCCTATCAATTTTTCTATTGTTTTCATAAAGTTTCACTTCAGTAAGCTGGGTTTTATCTGTGAAATAGTTGGGTTAAATAGTCCTCTGTATATTTTCATATATATCTTGGATATTTGGAGAGTTGTAGAATCCTTCAGGGGCAAAGATAAACCATGTAACTGGTTAAGAATGCTCATCATCATCATCATCATCATCACCATTCAGTTATTTTAGCCAGCACATACTTTTTTTAATATATTAGGATGAATAATATTTCCAAAATACCACAATCATTCATTATATCAGAACACCTGTGACGTCACTTCTGTTTTTCTTTCACCTCTGTTGTTATGGTGTTTCATTTATCTTAAGAGTTTTTTTGAACCAAGAGCACATCAGACAATCTACTTCTATTTGTACCTTCAGATGCAAAGCTGAGTTCCTGGATAATTTGGCAGTATCATGGGACATTAATTGTTCAGACGAGGGAAGATCTAAGAGCACCTTTTGAGTTGCAAGTGCAGAGAAGAGTGATGTGCATCATACCAGAATCAGAGATTTGCTGGTTGTAATATAACATTGTAAAGAGAGATGTGTTGCTGTCAGGAACATTAAGGCACAGCACAGCAAAGAGACAGAATGCCAGGCTTGTGAAACAGTGGCTGAGAATAAGACCAAGGCACCAATATCCTGATAGGATCCCTAATATTCATAATTTTAAAGAACAAGAGAAAAATAAAATGGGGCCACAACATGAAAAATTACACCAGTGCTTATCATAGAGAGAGATGTCAGAGAAGCAGTAGAAAATGTGACATTGATGAAGCAAAATAAGATAATGGAAAATGAGCATTGGATTCAGCCTTACTGGAGTTACTATGAGTGAAACAAAGTATGACAGAAGAATTGTTGGCTCAGATGCTTCTAAAGCATTTTGAAGTACAGTTACAATACACAATACACTTACAGTCCTCAGCCAATTGCCTTTTCCAACACCTAGGAGTTAGGAAAAAGTAAAGACAAAATTAACAAATAAGTTTTAATAGGAATGCTGTGTGTAAGACTACTGAGATAGGAAATTCTTTGTTGGCTTCATCTATAAAATTACTGTAATCTTTGAAATACTTTTATGTGTATTGTGGGAAATTTGCCTCGATTCATCAGGGTATGCCAACTGAGACACCTTCAAATGCATCTTACTGATGTGCAATGCCAAAATCTTCAGTCTGGGGGGCTTGCTATAGTAATTTTTATTAAAGGGGCTGGGGACTGATTTGCAGTTGACTAATGCTGTCCCACTAATGCTGTCATCAATTCAAAGAGAGAAGACTACTGAGCAGGGCCTGTGTATCAAAACACATCTAATTAATGTTCTCTGTTCACTACTGTTTTTTACTATCAGGTAGGCTTGATTTTCCCTTCCTATGTTCAATGCTGCTCTTAATCCCTACCCTCTTGATGCAGATATTCCCTTTTAATAGCATCCAGAAACCCAGCATTTGTTAGAAAATCCTAGCAGAGTGGTCCTGATCTGTCCAGGATGAGAGGATTTTGTATTCTGGCTAAATGCTGTCTGCCACTTTTTTTGTAGATTGTCAAAGTACAGGAGAAATTAAGCCAAGTGTCTATTTCTGTCTCTACTCCTCTTGCGCTGCAAAAGAATTCTCAGTATGTCAAAAAATAAATCATTTTATTCTCCCTTTATGAAGATTAGATGCTATGTATTTGGACAGCTAATACAAAGTGGAGAATGGGAGCATCCTAAAGTTTGTAAGTTAGTATGGATGAACGAGATTTCCTTTTCTCGTGCTGAGTCTAGGATATTCTGGCACCTCTTCTCAAATTTTTGAGAAAATAGCACATCTTAACTATGTATATTATAAGATCACTTTGTCTTCCTTTTTAAAGATATGACTGGGCCAAACCACTGAAGTCTAAAACACATCAACAAAGAGTTTGTGTTTCACTTCACAGAGGGTCTGATCCAATTTCTATTCACAGTCCCTTGATGTAGACTGAAGTCCCTGGATTTTTGTCTTGAGACAAAATTTCCTTTAGATTTTCCTTTTCCGAGAGTGCAAAAGGAAAACACTCAGACTCATACTTCCCCCCAAGTCTTGTATTCTTATATACTTGTATTCTACATATATTGTAAATATGTCTTGTATACTTGTATTCTAAATCTTACTACGTTTTTTGGTTTTTTGCCTTTCATGTAAAATTTAAGATTCCTATGTATGACACATGGAGTGATTTGAATACACTTATACCATACAACTTTTATTTATCATAGTGCTACCCCAGATAGTGGATTACTCTGCAACAGATAGTGGTAAAGATTTTTTTATCAATTATTATGCTGCTCTCAGCTCACATCTTCATAAGAGAAGTCTTTGTGAAAGAATTAAAGCACATCCTTTCCTAGATGTATAGTCACCTTTTAAAATGTATTTAGGTTTACTAATGGTACAGAATTTTCTGCAGTCATCGATGTTACATAGTTTGGATTTATGACTGCACAAAGGATTAGGTAAGTCACAATACTTCTGATGTGAGAGAAAGTTGTGAGAGAAACTCTTTTAATAAGAAGTGGTTTGGGAAGGCTCCAAAGAGTGATCTTTTTGTTATTTCTTTACTTCTGTTGTGTTTGATAAAAAGGAGAGAAGATCATCTGGCACATGAATCTATGCAGAGAGATTATGTACAGGTAGAGGAGGACTTTTTATTATTTTAAAGAGGGGGGAAAGAGGAGAAGGCACTTAATCTGAATAAAGAAACTGATTATGGACACATGCACAGAAAAAAGAGCATGTCTTAGAACCATATGCAGGTTGTTAACATCCTTCTAACCTTGTTGCAGGTACCTTAACCTGGTGATGATTGGTGGATTAGGAGTTATTTTTGGGGTCTAAAGAATAAAATAACATCCAGTGTAGATTTTCCTATTCCACCAGAAGTTTTGAAATTTACTTTTTAAAATTCTACTATCCAGCTGGAAACCTTTCACACATTTAAAAGAATTTGGGCCTTTTCTGATCATAACTGAGCTACACTTACTTATTGCTCTGAAGTTCTTCCCTTCAGTAACTCAGTCATCTTGTTTCTCAGGCCTTGCCTGAAAGCACAAAAGCAAATGTGCCCATAGCCTGTGGTGAAATCTGTGCCAGAAACCAGGCACTGGCATAAATTATGGGATGGAGACAAGTTCACCTGTGTGAATATCAGTGCAAAAGGGCATTCAGACAACCAACTGCAAGGGGTGTTTGTATTTCCATGACATTGTATAATTCCTGTGCTGTTAATATGGTGTGAGTCTGATTTATAGCAGCAATTTTCACAGGGCATTTTTGAGCTCTGTGCCATTTTTAAAGGTTTGGTCTCTAGGAACAGCATAATGAAATCACCAATATGATCAGAAAATCTCTAACAAGATAAACAGAATTCTCATTCTTCTTCCTGTCGCTAGCAGTGTTGGAAATGATCTCCTCCTCACCAGCCTGCTCCTGTCTCACAGGGGGTGTATTTGGCAGCTGCAGAAGCCATGTGCCAAGTCTGAGAGTGCATCTTTCATGTGTTAGTAAGTAGCTCTAGTGCTGACTGTGTGAGAGCCGAGACACTCAGTTACGTAAATCGTACATGATTTGTGAGGAATTTAGTCATGGTGGCATGCTCAAGACCACAGTTTTTCACAAATCCCTCATAAGATCAATTTACAAGGTCATGTGAGAGCACTTAATCATGGAGATTGTTTCTGTTGCTAACGTTTGAACAGAAACATGCAACTAAATCTTTATAGCCACCAACGCCCCTTCTGCAGGTTACCTAAAGACAGGTTTTGTCCTAGCATGAACTTGAAACCAAAAGTTATTTTGGTGCTCTGGCACAAATACCAAGAAGGCGACCAAAACCCAAAAAAATATGACAAATATAAAAATTATATGAGTAGAAAACAGTCACACTAACTTAAAATGGCGTAACACTGCATTAGGAACTTTAACTACTAATGTGTCCCTTCATAGAGTGGAGTCTATGAAAATGGTGTTTCAACATAAGTCATGATGAAATGAGTTTCAGAACATGCAGAAACCAGGATATGATGACTTGGATTTTGGTTTTTGAGAGAAACACTCCTGAGATCTTCACATCCTAAAGAAATGACCGAAGAAAAATATTGGCTGGGTTCACTAGGACAGTCCTGTCTCCGTTACCCAGGGACGTGCTCACACCTAGGTTAGATCCCATCTTGAGGCCATTACAGCTGGGAAGAACAGATTTGAGAGGCTGAATGAAGACACTGCAATGAGATTTCCCTGTGGCTGGGAGGGACTGTGGAGAGGGAAGGTGGTGACCTGCTCAAGGAGAGCAGGGAAGGGGCAGAAATGCCTGGGGGATAATGCATAGGGGCAAGTGAAAGAAGAGGAGCTGAGAGAACATGTGCTCAGCTGAGAGGTGTGTGCTAGGCAGACAGAGGGAGGTTAATTAGTACAACTCTTTGCAGAAGTATTTGCTGCTTGAAATGTCTTTTTTTGAGCAAATCCCATTCTCTTACCTCTTCCATTGCATGTGGAGCAATAGAATAAAGTCATGCAAACTTAGAAGCAGTAAAAGTCTTGGAATCACTACCCCCCCGCCTCCTGTTAGCAATCTGATATGCTGCAATCCTGATCTCTTGCTGCCTGTTTCTTTTATCAAACAGAAATCTGACTTGTTAAAGCCACTGTCAGTATTGATTAAAAAACCCAAACAGAATTGTAATCAAACTATGTTAAATTTTTAAGTTCTAGAATCCCAGAAATTTGAAAAAATAATAATGATACACCAAGTTATTTTTAAATACCAAGGTTGTATTGTAACATTCTTAAATGTTGCAAGAATTATAATTACATGCATATAAATTAAATTTGGAATCACATAGTGCAAGTGGCTGGTTTGTTTTTACTGTTTTCTCTCTAGAATATAGCTAAAAGCTCAAATTTATAATAGTCGTTGGAATTTTTGGGGAGGTGGTGGGGGAAACTGCATTATTAATTACATAAATTAAGGCAAAAAATCGTGTCTTCTGAAAATATGAATTCCTCTCCCTGTTGCAGTGGGGATACTGCAACATGCATACACCAAACCAGGAGTCCCATGGAAAGGAAATATATAGGACAGACAGATTCTTGCTAGCTGTTTCAGAGATGTTTATTTCTCCAGCCGCATGGCCGGGGCTCTGCCCAGGAACTGTTCCAGTCACGGGACCAAGGGTCCTTCTGCCCGCGCAGGGAACACAAACCAACCAATGGGAACGAGGCTGAGCAGGGCAGGGAAACCCCGTGTCTGTGCCCTCAGGGCCCTCTCCCAGGGCTACATGGCAGGGGAGGGACCCCAACACCTCACCCGTTTTATTTTAATAAAAGGAGAATGAAAACAACTGGATAAACATAACAAGAACAATTTCAAAACAAAACAAGCCACCCTCCTGAGTCTTTAAATGTCCAATCAGATTCTGTGGAACATCTTAGGGCTGACAGAAGGGAGACAGGACTCTCTGAGCATGCTTTGTGGGGAAACTGAGACAGGAGAGGGTTTAACTTCTTCCCTCCCCCTTTTCATCCCCCACTCGGCATTGGAAAGGGATTTTTGGGGAAACAATCGGCAAAAGCATGGTTTTGTGAGGGAAACCATGGGTGAAAAAACGGATTGGGAATACACTGGGGGTAATAGGATATAGGGTAAAAGGGAAAGGTGGGATTAGGAAAGGGAGACTGTAGGGGGGGTTTACAAGGGAGATATTGTCTAACATGACTACGATTTTTAGCATATATACTGCCTTTCACAGAAACACCATCAGGCCCAGTGACCTGTGATGCTTGTAACCCTTTTCTACCTTATATAATTTTGAATTCTACCACCTCTCCGTCTCCCAAGCTTGGGATGCATTTTTCAGGGTTATTCTTTTTAATAGCAGTTCTATAAACGAATATGTCTTGCTGGTTGTCACACCTTGTTATAAAACCATAATTTTGCTTAACGTTATACCATTTTACTATCCCTAAGGTCTTAGCTACTATGATCTTTTCCTTTTTCCGAGTGGCTGCTGTTTTCTGTCTCGCTGCGTCTTTGCTCTCTCCTTCGGTCGCTCCTGTGTTGGAACTGTCGGGGCTGCTCGTGCCTGTGCGCTCTTCCTGGGGTCGCGTTCGGGGCTGCGTGGGCCGGGCCGGGCCGCGCCGCTCAGTTCTCCGTGCGTCGCCTCCTCTGGTCGCAGCTTTGCTGCCGATGCCGGGCGCTGTACCCACGTCTCGGCCGGGACCCCGAGCGACGACCCCCCCACGCCCTGCTCCAGCGCGCGTCTCGGCTGGGCGCGGCTCCGTTCTACCGCCACCGCCGCCAGCCGCCGCCCCTCTCGGTCAGGCATTCACGGGGCTCGCTCCACCACACGCTGTGCTGGGCCGGGCGGGCACTGCCGGGTCCCGCCGCTCCCGCCGCGCCTTGCTCCGCCACCAACACTGCGGCTCGCTTGGCTCCACCCACGCGCGGGAACTGCCTCGCTGCTGCTCGCAGAGCGCTCGGTGCACGTGGCCTGGGCCGCACGGTCCCTGCGCCAGGCTTCCCTTCGCCAGGACACAGCTGACATTGCTCAACAGTCTCGGTAACTAAATAATATTCACGAAAATATTCTTCCATCGGCATATATTTTGACTCCAGTATTAACTGTGTCCAAACGGTTTTCCAAAAGCCCTTGGTAAGAATTAAATCCCAAGAAACATAGAAAAAGTTCTTAAACAACCATGCCAGGAAGTGTTTCAGTTCTTTTGAGCTTGAATCAAGCTAAAATTACAAATCGTTGTTCAAGAATCATTTTAAGATAAATGTCCATATGCGGCTCTGAGAGCCAAGAGTCTTCCCACCGTTCCTCCATAGTTTAGATATGGAATAGCAAAGCAAAACCAAGAAGAGGAATCCAAAGTTTCCAGGGTTTACTCGCACAAATCAGTCGCTTAGGGATCGGGGATCGTTCTGCTCTCAATTCTCTACCATTATGTTGCAGTGGGGATACTGCAACATGCATATATCAAACCAGGAGTCCCGTGGCAACGAAGTATATATGGACAGACAGATTCTTGGTAGCTGTTTCAGAGCGATGTTTATTTCTCCAGCCGCATGGCCGGAGCTCTGCCCAGGAACTGTTCCAGTCACGGGACCAAGGGTCCTTCTGCCCGCGCAGGGAACACAAACCAACCAATGGGAACGAGGCTGAGCAGGGGCAGGGAAACCCCGTGTCTGTGCCCTCAGGGCCCCTCTCCCAGGGCTACACGGTGGGAGAGGAGACCCCAACATCTCCCTTTTCCTGAAATACATTTAGGGCTTTTCACTAAAATCTGTTTCACTTTAGTCTTGTTGAAAGTGCATGGCCCAGTCCATTTTGTTCTGTTTCAATTGATGACCATATTTCAGCAGTGTAGCACCAACAGAATTGTTTCATATCAAAAATTCCTAAGGGGGAAATTCAAAGCATAGTAAAATAAATAAAGAACAGGTTGTGACATACAATCTCTCTCCATTATCTTACCAACCTCAATAGCTCCTTGAAAGTGGATTTTTAGCTGGGCTGAATGCTTTGCCTCCATTATCTTGCTGGCCTTGTTGCTCTACATGAGTTGTCCTGATGCAGACTTCGGTGAGCCAAGCACAGTTTTGTACTGACTGAAGCTTCCAGCTTCCAGTCTCTGAAATGCTGTGAGGGAAACCTGAAATAACCAACCCTTTTGTCTACTGCGGACCAGAAGCTGCCAATGGAATGAATCATGGTTTTGCAATTTAAAGAAACAAACTTGAGCAGTTTGATCCAGTACCAGCAGAAAGTGATAGGAAAAGCTTGGCTGAAAATTAAAAATTCTTCCAGTTGGAAAAAAATAATTTGCTGCTTTGTTAAAATTTCGTGAGAGAGAGTAAATCCTCCTGTCAATCTTTATTTTGGACTACCTGTATTTCTTAGAAGATTTTGGCTGTTTTTTAGATGATGTCAAGAGCAAGCAGGGGTGGTAGTGGGAAATGGCACGGAGGCTTATTCCCAATTTGTAACATCCCTTCCTGTTTCACACAATTTTTTTTCTGTGCTGACAGAGTGAATAGGAAATGGGAGACAAATTTGAAGGCAGGCCTGTCGGAACATGACATTCAGAAAAATGTACCTAGATACTACAAGAATGAACCCAAATTGGCTCTTGTCACTTTTTATCAGTTTGGAAAATAAAAGTAAATAAGAAACTTACCTTGCTGACTATATTTTTAATATCTTCTTGAAAAAGGATCTGAATCAACTTTGTACCCCTTTTACAAACCTATTTTAGCTCCTAATTCTGCATTCAAAGATAAGAATAAAATATGTTGTTTAATAAGAAGAAAAAAAATCTTCAAAGTAGCAGTTACATAATAAAAGCAGAATCTTAAAGCTACAAAAGCCCCCTGTGCATAGAGGTTTATTTTTAAAACATTATGAATTGTTGTTTCTCATCAAGCAGCATTGAGAGTACATTGAACACCTACAAAAGATCAAAGAACTTCCATTTTCTGTTGATTCTGCATTTTTAGCTTAACTACTACATCAAATAAATTATTCTTTGGTATTTACTTGAATGTAAAGTACAGTAATCAGGGCTCTAAAGCTAATCTGATTAAGTGGTTTATTTCACAAAAGCTGTCCTATCTCTTTTTCACTGAAGATTAGCAAAAACTCAGTGTTTCTTTTTCTTAAATTTAAAATTCAAGAATATTATCTAATAATTACATTACTGACAGACTGTACACTGCCTCTCTTTAAAAAGACTCAATACAGCAAAACCAAACAAATGGTTTTCTTCTGTTTGAAAGAAGCAGGATGATGGGACTGTTAAATAGCTGTAGAATTAGTAAAAGCCTAATCTTTTTCATGAGCAAATGTAAAAACCAGCAGGTAGAGTAATTTCCTTCCATATTATTTTTGGAGCTTATGCCGTGAGTATAAATGCTATGAAAATGCAAATTAATTGCTAGATTATTTAAAATATGCATAACATGCAGCTATTCTTTCAGAAGGAAATTTGCTTTCCTTCCTCATCACACATCTGGTTTGTTGTGTTAAACGTATATTTGTTTAAGATTTATATAAAACACCCTTTAGATTTTAGACATTGCATTCATAAAACAAAACTGTCTGCAGTTCTGAATCTTTTGAAATTCCTCTTGGAAAATAGTAATTTGCCTGTGCTCTTCCCATATTCATAACCAAACACCAGCAGGGCAACACATTACAAAAAATACTTCATTGTTTGGGTTCCAAATGGAGATACATTTACTTTTATATTTCTTCCTGCTTCCCTTACCATGAGAAGTAGGAAGTCCAACCCACTTACTTTGTTAAAAAATACTAGTATGGTGCAGAAATGCTACATTATATGTCATAAAATACGGTTTGTTTTTCCTCAATATAATTTATTGCTTGTATTTGTCAACTCTGTGTAAATTAAGGCTTTTGGTTATGTAAACAATCCTTTTTTAAGTCTGTTAATTTGTTCTGACTGTATATTTTTAGATTTTTTTAGATTTTTTTCAATTTTATAGCTATAAAAATATTTTTAAATCAGTATTATTTCTTTTATGTTTAGCTTTCATGTCCCAGGGGCTAATGTGAAAAATACTCAACAAAATCCTACGGCATGTTTTCTGCAAAACCAGTAGATGATCATAACGATCCCTTTGGCCAGAAAAACTTTTGAATGCATTGCCTGGCCATCCTGAATGAGGAACTGTTCCTCTCTATCCAAAACTGAACACATCTGCTCTCAGTGAAGTTGATGTCCTATTTTGTAGCAGATAATTTGATTTCATTATAGAGATTAAAAGAGTATTTCCTGCCCTGAATCAGGTTCCAGGTTTTTTTCCAGATGCAGACACAGAAATTGTTTTTCCTTTTCTGCTCTACCAGTGCGGTGCTTTGACAAGGGGGAAGGATTCTCTCTCCTCTCGGGTTTGCTTATGTTGTGTCCTTAGGTGCTACTGAGGTATCCAGCCCAAATAGCTCTGGAGTTTGCTTCCATTTTCTTATTCCATGGTTCTGAAGGTTGTTCCACCTTGAAAGGCTACAACAGCTCCTTGCTGTGTGACTCTGACAAACTGTTACTGATACACCCATAGGTTTCACACATGTGACTTCTAATGGCCATTTATGTCATCCCCCTGCCTGCTCAGTGTTTCGTGGGAGAAGACTGGAAATGACTGTTTAGTATCACTCTCTTGTTCACATTTAGTTGATCCAGTGCTCACTGTTGGCATAACAGGGGTTAAAGTTTGGAGTAGGACTGCCAGAGAATTGACATATGAAAGACTGAAATATTGGCACCCTATCCAGAATCTGGAAAATGAAGGAAATTAAAATATACTGAGTACAAATGAAAATAGCAAGATAAATTAGTGGGAAATACTCATTCTACCATCTGATGATGTTCAGAACCCAGAGTTCTGCCCCATGACACTCTGCTGAGGGCACAGGTTAGTGGCTGGCACAGGTTCCAAGCCCAGATCTGTGTGTCCTTGAAAGCAGCACCCAACATTCCTCTTGGCTCTGACACATCCAAGTGACAGCACCTCCTTTACCTCCTACCCTGTGACTGTGGAAGAAAATGCCTGAGCTGAAAGCCAGTCCTTCAGTTACCCACTGGGAAATAAAGAGACCAAGAATGTTTAAAGATAAGAAAAAGAGCCATTTGTATCATCTTACTGCATCTGGCCATCACAGGGAGGTGTTGGTACCAACCCTCTTGTCCCTGCTGTCAAGCTTGTCAGGACTCTTTTTATCATCTGCAGACTCTGCCCTCTGCCTTTCTCAGGGTCAATTGGTTCAGTGCCTTTCACATTTTTTGATCAAAATTTCAGTGTGGAATCTTATGACACTTCAGCAACGCCATGGTGTGGAAAATGTACTTCAAAACTATTAATGTACTCTCCTGTCCATGTGAGTCCTAGCAGGTACATCTGTCTGTGTCTGCTTGGGGCAGCTCATGCCAGATTTGGCTGACAAGTGCATTTAGGCAGCAGTATCATGGCCAGTCAGTGCACACAGGAATAGCCAACCTCACAGTGCTCATGTATTTCGCAGCTGGAATTTCTTCTTCAGGCATTTTTTTTATTTATAACAGTTTGTATTCTTCTGTCCTTTTATGTCTATAATAATGAGTAATTTCTGACATCTGTCCTTTAAGGAAGTTTACTTTTGTCCTTGATCATGGATAATTCATGCAGGGTACGTAGGAATAACCTCCTCAAATAATGCAGAATAGAGAAATTTGCAAGCAGAATGATAGCTCAGCTACCTGGGTACCTTTTCTTTGGCAGTAGACTGCCAGATGCTGCACCAGAAAATAATTTGTTACAACCCTCATCTGGAAACAAGTTTATGCCCTGACGTTCATAATTTTTGCACCGTGTCCTTTGAAATGTCACATTTGCTTTTTCCACTTACAGTTTTAGAGTGGTGTATCTCTGTAAATCGTCTTTGCTCATTTGAGTTCCAGGGGTTTTTTTAACAGCTCGTGTTTTTCATAGATTGCAGCCTTGACAGCCATGAATACTTTCTTTAGGTCTCAAAGTGGTTGCGGTCTTAGCAGTGATAATTTCCTGTGGAGATATTCTCAGCTTGCTCAGTCGTTCAGCTCACCATTCTGCGCCTTAGAAAGCCCCGAGCTGCCCAGAGACAGCACGGGCAATCCAGCAACTCGGTGGCTCCAAAATGCAGCAAGTGATAGCTGTAAAGCTAATGTCAATAGCAGAAGCAAAGAGGTAGAAATACAGCTCAAACTCTGTGCTTCAATCCTGTTTGTTTATTCCTCCTGTCCTGCGAGAGAGACGGGAGCAGCTATTTACAGATGGGGAGCCAGGGCAAGAGGGGGCGGAGCCCGCTCGGCTCGCCTTTTATTTGGGGGAAGGGAAAGGGGAGAGCTAGGGGTGGACCTGGAGTAAGCAGCCAATCAGACTGTTCCGGGGGAATCCAAGTTACTTTCAGTTTTACCGGTGCTTAGAACAAAGGGGATTCAGGGCACATGACTGAAACAAGTCTGGACTTGTCTGGCCAGTCTCCGGCAGTGCTGCACCTCAGGGGCAGACAGCAACAATTTCCTACAAGAGAGGGCTTTTACACTAAGTATTTCTCCTTTGTGCCCATACCAGTCAATATGAGGAAGTTTTTCTTTATCCTGACGTGTTTCTGGTTGAGACATATGGAAGGCCTAAG